>NC_034594.1:88489506-88516215 GCF_900095145.1 Mus pahari
GAGCTAGAGAAAGTACCCAAGGACCTGAAGGGGGCTGCAACCCTGTAGGTGGAACAACAATATGAACTAACCAGTACCCCCTGAGATTGTGTCTCTAGCTGNATANGNAGCAGAAGATGGCCTAATTAGCCATCATTGGGAAGAGAGGCCNCTTGGTCTTGCAAATTTTATATGACCCAGCACAAGGCAAGGCCTGGGCCAAGTAGTGGGAGTGGGAGTGGGTGGGTAGGGGAGCAGAGGTGGGGGGCGGGGTATAGGAAACTTTCGGGATAGCATTTGAAATGTAAATAAAGGAAATAATAAAAAAATTAAAAAAAAAGGAAACTGAGGCTCTATAAAGGGTGGGTCCCAACACAAGTATCTTGTGAACAATAAGCCATGATCTCATATTCAGGATTTTTTCAAATAAACACCATGCACTTGGGACCTGGAGAGCAATGCAACAAACATGTTTCTCACCAAAGCTTTAAGAGTATGACAAGTTCTACAATTAATTTATCAAGAAAATGTCCAATGTTTGGGGAGGTGCCTTGCATTGCTTTCTACATTTACAATGCTTTCTATTTGTTAATTTTCTTGTTAATGTGGCAATATTACTGAAAAATGCAACTTAAAGATGAAAGATATTATTTTGGTTCACAGTTCAAGGGTGCCATTCACTGTGGTGGTGAAGGCATGGCAGTAGGAGTTTGAAGCAGCTCTCAAACAGCGTTCACAGTCAGGAAGCAGAGAGTGAATATTGGTGCTCAGCTCACTTTCTCCTTGCTATTCATCTCAAGATTCTCACACATGGAAATGTGACACCACAGTTATGTTGAATCTTCCTACTTCTATTAACCTAATCTATAAAATCCTTACATGATCAGAGGTTCATCTCCTAGGTGATGCTAGGTCTTGTCAAGTTGACAAACAAGATTAAATATCACATGTATCCAAACATTATAAGACATCAAATTCATCCATAGAATTACAATTAAAACATGAGACAATCCAAACTTTTTTTCTCATGTCTTTAAAGCAGTGGTTTTTTTTTTTTACCATGTGGGCTGAGACCCCTTTGGGGCCACATATCAGATATTTATATGACAATTCACTACAGTAGCAAAATAACATTTATGGAGTAGTAACAAAAATAATTTTATAATTGGTGGGCAACCACAACATAAGGAACTGTATTAAAGGGTCACAATATTAAGAGGGTTGAAAACCATTGTACTAAAGCCTTGTTCTCTAAGTATTGGGTTGAAAGCAAATAGAGAAGCCTGTTGGGTGTTTGTAAGTAGGTAACACAGACTTCTCTGAAATTGAGGTTCCTGAGACCTGACTCTAAGACACATCAACCAAATGAGTTTTTCTCTGATTAGTTTCTAGTGCTTTATTTTGTAGAGCTTTCTGGGGCTTACTATCTGTCTGCAATGCAAAAGACAGGATGTTTTGATCTTTTTAGCAAAATGCAGTTCCTCTTTCATTTACATCTAAGCTACAAAGAAGAAGCCAAATGAACATAAGTGATCTCATATCTGGGCACATCTTAGAGTGCCCTCTACAAACTCCAGTTCTCCTCTCCCATGCATGAAGAAGAGTTAGGCAGAATGGAGGAAGACTACAGACTGGGAGCTTAAGTGCTGTGTGTTGCTTCCGTTATGAGGTATTTAACTCCAGATGCAAGATTTACCACATCCTCTTCTTCCACTCCAGCATCCATTTTCTTTCATTGTGTGCCATAGATGTACTCTGTAATAGTATGACTTGCTTCAGTGAAAAGATATAGCAGACTGTAAATGCAAAGCTTTCTGTTGAGGTGCTTCACTCAAAGAGTAAGAGGTAAGTAAATATTTATTGTGTTGAACTGAAGTACTGAGATGGAAGAAGTGTTGTTACTCTATTGTAGGTTAGCCTAACATGTTCCAGAGAGAGAGAGAGAGAGAGAGAGAGAGAGAGAGAGAGAGAGAGAGAGAGAGAGAGAAAGAGAGAGAGAGAGAGACTGTTTCCTTGGAGTAGCAAAGCTCAAGACTGCCCTGGCTTTGGACATTTTATGGTCACTGCCATGGAAGCAACATAGGCATCTCTGACAGACATCAACCAGGAGAGTCAGTGATATGAATTTATAATTCTTTTGGGTATATAGCATACAACTGGTTATATTTAAATGCAAGTAGTAACAGCAAAGAGCAAGTTGGATATTTCCTTCATTCTTTACTTAGAGTGGAATTAATATCTATCAAGTATTTACTTTGTACTGGGAGATGTTAAGACAATCTTTCTTTTCTCTTTCTCTATTTCTATTTATCTATCTCTCTATCTACCATATTCCTTACCTTATCACCTATCTATCTATTTATCTATCTATCTATCTACCTAATATTTTTTTATATAAATGAGAATTGAATGCAGGACCTAACACAAACTAAGAAAGCACTCTGTACTAAGCTAAATCCACAGGCCTCATATTACTTTTATTTGAGGTAGTATCACATGTAGTTGTTAAGGCTGACCTTGAACTCATACAGTATGCCAGTGTGACTTTGACCTTTAGATCCTCCTGTCATGAAATCCACAGTATCCAGAATAAGAAGTCTGTCAGCAGACACAGTTGTAGAAGTTCTAACTCTCCAGTATTACTGCCAAAAAATTAAAATAAAAATTAGAAATAATAAATAATAGATAAAAATTAAAATAATAAAATAATTTTAAATATATGTTGTATTATATCAAAGTATAATACTGCAGACATTAATATACATAACATTTATTGCCAGTTTTTTAAAACAAAAGTATTAAGAAACTGCAGTTTTTTATGATTCTCTTATTTAAAATCACATATGCAAATTGGGCTATACCTTCAGATGATGCTAATTCCAAAGAGTGTGCCTTACATGGCATGGCATGATACTTTGAATTAATGATTAAACTTGTCAAATATATATATATATATATATATATATATATATATATATATATATATATATATTATAGACAGAGAATATATAGATAAGTATACAATATTAGTGATTTCCTTTAGTAGAACAGCGAACTATCTTGGGAAATATTTATAAAAGACACTTACTTTTCATTCCATCAAATGAACAATTAAATGAATATTGAGAGCTGGCTATTCAAAAATCCATGTGTGTTCATACTCATGATTCATGTGAGCAGAACCTGGTTCTTTCTTGTGTGATTGAGATAATAGTACAACTTTCTTCCTTAGTTTTTTATGAGGGCTCAATGAGAACCATTTATCACATCTTTTTCAGGCCACACCAAATCCCAAATCCTTGAAGGTGAGAGGTTGGTGAGAACAGCATTTCATGGAAAAAGCATGACACCACCCTTATGACTCACTGGGCTCCTTTGAGACCAAGATAATTCTGTTTCTTAAACAGCATGTTAATTCCCAGCTGAGAGCCACCCTTCAGTAGGTGCAGCAGAACATCAAGCTCTACCTGTAACACACTACAAAGAAATAACTGCATCTCCTTTTCTGCCTTTCAAGACACAAGTCTGTTGGCAAAGGTGGTGGTCCCTATGCAGTATCTTGTGAACTTTGCTCAAAATTATCTCCAGGCTTCTCTCTCATAGGCAATTCTTCACCTTAGCATTGTTAACCTTCCAGTTGTGAAAACACTAATTCTAATGGCACAACTGTAATAACACTTGAGATAATCATTTTTATTATTTATGATACTCACTAACTCAAGATGACACAAGTGAAGATGATGAGGGTCTTGCCTATGAATACAAAGAGGTGTCTAAATTCTGAAAATGAGACAGGTTAGCAGAGGTAGTTGTGTCTCCATGTCATTGTTGGAGAAAGAACAGATCCTGTCATGGCATGAATGAGTCACTGTTTTGGGAACTGTTCTATGACTTTTATCTAGAAGGGGTAACAAAACTATTCACTCCAGATATGGCAGTGAAAATCAACTTTTTTTGAGCCCCTGTTCCTCACACCACTATGGCCATAGTTATGCCAGCCATGAAGGGTTTATTATATAGTCCCGGGCTATAAACTTCTCACATTCATCCAGCAAGATAGCTCAACAATTGAGTCACCTCACTATTTCTCTACTACATTTCTTTAATTTATTGATATCACCATAATTTTGGTAAGGCCATCTATCCTTTACAGTTAATCTGTGGCATCAACTGCTTTGGTGTCTTGCCTCAATTTGTGCTGAAATATAAGGAGTTACACTTGTAACTTTGCATCCACTTGAAAATGGATAAACATAAAAAATCCAAGATATGCCAGGCAGTGTTGATACATGCCTTTAATGCCAGCATTTGGGCAGTAGAGGCAGGTGGATTTCTGAGTTTGAGGCCAGCCTGGTCTACAGAGTGAGTCCCAGAACAATCAGGGCTATACTGAGAAACCCTGTCTCAAAAAAACAGAAACACGAACAAAAACAAAAACAAAAAAATCTAAGAAACATCTTATCTTCCTGTTATGCTGAAGTAGGTTTAAGCTCCTTTTCCTCCTGAAAGTGTTTTAGGATTTTCTACCCTCTCCAACTTTTCCATTGAAAACCATTGTATTAATGGAATACTACTCAGCTATTAAAAATAATGAATTTATGAAATTCTTGAGCAAATGGATGTATCTGGAGGATATCATCCTTAGTGAGGTAACCCAATCACAAAAGAAGTCACTAGATATGCACTCACTGATAAGCAGAAATTAGCCCAGAAACTTAGAATACCCAAGATACATTTTGCAAAACACAGGAAAACCAAGAAGGATGACCATCATGTGGATACTTCATTACTCCTTAGCATAAGGAACAAAATACCCATGAAAGGATATAGGTACAGAGACAAAATTTAGAGCTAAGATGAAAGGATGGACTATCCGGTGTCTACCCCATCCGGGAATCCATCCCATCATCAGCCACCAAACCCAGATACTAATGCACATGCCAGCAAGGTTCTACTGAAGGGAACCTTATATAGTGGCCTCTTGTGAGGCTATGCCAGTGCCTGGCAAACACAGAAGTGAATGCTCACAGTCAGCTATTAGATGGAACACAGGGCCCCCAATGGAGGAGCTAGAGAAAGTACTCAAGGAGTTGTAGGGGGCTGCAACCCTGTAGGTGCAACAACAATATGAACTAACCAGTACCCCCTGAACTTGAGTCTCTAGCTGCATATGTAGCAGAAGATGGCCTAGTCAGCTATCATTGGGAAGAGAGGCCCCTTGGTCTTGTAAACTTTATATGACCCAGCACAGGGGAAGGCCAGGGTCAAGTAGTGGGAGTGGGTAGGTAGGGGAGTAGGGGCGGGGGGGTATAGAGAACTTTCGGGATAGCATTTGAAATGTAAGTAAAGAAAATAATAATAAAAAATATTTTTTTAAAAAAAAGAAAAAAAGAAGATATTTAAAAACGGCATTGTTTTGTCTTATGACCAGTAGAGAACATTAAGAAAGGAAACAACACTGATCTATCTTTGCCTAAGAAAAAGAACTAAGTCCCAAGTGAATGATTCTAGTACTTTGTGCAAGTATGATTTCTACTAACTGTGAATCAAGAATACTGTGAAAAAACCAAATAAATAAATAAATAAATAAATAAATAAGTAAATAAATAAATAAAAGAGTTTATTATGGCTTGCAGTTCCAAGAAATGATTCCACAGTGTTTGCAAGAGGGGGAGAGACACAGGAGGAGATGGAATGCAGCTAGTCACAGCACACTAAGGAAGCAGAGAGTGAATAGAAAGTGAACCATGCAATAAAACCTCAAGATTCATCCTCATTGAACTACTTCCTCCAACAAGGCCCTATCTCCTAAGTTTCTACCTTCTAAAACGATATCATCAGCAAGTGATCCAGTGTACAAACATATGAAGCTAATGGAACACTTTGAATTTAAGCCAAGAAAAAAATGAATGAAAAAGAAAAAGAAAGTAGAAAAAAGGGGAAAAAAAAAGAAAGGTACTTCTCTGTGGTTATGGCACATAGAGAGGTTTTACCATGTCATAAAGAGCTGATATTTTGGAAAGAACAAATTGAAGAAAGGAAGGGAAGAAGGCAGAAAGGAAAGAAAAATAGAAAGGGAGGAGGAGAAGGGAAGAATAGATGGGTGCTGCCTGTAGTTTGATGAGATGCAGCTTCCTTGATGCAGCTGCACTGCCTTTGGGAGAAGTCCCATTTTATGTCCATCAAAATGATGAAAAAGGCCATTCCCTGACCCTAATGGACTTCTCTTCGAATATTATATGCATAATATTACCTTTAAATTTTTATCACAGATTACTTTCTCTGCTTTTCCTTTCATAACTAAAAAGAACTAGAAAATTGCTCCTGAGTTCATGGTCTCAGCAGGTTTTCTGTTATTTTCCTTATAAATTCAGTTTATGTTAAAAAAATATGAAAAATATCCAAGAATAGTGAATAACTGCATGTTCGAAGATGTACCATGTAGCAGCCTGAGGCAGGAACAAAATTTCTTTTGTGTGCTAGTGTTTTATCACATAATAATTCATGTGGATGTCTTTCACATTTCATTTCTTAGTATCTCTGTATTTACTTAACATAGAAATAATGACATGTAATCACTCAGCAATGAAATTATTTTAATCTCTTTCACCTGCTCCACAGTCTTCAAGGTGTGAGGTGCTTTGTTTCTCATCATGACTCAAAGATGTGGCACCAGAGTTTAAAGGTCAGAGGTGGAGACAGACTCCTACACTTGTCATCTATGGCCTTCTCCTTTCTAAATTTTCCTGCCCACAACACTATGTTCAGTCCTCTCTCTTTATCACATTGCACAGTTCCATATCTGGTTATGATTTGTCACCCCAATGATTTACATGTTAGAAACTTGATCCCCAAGTTTGAGTTTGTCATGTGAGAGATGGTGGATCCATTATAAGGTAGATTTTAGTGGGAGGACATTAGGTCATTGTAGGATTAATATAACAGTTCTTATACAACTAAAAGTTTTGATAAAAGAACAAGAGCCCCCCCCTGCCCCCATCTCTCGATCTACCTGTGTGAATTCCCCCTTTTCTGTATACTTCTGTTAACATGACAATCTACAATAAGGTCCTCTGCAGAGCTGAGCAAAAGCCAGCTCCATTTGTCCAGAAACTCCATGAATGTGAGTTAAAAACCTCTTTCCTTTCCTTGATACAAATCACTGACAAAGGTAATTTTAATGCATGTATCTGATGTACTGTGAGCACTTTTGCCCCCATACCACACTATTGTGAATTCTCACATTCTCTTCTTCCATCAATTCCCCTTTGCTTCCACAATCACTTTTGTTTCTACTTTCTTGTCATCTGTACAGGTATCATTTAACGTATCTGTAAGGTCAAAGGCTCACAAATAAGTTAAACAGCACATTTGTCTTTTGAGCATGATTATTGTAGGTTGTATCAATTGTCAGGTCAATCACATAACTTCATTCTTTGTTATGGATAAAACAATTCATATATGTACGTATGCACCACATTATTTCCTTTATCTAGTTCTCTGTAGTTGAATACCAAAGTTGGCTCAAATAACTTAGCTACATTTTATAAAATTATTTCATTTTAAAAATTTATTTACATTTCAAGGGTTATCCCCTTACCCCATTTCTCCTCTCCCAGAAACCCCCTGTCCCATCCCCGCTCCCCCTGCCTCTATAAGGGTGTTCTAAACCCCTCCCACTCACTTCTACCTTTCTGCACTCAATTCCCCTACATGGGGGCATCTATCTTGCCTTCATAGGACCAAGGAACTCTCCTCACATTGATACCTGACAAGGCCATCTTCTACAACATATGCAGCTGAATCATGTGTACCCGTTGGTTGGTGGCTTAGTCCCTGGGAGCTCTGGAGGGTCTAGTTGGTTGATATTATTGTTCTTCCTATGGGATTGGAAAACCCTTCAGCTCTTTCAGTTCTTTCTCTAACTCCTCCATTGCAGACCCCACACTCAGTGCAATGGTTGGCTGCAAGCATCTGCCACTGTATTTGTAAGGCTCTGGCAGAGCCTCTTAGGAGACTGCTGTATCAGGCTTCTTTCAGCAAACATTTCTTAGCATCCAAAATAGTGTCACAGTTTGGTGACTGTATCAGAGATGAATCCCCAGGTGGAGAAGTCTCTGGATGGCTTTTCCTTCAGTCTTTCCTCTGCCCTTTGTCTCTAGATTTGTTTTCATGAGTATTTTGTTCCCCTTTCTAAGAAGGACTGAAGTAACTACACTTTGGTCTTCCTCCTTCTTCAGCTTCATGTGGTTTGTGAATCGTATATTGGGTATTCCGAGCCTTTTAGCTAGTATTCAGTTATCACTGAGTGCATACCATGCGTATTCTTTTGTGACTGGGTTACCTCACTCAGGATTATATTTTCTAGATCCATCCATTTGCTTATGAATTTCATGAATTTATCCTTTTTAATAGCTGATTAGTAGTACTCCATTGTGTAAATGTAACACATATTTTGTATCAATTCCTCTGTTGAAGGACAGCTTCTGGGTATTATAAATCAGGCTGCTATGAACGTAGTGGAGTATGTGTCCTTGTTATAAGTTGGAGAATCTTTTAGGTATTTGCCCAGGAGTGGTATAGCTTGATCCTCAGGTAATACTATGTCCAATTTTTTGAGAACCCGCCAAACTGATTTCCAGAGTGGTTGTACCAGTTTACAATCCCACCAAAAAATTGAAGAGTGATCCTATTTTTCCACATCCTCACCAGCATCTACAGTCACCTGTAATTTTGATCTTAGCAAATTGCAGATGATGTGATAGTATAGTTAAGTGACCCCAAAAACTGTACAAGAGTACTATTACATCTGATAAACAATTTCAGAAAAGTGGCTGGATATAAAATTGACTCAAACAAATCAGTAGCTTTTCTATATTCAAAAAATAAAGAGGATGAGAAAGAAATTAGGGGAATGAAAGCCTTCACAATAGTCACAAACAATATAAAGTAACTTGGTGTGACTCTAACCAAACAAATGAATGATCTGTATGACAATGGCTTCAAGTCTCTGAAGAAAGAAATTGAAGAATACCTCAGAAGATGGGAAGATGTCCCATGCTCATGGATTGGCAGAATTAATATAGTAAAACTGGGAATCTTGCCAAAAGCCATCTACTGATTCAATTCAATCCCCATCAAAATTCAAACTCAATTCTTCATATAGTTTGAAAGAGCAATTCTCAAATTCATTTGGAATAACAAAAAAACCCAGTATAGCAAAAAATATTCCCAGCAATAAAAGAACTTCTGACAGAAACACCATCCCTGATCTTAAACTGTAAAACAGAGTAATTGTGCTAAAAACTGCATGGTATTGGTACATTGACAGGCAGGTAGATCAATGGAATAGATTTAAAGACCCAGAAATGAACCCACACACCTGCAGTCACTTGGTCTTTGAAAAAGGAGCTAAAACCATCCATGGGAAAAAAGACAGCATTTCCAACAAATGATACTGGTTCAACTGCTAGTCAACATGTAGAAGAATGCAAATCAATCTATTCTTTTCTGCTTGTAAAAAGCCCAAGTCCAAGTGGATCAAAGATCTCCACATAAAACCAGATATACTGAATCTAATAGAAAGTAGGGAAATTTCTCAAACACATGGGCACAGAGGATCATTTCCTGAACAGAGCACTAATGGCTTATGCTCTAAGATCAAGAATAGACAAATGGGACCTCATTAAACTACAAAGCTTCTGTAAGGCCTAGAACACTGCCAATGGGACAAAATGCCAACCAACAGACTGGGAAAGATCTTTACTAATCCTACATCTGATAGAGGTCTAATATCTAATATATACAAATAATTCAAAAAAATTAGACTCCAGAGAACCAAATAACCCTATTAAAAATGGGGAACAGAGCTAAACAGAAAATTCACAACTGAGGAAAATCAAAGGACTGATATTCACCTAAAGAAATGTTCAACATTCTTAGTCATCAGGGAAATGCTAATTATAACTTAATGTTTATTTTTGAGTATGTACCTAGTTTTGATTCAAGCATGTCAAGTAGAGAAAACACTCTGCATCTGATTAATCCAATTCCAGTGACCAGTACTCAGAGCACTACCAGATGAAACAGCACTGAGCTTCTGAATTTGGTGGTGAGTCAGAGACTCCTTGGACCACAGTTGCCTTCCAGTTTGAGCAGTGACACTGTGTTAACTGACATTCTCTTTCCATATAAACCACAGGTGCTCATCAGCTTTTCGGAGAAGCAGAAATCCTACAAGCTGGGTCCTGCTTGGACCAGATGCCCCTGTCAATGCCTCCGTATTTCTATGAATCTTAGTTATCATTGTTTTCAACTGAGTTAGTCATCTTCAGCATTAGGTTTCCCTTACAGATGCGAAAAATGCATAATCAATCTTTTTCAATCATAAAAACACTGCATGGTAAGTCTATGGCACTGAGAAAATATAAGATTAGAAAATAACCACACACAGGCCACCGCAGAAAAGCAAACAGGATTGTACACAGTAAATTATGTGCAGGCTCTACCTGCTTTAGTCGGAGGATGCCTACATTGCTGTAGGTTGTCTCCTATCCTCTCTTTGACTGTATGTAGACATAGTGATGTTATGGCCTTGCTCTTGTCTAGCTGGACCTCATGTGTTGGAGTTCACTGAGTTTTATGATCCTTACAAGATCAGCAAGGGCATCTATGTGTGCCAAGCCAACTCCTGGATCATGGGGAATCCTTTTCCTATTTTAGTTTTAAACTCATTGAATTGTTGTTATAACTTGTTATAGTTCATCTTGATTATTGTTTTGGTTTGAGTAGGTATGACTTCCATAGACTCATGTGTTTGAAAGCTTGGCCATAGGGAGTGGCATTATTAGGAAGTATGGGCTTGTTGAAGTAGATACAGCCTTGTTGGAGGAAGTATATCACTGTGCATGGAGTCTTTGAGGTCATATGTATGTTCAAGCTATGCACAGTATAGAATACACTCTCCTTTTGATGTCTGTAGATCAAGATGTAGAACTCTCAGGCACTTCTCCAACACCAGATCTGCCTGTATACCACCATGCTGCCTGATATGATTATAATTGACTAACCCTCTGAAACAGTTAGCCAACCACAAATTAGATGTTTCCTTTGTATTAGTTGTTTTGCTTATGGGGTCTCTCACAGCACTAAAACTCTAACTAAGACAATTATCAAATTGATTGGATATGGAGTTAGCTAAGAGATATGTCTTTGGGTGGATCTGTGAAGGTATTTCTAAGGACTAACTAAAAGCAAAAGCCCTCCCAGAGTGGGCAGCATCTGGAAATACATAGAGGTGCTTGTATTGAGAGTTCATAGGAAAAAGCACTATTGCTTGTTTGCCTTAACTTATCACTGGTGAATACATTTATTCTGTTGTTCTTGCTGCTGCTGTTGCTGCTGCTATCCTTCATTGATATCAAAACCCAGATTCTATAATCTATTAACTTGTAGTCTAGCAGCTTTCCAGGAATCCTACAGATCTTCAGCACCAGGTTGGGACTGCTAAGACATCAGCCCAATAGACTGAGCACTACAAGATTCTTATTCTTTCCCATGTGTAGAAGGTTGGCTGGACCATATTGAAATGCTAAATTCTATACTCCACAATCTCATAGCTCCAGGAGAATGGAGCCTCATGTATACCAGCATTTTGTTGTATAAACTTTGCCTCCAAAATTACCCATGATTTGTTAATAAAGATGACTAAAGAAGAGACAGGGATGTATCAAAGGTCACAGTCTATGTGCTCGAAAGAAAGGAGAGAGAATAGTGAGGAAGAAGGAAGTCACCATGTGGTAAGTAGATCAGGAACACATGGCCATGAGGTCTGCTGGTGTAGGAACAGCCAGTGAATACTATGGCAAGTGAAGAAGACAAAATAGCATAAAGAGTTCTTATAGGCTCAACTCAAGTGCTTTAAGGCTTATTATAAAACTAAAGATTATTATGTCCTTTTTTGGAAACTGAAAGATCAAGGGTGGGATATACATCCTCAAATAATATTTACTTTAACATTTTGGTGAACCAACAGTGGGAAAGGATTAACTTACAAACAAACTTGAGATTTCACATTCCCAGATTACAGGTGCACTGGTTCCTTAAGATAAAAGTGATGATGCTGGTTAGGAAGGTGGGTATATATGGTTCCTTAGCAATTTTGATTTTCCCCAAGCCTTGAGCATTTCCAGACAAGGATTAGAACATATGTTAGTTTGGACCCTGTGAGTCCAAGTCATCCGAGTATGAGCTAAGGCACAGCAAGCTGATTGCATGCCAGGGCACAGAGCCCATGAACTACGTAACCAGGAGGTTTAAACACCAACTAGACCTCTATCCAAGGGGTTCTCTGCTCTGTGGTGGAAGTGCAAATTTGGAAGCTCAAGGACCTAATCACAGAGGCACTGAATGCCTCTGCTTTGTAGCAATGCCAGCAAAAATTGCTGCTTAGGGAATGAGCTACGTGGCTCCCGTGCTCAACAGTTATTGAGAAGTAACATGAAGTAGGATGTTATGCTTCTCTGATTAGCCAAACATTCTCTTTATACATGGAACTACCATGGGAAAACTGATAATGGCTTAGTCTAATGAGTGATTCACAACCCAGGCAAAAACCTCTGATCAGGTTCAATTTAGTTCAGGATTTGCTTGTCCACTAAGATGGAAAGGAATTCAAATAAAGTTGAATACCAAGAAGGAAACTAAATGAAGAGAGAAAAGTAGGATAAATAAATCCACATGATAGTGCTCTCCAAGGAAGGGATAATGAAATTTTTAAAAAGTGATCTAAAGGTGTTCAAATATACATAGACACTAAGTAAATATACTCATGCCTTTGATCCCAATACTTGGAAGGCAAAGACAGAGATAGATTCCTTGTAAGCTTTAGGCCAGACTGTTCTAAATAGTAAATCCAGGTTAACAGAGAAACTGTGTCTCTACAAATAGTAATAAATTTGTATCATAGAAGAAGACACTCTTTGAACTCCATACAATTTTGTTTTTACTTATCAAAATGAAAATGCTTATATATTAAATGTTAATTGTGGTAATATACATCCTCTTTGAGAGAGGTCAAAATGGAGGAGGTCTGGATAAGAAATTGGATCAGCCTATACCTATAAAGTCTTCAAACTGCTGGGTGTATAAAAAGATCTGTCATGTAGGGAGAGAGGTTTTGTGTCATGGTCTATAGAAAAGGAGGGGACAAGGATCTGGATTCAATGCAAAATAATAATAATCATATTTCATGGAGTGAGACCTCCTGAATACCTTAGCTGCAGAAAGAAATGAGAAAACCAAAAGTATCAAAGGAGTAAGTAATGTATAATGCTAAAGCCTCTTTTGAAACAACTCTGAAATTGATTGAAGCATGTATATATCTCCATCCAGAACTTGTATAGCCAACAATTCTTTGACCTTTGACTACAAAATCCTCCAGACTTATTATGTCATCTTTTCTATTGGAATAGATACAAATTTACATTACCGTTTTTGTTATAATCCAAAATAACATACAAAAAACAGATGCCCTTCACCTGCTAAGATGGAGAGAAAAGAGTTAGCTTAAGCTTAATTGTGTAATTTGCACATTCCATATATTGTTGATACAAAACTATGTATTACTTTTGAGAAATTATGTTCAAAGAAAATGTCGACAACAACAACAATAACAACAACCACAACCACCACCACAACAAAGCAGTGCCAACATGATCCACTCTTGGGAATGCTAAGATGTTTGATTCATCTACAGACTGCTTCCATGCTATCCATTGGGAGCTTTTCTTTCTGCATGACTTCAAGGAATTCTAACTCCAGCTAACTCTACTTCATCCAGAATTGCAGGCTGAGTCAACAGGACTTCAGTTAAACTCTATACACTTCACCTCACAGAGACTATACAATACATGCTACAGCTAGCATTCTTAAGACTAACTGTTCCTCTAACATTCTTGGGTCCCCAGAAAGGAAGTCTAGGGCCAAAAGTTAGCAGGGAACACTTATAACAAAACTATTCTCTATTCCCAAGAGGGGGAATATTTTTTTTTTTTTGGTCATTCAGTGGGTCTTGGATGATTGTCATCATTTAATAGGTGATGGTTACAAATAGTTATAGTCCTAGACAAGAAGGAAAAGAAATAGGGAGTTTAGACTCAGGGTTTTCTATCTTTCCTTTCTTTCCTCTATCTGCCTTTCTTTCATTATAACTGGAAGGGGCTTGAACAGAAAAAGTGGGGAACATAGAAATATCATATAAAATAATAGGGTAAAGGATAGATAATTGAATCTACTCTTCAACTTAGATTTATAAAAGTATTATTTGGATTATTCCCAAATAAGGTTATTTCTGATACATTAGTATATGTTATTCTATACTGATGCAGCTTTAATCTTTTCATTAGTACAAATCTTTGTACACTGATACAAAATTCAAGGCTACTTTTGTTGCATTACAATGTTTTCTTGTTTATTCTTATATAGGTGTTGTTCCTTGTGGCTCATTTGAAAATGCAAGGTTGATGTAGGTGGAACAAGAATATGAACTAACCAGTACCCCCTGAGCTCGTGTCTCTAGCTGCATATGTAGTAGAAGATGGCCTAATCGGCCATCATTGGGAAGAGAGGCCCCTTGGTGTTGCAAACTTTATATGACCCAGCACAGGGGAATGCCAGGGCCAAGAAGTGGGAGTGGGTGGGTAGGGGAGCAGGGGCAGCGGGAGGGTATGGGGAACTTTCAGGATAGCATTTGAAATGTAAATAAAGAAAAAATAAAGAAGAAAATGCAAGGTTGAATCACATTCCTTTTAATAATTGCTATTGCAAACTGTTCTGGACTGCTGAGAAATTCAAGTTAATGGTTAGACCATTAAATTCATGGTCATGAAATATTCTAGTCTGGATTTATCAGAGAAATATGTATTCTGGGTTGTCCATATAATGGGTAACTAGTGTCAATTAACATTTTTTGTTCAGATATGCTGTGAATAGATAGTCTTCATAAACCTCAGAGATATTTAAATATATTGTTGTTAATATAATTACATAATTAATATACTGCCTTTTTGATATTGAGACACATAATCTCCTCGCAGCATACCATTTCCACTTCAAAGAAGATGATGAGCACCTAAGACCCCTAGTTGGAGATGGCTTCCAGTATGACAAGTTTCCATTGGACTTCTCATGATTCAACTTCTGACAGAATGCTGTCCAAAAAGGACAAATTAATTCTTTTTCTTATTTAAACAATTTTTATTAGATAATTTTTCATTTATATTTCAAATGCTATCCCAAAAGTCCCCTATACTCTCCTGCCACCCTGATTCCCCAACCTACCCACTCCTGCTTTCTGGCCCTGGCATTCCCCTGTACTGGGGCATATAATCATTGCAAGACCAAGGGCCTCTCCTCCCAATGATGGCCAATTAGGCCATCTTCTGCTACATATGTAGCTAGAGACATGAGCTCAGCTCATCATGAGATATGGTTAGTTCATATTGTTGTTCCACCTATAGGGTTACAAACAGTAGTGGACGCTCACAGTCATTTATTGGACAAATTAATTCTTGAAGTTGACTGCTGAGCTTCACCAAAACAGAGTGAGCAAGTCCTTCATAAGTACTGCTCAACAAAAGTTTTTCAGGTATATAGGATGGGAAGTTTGAAGACAGAGGCTCAAATTTTATAGAAATTACTGTTTCTTCATTCTTATTCTTAGAAATTGCATGCCTGCACTTTCTAATTAGATCAATAACATTTTTCCCTTCTTATGTATCTGATGGGTTTGAAGACTATATAATCTCACAATTAAACTTAAGTTGTTTAGGATTTAAGATGGTTTTAGGTCAGTAATACATGTTATAGTAAAAAATAATTTAGATGTAGAATTCTTAATAAGATAGGATAGATGATAGAATATTTTATACAACCACTGGCAAATACAAACAAATTGGATTTTTTTTTTTTTTTTGGTTTTCGAGACAGGGTTTCTCTGTATAGCCCTGGCTGTCCTGGAACTCACTTTGTAGACCAGGCTGGCCTTGAACTCAGAAATCCACCTGCCTCTGCCTCCCGAGTGCTGGGATTAAAGGCGTGCGCCACCACGCCTGGCACACAAATTGGATTTTTTAATGCTACCTTCACCTAAATAATTTTCATAGCTGTTTCAAAACTGCTTCTGTTGTTTATCGTTTATTATTTTTAGAGAAAGAAACTTCTTTTTTTTTTTAAAGATTTATTTATTATATGTAAGTACACTGGAGCTGTCTTCAGACACTCCAGAAGAGGGCGTCTGATCTTGTTAAGGATGGTTATGAGCTACCATGTGGTTGCTGGGATTTGAACTCCGAACCTTTGGAAGAACAGTCGGGTGCTCTTACCCACTGAACCATCTCACCAGCTCAAGAAAGAACCTTCTTATTTAGACAAAATGGGGGAAAAACAGGTCAGTCCAGTGTTGCCTGTTTTCAAATGCAAAATACGATATCCCAATAACCCCTTGCTTCAAGACAAACAGATTCTCATGTATACCAGCTTTGACTGTATAACCTCCCTCCTTCAAATTATCCATGGTTAGTTAGGAAAGATGCCTTCAGAAAGGAGGATGTGAAGCAAAGTTTCAAAGGCTGGATGGGGGTGGTTCTCAGGAAAGAAAAGATAAGAGCAAGGGAAGAGCAAGAAGAAAGTCCCCATGGAATAGGTGGACCATGAGCACATGGCCATGTCCACAAAAAATGCTTCCATACTCTCTGTATAATTTTGAAAAAGACTGTCTTTTTCTAATACAAAGTCACAAGAATCCTCACAATAACAAAAAAATTAATTGTGACCTTCAACTTCTGATCTTCCTCAACCAGGAATTTCAGGTATCCACTAATATATACAAGATTTGCCTATGTTTATCAAGTCCAAGGCTTGGTGAATGCTAACACAACATTTTCCCAATTGAGCAAGGAAGAATTCCTTATAGTCTGCACTTTACTCAGAAGATACACTGATGTTTCCATAGGAAGATTTTAGTGGGCTCCTGAATGTCTCTGGACACCATGGAGTAAGAGAGCCCACCCAATTCTACATTGAAGCACACATCTCGTTCTGCTGATTTTATTTTAAAATTGTACAACTGTGCATATGCATTAAAAAGTTCAATGAGCTATTTATTATACTCCCTTAAGTACCAGATGCTAAAATCCACAGCAGTCTGTATTCTTTCAAACAGCAAGGTAATTCCCAACAGGCCTAAAACAACAAAAATAATAAGCAAGTTTGGCAGAATTACAGAGCTCATCACCTATGTCAGTGATGGGATATGAGGAAGACAGTGGGACTTCAACACTATCAAAATGAGGACATAAGAGCATCAGGAAGAAAGGAGAGAGAGAGAGAGAGAGAGAGAGAGAGAGAGAGAGAGAGAGAGAGAGAGAGAGAGAGAAAGAACTGGTCAATCTACAAGAGCTCATTCAAGGAGATGAAACTACATTTCCAATGTGAAGCTTCTTTGAATTTCAGTAAAATAAATAGCATTTACAATAACAGATTCTGGAAAAATAAAATAAATAATGAGAAAGCAAAACAACAGAATTCAGTCCATTTTATCTGCTTGATGGTTAAATCATTTTATACTGAATTCAGTTTTCGCAGCCCATTAAAGGTCTGGAGGGAGAATTCTTGGAGATACTTCTGGACTAATGACTGTTTTGCAAATTGTTTTTCTAACACATTTTTTTTCTTATTCAATTTTTTTTTTCTCCTGCAACAAGAACCTTTGATTTATGGAATTTGGTTCTATACTTGAGAAACAACAGAAGGTATTTTGATTGAACCTAATTCATTTTTATTAGAAGATGTTGGTGGTTTTTTTTTTTCTTTGTGATACATTTTTGGCAATGATAAGCAAATGCCACTGTGAATCAAACTATTATAGCCTCCTACACATGTCTTCATATTTCTTTCAAATATCATCTCACAAATGTTCCTTTGTATCTCCATCAAAGTTATGGACTTCTTTTTGTGGCTACAAAAGCCAAAAGCAAAGAGACCTGCCAAGTATGATATGACTGCTTAAGACAAGGTATGGCATACTTCCTGCCCCTGGATCATCTCCAGACAATTAACCCTCATGACCACCACATGTGTTGATGGTTGTTGTTTCCATGAACCTGATCTGCTATCTCTTCTATTTTACTTTCAATCTCTCTTTCTGGGGAATATATATATATATATATATATATATATATATATATATATATATATAAAATTCAAAGGTAATCAGAGCATAATAAATGAAATAGATGCAGTATTCAGGAATGAGGAATGAAGCTGTGGAGAAAGAAGAAGAGATGTTTTGCTTGGGCTCTAGGGCTATCGGAAAGTATCTAGACCACATAAGCGCATAGGCCATAAAAGCTGACATGGCCCTTGGTAAAAAGAGTTCATTGCTGTACTTAGCTTTGAACTTAAAATTATGAGGAGATACATGTACCTCCATTCCAGTGACTGCTGCATTAACTATCCAGGATGAACTTGGGGATATCAAAGATAGAGAGTTAAAGTGGTTTCAAGAAGAAAATGTATGAATAGGAAAAGAAGGAGCCTAGGAATCTATAGAAAACAAGCAAATGATAGATGGATTTATCCTATAGGAGAAAAGCTTGCATATGATCTAGAAATAGATAGAGTTAGAAGGAGAGTACATAAAGCTATGAAATTGCTAGAATGAGGAAACAATTATTAGAGAACTAAATGATGATATAAAAAGCTAGTATTTTGTTTTCCTTGCTACTTGAAGTATTGTAAACGACAACGCCCAGAGAGACATTAGAGAAAGCTAGCAGCTTTGTTTGCATAAATTGAAAAAGTTTCTAAGAAGTCATTTTAACCTCCATAGTCTGTTTCTTTTCTGTGTTTTTTATTTTTTTTTATTTTTATTAGATATTTTCATCATTTACATTTCAAATGCTATCCCCAAAGCCCCCTATACCCTCCCCCCTCCCTGCTCCCCAAACCACCAACTCCCTCTTCCTGGCCCTGGCATTCCACTGTACTGGGGCATATGATCTTAGCAATACCAAGTGCCTCTACTCCCATTGATGGCCAACTAGAACATCCTCTGCTACATATGCAACTAGAGACATGAAAGTAGTTATAAAAGACTGCTGTCTGTTGTACTATGAAACCAAAAGAGCTGTGCCCAGCGACCCATGTAGAAGAAACTGTAAAATCTATAAGGAAGTGTGCTTTTGCTTAGTATTTAGTTTCTCTTTGAAGGAAGTAGGGATTGGAACTATTGATCTGGGGCTCATAGAATTTATGTAAATTTAAGGATTTCTGAAAATATTATTAATAATGATCAAAGCCTTGATGATATGCAATTAGTAAATAAAAGATTGAGTTAAGTCTCTCTGGCTGGGAAAAGGCAAAAAATTAGAAGAGAGAAGGCAGAAGAATAAAATGGGAGAATGCAAGAGAATGAGAAAGGAGAAGTCAGAAATGAGAGGAAGGAAGAATGATAAGTATCCTCCAGAAAAGATAATACTTGAACTGATAGCTTGCATCTACTACTGACACTGAGTCATTATTGAATTAGGGCTACTCCCATTCCTGCCTATCTCAGGACCCTCCCCATGCTGAGGCTTGACTTCTGCTGAAAACTAACAGAAAACTGTCATCTACTCACTCCCTTCTCCTCTCCCTTCTCCTATCTAGGAGCCTAGCATCCTAGTAGATGCTTTCTTTTTTTATCAGAAGCATAGAGAACTAACACACCAATCATTTCTTGACCTTAGATGGCAAAATCAACTTTTTACCACTCAGATAAGGCATATGAATCAATTACATACAAGTCCTGTTAGAAACATCAAGTTACAATGTAGCTAGGAAAAACTCTTTCCCTATTCTATTTTAAAGGGTTTGCCTTAGCTAGAGAGATACAGACTTTGTTTATAAACATCTGGCTAAAGGAACTATATTGGTTACTTCACCAATTGCTTTACAAAATATCTGAGAAAATAACTTCAGAAAAAAATTCTTATGTTGAGTCACAATTTAAATGTACAGTCCATCCTTACAGAGAAATCAAGACAGAAGGAGCTTAAGGAAGCTAGTAATATGAAATTAATCAGGAGAATAAAAATAATATGTGCTGATGCTCAGATCACTTTTTTGCTTCAGTTAACGACCACTGCCCATTGGATGATGCCATCTACATTAAGGGTGAGTCTTCCATGCCTATTTAAATCATTCTGAAAAAGCTCCATGTTTTCAATCATATTCTAAATCACCTCACAATGACAGTGAAGATTAGACATCATAGGAGCCAATAGTTTGTCTGACTTGCTCATCAGTTGGAGGTGGTTCATCCCTTCAGTGAAATAGCTCAGTGTGCCTCCTGTTAGAAATCAACACAAGACACCTTTTGATTGAGTTCTCCTCTTGCACTGAGTGTTGTTCTAAGCTCTGGAGCCACAACAGAATCAAATCAGACACTCCAGGTGCTAATCAGGCTACCTTCTCATGTGAGGATACAAGATATAAACAAATTAATGAATACCATGGCAAGTGACAAAAAATGACTATCACAGGGAAGGAAATGGAAGTCAAAAGGAAGCTACAGCTCTTCCCTACTTCAAAATCCCTAAGAGGTACAAAAGAGATATGTTAATGACCAGAAAAAATGCAGTGTGAAGAGAAAGTGAAATAGAAGATGTGAGAGAGGAATAAAAGGGAAAGAAAAGGAAAACATGGGAAGAGAAAGGAAGGAGGAAAAGGAAATGTAAAGGGAAGGCTCTGTGTAGCAATTTCCACACAGCGAACATTTCACATAAGAGAGAGGATCATGAAAACCCTTCATAAGGCCCAAGAAGTTCTTAAAACTTACAAGACTAACAAGGCCCTCCACCCATGCTATAAGTGAGGATTGCTAGGGAAAAGAAATACTGACCTGCTGGGATTCATATAAGTCACTCAGAGAGGTCTAGGGATGCAGTGTTAGTGAAATACCACTCAAATTCCTGTGGCCTTTTCAGTGTTGCAGCTTCCTTTGAGTCATAGTTCTGTAAATAGCCCCAATAAGCTCATTGGTTTTTCAATTGGACTTCAGTTGTTTTGTTGTGGTCTGTCTGAGAGAAAGAGAGGGGGGGGAGAGGGAGGGGGAGAGGGAGGGGGAGAGGGAAAACTTTAATGACATTCTAAATAACTAGTATTTGGTCTTCAAAGCAATGGGAAGCCAATGGGTTGGCTTAGAGTGTGATGATGAAGGTGCCCAGGTAACAAACTGAAGGGAGTTCTGCTGTACAGTAAGAGTAGGGGTAAACAGACAATGGAAAAACTGCGGTGGTCATCTCTACTAATGAAATGTCCTAGAACATAGCAGAATACCCTGCAATGGAGACATGTGTTCCAATTCAGGTACCCAGAAAGGCTTCCAAAAACGAATGAAGATAGACTCAATGCAAAGTGAGGAGAGGAGTAGATAAGGAGGCAACTGGCATCTTCCACTAAGCAAGTAACTGGTGTCAGTGACATTCTCCCAGCGAAAAAACAAACACACAAAGAAACAAACAACACAAAAGAGATCTCTAGAAATTCATCATATTTATGTCAAATTTTCTTCAGTTCCAACTCTTGTAGGTTTGTAGTCTTGCACCTGTGATGGTACCTGAATTGGGGGGCTGGGGGGAGGAGACACACTCCGTTTTTGTTTTTTTTTTAATGGCTAAATCAGCCTCTCTCTCTCTCTCTCTCTCTCTCTCTCTCTCTCTCTCTCTCATCTTTCACTCTTTCTGTGTATCTTTTAAATGAAGTTGAAAAAGAAGCAAGAGAGGTCCCACTCACCCATCATTTTTTGGGTACCTTAGAGTTGTCAGATATGTGTGAAATCTCTTTCTGAAAGACAAATTGTCCTTCTGCTTAGCACTAACCTCTCATATTTTCTCCTCAGATTCCTAGGAAAATTCTAATATTGGAGATAGTTATTTCACGAATTTGATATTCAAAGGGAGAAACAGAGGGACTCTTTAGAATACCTTTATTCCTGATCATATAACACAATTTCCCCTGAGGAAGGTGTGTGTGTGTGAGGAAAAGAGAAGGGCCAGCATCATTAGTTCTCATATTCTAGGGTGACAGAGAAACTCAAGCAGTTCCCTACCTTGCAACTGAGAACATGTCTTTGTTCTCTTTATTGCATAAGTAGTCCCTACTGTAAAAATTATTAGAGAAAAGGGTGTTGGAAGCACAATACAGAAGAATCTCTGAGCAAGGGCAGATGAAAATAGTTTTATCAAATAATTGTCATTAAAGTTGAAAATTTCCCAGTACTGTTACTTAAGTGTCTGCATTCTCATAGAAATTAGACTATCTTTAACTGGTATAGAAAGTTCTCAATCCACCTCAGAACAGTGACATCCATGAAAGTCCCATTGAGCTCAAGCTAGTCTCGTCCTGGGAGGGTCATAATACCTAATAAGCTTTAGTATAGGTGCCATCAAAGCTGGGCTGCCACCTCTTATAGACTTCACCAAATCTATGTGGGCAGAGGCTACCCATCTGCCTCTCTGGAATCTTCCCTCAGATGGGTCCTGCGCTTCTAGAAAAGCAGGAGAGAAGAATAATTCAGGTCAGCACCAGCCTTTCTTGGATCAACTCCATTTTAAATCATAGCTATTTAGGATTAAGAAGTGAGGAGCTAGAGAAAGTACAACAATATGAACTAACCAGTACCCCCTGAGCTCGTGTCTCTAGCTGCATATGTAGCAGATTATGGCCTAATCAGCCATCATTGGGAAGAGAGGCCCCTTGGTCTTGTAAACTTTATATGACCCAGCATAAGGGAACGCCTGGGCCAAGTAGTGGGAGTGGGTGGGGAGGGGAGCAGGGGCGGGGGGGTATAGGGAACTTTCGGTATAGCATTTGAAATGTAAATAAAGAAAATAATAATAAAAAAAAATTTAAAAAAGAAAAAAAAGAAGTGATGGTGATTGGCTTTTAATTGGCATTTGTACTAAATCAATGATGAAGTGCTGCTGGAGAGCCTGCTGGAAGAAAATCAGACTCATTTTTACTGAGAGGCAAAGTGTTCCTTTTTATCCTTTTATGGGAGAAAGAAAAGAAACCTCAATATTTCAAATAGTGCGGTGGTTAGGATAAGAGAAGAGGAGGAGGTGGGAGAAAATGTTTTGTCTGTTTTGAATGCTGTCCTCTGGTACAACCTCTTTTAATTATGAGTTATTCCAGTTGTTAGTGGAAATAGTTGTTAACTGCTAAATTATTACGTTGCAGTCATTCTGCTAAGAAGTTATTTGAGTCAACATTTGTTAACCTAATTTTGCCTTTGAATGTCTTTTGGAAGGCTCTACACAACAAAGTGGTCCTACACTATGCTGAAGAGATTGATGGTCTCTCTTGATAGAAAGAACTTTCCCTTCTCAGCATCCAGCAGCATGAAAAATTACCAAATAAAGGCAGTCTTGCTGATAGTGAACAGAAATCCTTACTAGCAAGCCCAACACTCAGAGCTGTAACTCAGCTGGTAGTATGTTCCCCTAGCATTCATGAATTCCTGGGGCTTCTCCTCAGCACCACATAAACCTGGCCTGGTCATAGATAATTGCCATTCCAGCATGAGGGAGGTAGGGTTAGGAATATCAGAATTTCAAGATCACTCTCATTTTCATAGTGACTATAAGCCTTGCTGAGAATGCATGAAACTGTCTGGAAAAAAAAATGTATCTATTGGGAGGGTAGTGCTTTCTTCTTTGAGGAGGGAATAAACACTTTTGCATTCTAAGATAAAACTGTTTCTGCAGGCAATGCTGGGGCCTTTGTTATCATAACTGCCCATCCCATTTCTTTCTGTTCCTGATTTCTTCAAATTCTTTTTTTTGTTTGTTTGGTTTTTTTTGTTTGTTTTGTTTTTGTTTTGTTTTGTTTTGTTTTGTTCGAGACAGGGTTTCTCTGTATAGCTCTGATTGGCCTCAAACTCAGAAATCTGCCTGCCTCTGCCTCCCGAGTGGATTTCTTCAAATTCTGTCCTGAAAAGTCAAGGGAAAAACCTTGTTGAATCTCTGTAATTTCTAATTCATGAACAATGAAATGTTACCTTGCCAATATGGAGAGGATTCAGGGTGTAAGGGATATGTTGAGGTATAAGAGGCACTATGTATTTACAGTCAAGCAAGTACAAGCTAAGCTTTACAGAATGTCCAGTGCCTGAAGTTTGGAGTTGTCCAGGGAAGCATGAGTTATTAATGCCTACTTGGAAGATTTGTTAGAAAGTTCCATGTTGCTTAGGACATCAGTACTGTTAACAGAAGAAATAAGACAGGACCAGAAAAGAAATAGCCAATGTAACACATAGCGCCATATTAATGTAGAAGAGATGAAGTGGTGTGTGTTTCAGGTTTCATCTATTATACACTCCATATCACCATCGATATGGATGGCATTTCAAAGAGAGACACCTGTACTCACACCTTAACTAGCAGTCTACTGAGACAATGATTCCCCAAGAATGAAATTTCTTCAGGAATTTCATGATGAGAGAAGGAAAAGCATGAAGCCTAGCCCTAGCCACAGGGCATATTGTTTGTCAGGAACATTTTTTACACAGTTTCCACAACTTATCTAACCCACTTGCAGGTCAGATTGGAGTCCAGAGAGTGAATGGTCAAAAGTAGGTGGGGCCACACTCACTTGGACCATGACTGCTTAGTAAGGCATGCCTATTACCATCTATTTAAACCTAAAAATCTTTATGTCAGAACCTGGAGACAGACCTGTGGAATATTGGCTATTCTCATTTCTTTCACTCATCAGTGTGGCCACATGATATAAATCTTCTTTCTCTCCTTTTCACCTTTACTTGTGTATTTACTTGGCTTGTTGAACATCTGTGGCAGAATTTCCCTTGCTGGAGTTGCTGGGAACCAGGCTCCCATCCTTAACCCCAGTAACATCAGGGGCAGAGTGCTGGTAATTCCTAAGAATTCATTCTCTGTGAAACGACATGCTTCTGAGCCCTAAAAAGGAAAATTATTTTCTCATTGTTGCTTATGTTGAGTACATACGGAAAATGTATCTTAGATATAACTTTTTAAATACAATAAAACTAAATTTATTTGCACTGATCAGTTTTCTGTTTTATAATATGACTGCTAGGTATCCAAAGTGTTTGAATGCACTGTGGTCATACTGTATAGCTTACAACTAGCCATGACCACATTTCCATGGTTTTCTCAAGAATGTCTTTCTACACTTGGACAAAGAAAATAGACAGAGTAAAATAGAAAACTTATTAATTGATATTCACATACTATACCACCTTTTACAATACTAAAATCCACAGAGAAACTACAGTCACATGATTTTCTTAATATGCTCTATTAATTGTTAGTCATTATTAATCTCTTATCAAGGCTATATTAACTGAAATTCCTCATATATATATGCAGGTATGTTAGCAAGTTTTTTTTTTTTATACATAGAACTGAGGTTACCCACTTGAGACTTGTCTCACATACATGAACAGGTATGGATCTGAATTCAGAGACCACCTGCTAAGATTTTCCGGTTGTAGAATACTAGAAAAAAATGAATCGTGGCTATTGGATAGTGATAGAACTGGACACCATTTATTACAAATGATAGAGATGAAATCCTGAGAATGGGAGTGAACCATAGAGCCAGGAAAGGTTAAAAGCTCAATGATGCTCAGCCAAAAGAGTAATGATCCTTTACAAGTCATTTCCTTACTACCTGCCTTCCCTGGTATTTGGAGACTCTGGCCCCTTCCTGTGAATACTCTGTTCTTGGTTCCTCCTAATCAGTAGTTTCCAGTCTTGGTTTTATATATCAGTCTTGTTACTACCCCACAAGCCTACTCCCCCACCACAGTACTGCACAAAATAAATGTTATATCTCTTTATTTATGTATATAAAAGACTTGTGCTACCAACAATTTCAAGCAGAGGCACTTTACTCTAAAAGCATTTATAACAGTGACACAGAAGTGAATTTGGGTTTTTACAGAATAGGAGATTTTTAAGTGGTAGGGAAGGAACAGAGTACACCTATGCTGGAGAACCATTGTCTGGGACATTAAGTCCAGATGAATGAATTATTGTGACAACAGATAGAATACATTATTGTATTTTATTGTAAGGAGGCTTGCCCCCAGTTGGCTCTGATTGGCAAGTAAAGTTACAAGTTACCAAGGGCTGGGCAGGATGTCTGAGGCAGGACTTTTAGGATACCCAGGAAAGAAATGCAGAGAGAGAGAAGAAGGGAGTCAGCAATGAAAGGAGTGTAGGATAGATCACACCATGAAGGAACAAGAGGATGATGTGCTCAAAATATAGGTGCAAGGGGAAAGCATCCACATAGAATGGCTACCCAGAAGGAAATAGCAACAAAGATAAGATAAAATTTAGAAAGTATTAACTCCGGAATACCGGAGGTGAGTGTGTGCTAGTTGTGGGGAGTTTGGTAGTACTCAGCCATTGAGCTAATTAAGGCATATTAATATATAAATGTTGCGCGTATATGTCTTTCATTCATGAATCCAGAGCACTTAGACAAATGCAGAGCCATATGCACACCCACCAGGATCATAAAGCAGACACTAAATTATTTCTACTGCAAGTTGATATATGTATTTATACAAAATCATATAATTTAACAAATATATATATAATGTATTGATTATCACATATAGTACCACCTCTGCTTCCT
>NC_034594.1:88516909-88530367 GCF_900095145.1 Mus pahari
ACACACACACACACACATATGGAGGCCATAGACAGACAGAGAAAGAGAATAATTGGAAAGAAAAGGCAGAGTAGAAAGTTTTCCATAGTCTATTTTTCTAGAAGATAAAGGTTTATAGTCATTTGACATATGACATTGCCTCACTTCTAACACAGCTCTTTAAACCCAACTCCAGCTCATGATGTTGTGTCTGGAACCTCAATGGATCTAGAAAGACAAAAGACAGAGGAATGACCTTCTGTGCCCTATACATGGACTGTTTTGTATATCCATTAAAACTTATAAAAAAAAAAACTCATAAAGCCAGCAAAATCTAAAAGGTAATAGATATATGTTGCTAAGTGAACTGAAAGTCTAAGTTTGGATTTGCAGAGCTAACAAAACAAAAAAGAATTGAACTCTATATATCAAAGAAAGTTGCTGCAGTTTAGTCACTAATGAACCCTATTTTCAACAACTGTATCTTGAATCTGCCAACAGGAGTCTTGGAAGAAAAGTTAACATGGATGGCGATCACCCACATAGCATTCCTCTTTATTAAAATTACTCATGGATGCTTGGTCTCAAACAAGACATGAAATTGGTGATTTCTCCTCTATCTACTGATTTGCACAGAGATGCCCTTTGAGATCCACAAATGTTTAATTGATATGCTACCATTAAGTCTTCCAAAATAATGATTTCAAATCTGAATTCTCATCTTGAAGTGTGTCAGAGGAAAGTTGCATTGCCCCACCCTTTGCTTGCTTACAGGCCACAGTAAGTTCATTGTTGGGTTTTCAAAGAGATGGCATCTCAGGTCAAACTTTAGATGTGGGGAAAGTGACCATCTGTATTAAAGGAACAAGAAATTTCATTGAAAGAACTCAGTGAACTGTGTCCAATAGGGTCCATATCTGTAATCCATCCTCCCTCTCTCTTCCACTCCCTCTGCCTTTTACACCCCCCATCTCTGTCTCCACCCCCCTTGCTCTTTCACTCTCTACAACGTTCATTACTAAATAACTCACACTACCCTACCCACTTACCTGCACCTGAAATTTGAGCATGTCCATCCCAGAATATGTCTACAAATTATTGGGAAAGAATTGACCTGCTTTATTTTACTTTTTAAAGGCAAAATTACATACAATCAAGTTGGCTTCAAACTCTGTTTCTTGGGATGACATTGAATCCCTGACCTTCCTCTATCTACCTCTAGAATTTTAGGATGAACCTCAGGGCTTCTTGCAGGATAAGTGCTCCAATAACTGTAAAGCACATGTAACACTAAATAGAAATCTTGTTAGCACTTCAGCTAATGTCTTCATAAGAATAAAGCCTGGTGAAAAATACAGATTAGATGAGTTTGTGGTGGAACCAAGTTCTACTCACATGCCATGGAAGAATCTATTCTACAGACTAACTTCTTCAATTTCTTTTTGTTTTCCTTTTTCGTTTTTAAAATGGTTATTTTATTTACTTACACTTCATGTGTTTTCCCTCTTCCAACTTTCCCCTCCCAAAGCCCCCCTATACCCTCTAAGTCTCCCTGCATCTATGAGGGTGCTCCACCAACCACCCATCTACTCCTGTGTCAGCACCGTAGCATTCCTTTACCCTGGGTTATAGAGCCTCCACAGAACCAAGGGGCTCTCCTCACAGTGGTGCCTGCTAAGGCAATCTTCTGCTATATCCAGCTGGAGCCATGGTTCCCTTCTGTGTGTACTCTTTTGTTGGTGCTTTAGTCCCTTGGAGCTTTGGGGTGTCTGGTTGGTTGATATTGTTGAAAACCCCATGAGATCCTACAGTCCTTGCTTTAACTTCTCCATTGGGATCACCACACTCACTCCATCCACATCTGTATTGGTCAGGCTCTGGCAGAGCTTCTCAGGGGACTGCTAGACCAGGTTCTTGACAGTAAGCACTTCTTGGCATCAGCAATATTGTCAGGGTGTTGTGTCAGCAGATGGGATGGATCCCTATGTGGGGCAGTCTCTGATGGCCTTTCCTTCAGTCTATGTCCCTGAATTTCCTTTTAACAGGAGGAATTCTGGATTAATATTTTTGAGGTGGGTGGATGGGAGGCCACATCCATAAACCTGTCGCAGTGCCTATTCACTAAATATGGTCTCTAAAGGTTCTCTCTCCCTTTTGTTGGGTATTTTGGCTAATGTCCTTCCTGTTGTGTCCTGGGTCCCTGTCATCTGTGACTTTCTAGTGGCTACCCTTATTTCCTCCTCCCTCAGTGCTACACATCTACTTTCAAATTCCTGACCCTCTGTACTTCTCCCCCACCTCCTCCCATATCTGAACTGGCCTCACTTTTTCCCTCCCCCTCCTAACTACATCACAGATCACTTTCTCCCTCTACTTCCAGGAGATCATTTCCTGCCCCCTTTTGAGTACAACTGTAGCATTCATACTTTGGTGTGATCTTCTTTCTTCTTGGGTTTCATATGGTCTGTGAGAATTTTTTCATCCCCTTAATAATAGCCAGAATAATAACAGGCTGTTTTACAATTTGATTTTCTATGCTACTGTGTTAGGGCTTCATTGACTACAATCTTCCTATTTTGCAATGCTTTAACATTTCATTCTTTAACTATGGCACTGGCATGTCATAACTGATCAAGCACAGTTCTAGGACAGCACCTAAATTGTCTGTTTTCTTTAAAAGTTGCAGTCTTTCTTCATGCCCTCTCAGAACGGGGAAGCTCTGCAGTTTTGGACAGAAAAATAAGAGGTGTTTTCAGGGTTTCTCTCATAACCGTATTAGATCATTTACCAGAATTGCTCCATGTCCTTTCTCATAGAGGACAAACTGTACAGAGGCCCTTCAACTGGTGTTGTCAAATTATCTTCTTTGCACTTTGTCAAAGTCTTACCTTGCATACTTAAGATCCAGAGTTCAATACCCAGGATCAAGGGTTTTGTTGTTGTTGTTGTTTGTTGTTGTTGTTGTTGTTGTTGTTTGATATTTTCTTTACTTACACTTCAAATGTTATCNCCTTTACTAATTTCCCCTCTGAAAGGCCCCTACCCCTTATCCCTGCTAACCATCCCACCCAATCCCTCTTCCTGGCCCAGACATTCCCCTATAATGGGGCATAGAACCTTCATAGAACCAAGGGCCTCTCCTCCCATTGATGAATGGCTAGGCCATTCTTTGCTACATATGCAGCTAGAGCCATGAGTCCTACCATTTATTTTCATTGGTTTGTGGTTTAGTCCCAGGAGGTTCTGGGGGTACTGGTTAGTTCCTCCTATGGGGCTACAAATCCCTTCATCTCCTTGGATACTTCCTCTAGCTCCTTCATTGGGGACCCTATGATCCATCCAATCGATGACATTGAGCTTCCACTTCTTTATTTGTCAGGCCCTGGCAAAGCCTATCAGTAGATAGCTATATCAGGCTCCTGACAGCAAGCTCATATTGGTATCCACAATAGTGTCTGGGTTTGGTGGTTGTATATGGGATGCATCCCCAGGTGGGGCAGTCTCTGGATGATTATTCCTTCAGTCTCTGCTTCATACTTTGACTCCGTAACTCCTTGCATGGGTATTTTGTTTCCCCCTTCTAAGAAGGGTCGAAGTATCCACATTTTGGTCTTCCTTCTTCCTGAGCTTCATTTATTTTGCGAATTTTGACTTGGGTATTTCTAGTTTCTGGGCTAATATTCACTTATCAGTGAGTACATATCATGTGTGTTCTTTTGTGATTTGGTGACCACACTTAGGATGATATCCTCCAGATCAATCCCTTTGCCTAAGAATGTCATAAATTTATTGTTTTACATAGCTGTGTAGTACTCCATTGTCTAAATGTACCACATTTTTTCCATCCAATCCTCAGATGAGATGTATTTTTTTGTTAATGAGCATCTTCTCTAGCTTTAGTGGTCATATGACTGGGGCTGTATAGGGAGGAGATCAATATCAGATGCATTTCTCAGTTGCTCTCCACCTTATGTTTTGAGACACAGTGCTTAACTTTCGGACTGTCTGGCCATCCATACCCAAGATGCCTTCTGTTTCTGCCTTCAAAATAATGACATTGCAACCTTGATACATTGCCAGATGTTTCATCTAGGTGCTGAGTAATTGGATCAATGCTCTCATGCTTGCTTGAAATTCACTTATCAATTAAGCCATCTCTACATTCTAGCTTTTCTGTCTTTTGCCCCATTTACTCTCATGGTACTCTCAACCTATCTTTCTCCTGTGTTTTGTCCAGAAGACAGTTTTCAATTGAGCCATCTCTACAGTCTGGCTTTTCTGTCTTTTGCCCCATTTACTCTCATGGTACTCTTAACCTATCTTCCCCCTGTGTTTTGTCCAGAAGACAATTTTGAACCAATTTCCTGGAGTTTTTATTATCTTTTGCCTCCATCAGTGGGCCAGAAGTTGTACCTGCTTTGTGCATGATTTAGAGTGCTGCCTTTTTACACTGGATGGTTTTAGCTCCTTTGTCAAAGATCAAGTGACCTCAGATATGTGGATTCATTTCTGGGACTTCAATTCTATTCCATTGATCTACCTGCCTGTAACTATATCAGTACCATGCAGTTTTTATCACAATTTTTCTATAGTAAATGTTGAGGTCAGGGATGTTGATTCCAGGAGAAGTTCTTTTATTGTTGAGAATAGTTTTCAATATCCTAGGTTTTTTGTTGTTCCAGATGAATTTGTAAATTGCTCTTTCTAACTTTGTGAAGAATTGCGTTGGAATGTTGATGGGGATTTCATTGAATCTGTAGATTTCTTTTCTCAAGACAGCCATTTTTACTATATCAATCTTGCCAATCCATGAGCATGAGAGATCTTTCCATCTTCTGAGATCTTCAATTTCTTTCTTCAGAGACTTAAAGATCTTATTAGACAGATCTTTCACTTGCTTAGTTAGAGGAACACCAAGATACTCTATATTATTTGTGTCTATTTGTGAAGGGTGTTGTTTTCCTAATTTATTTCTCAGTCTGTTTATCCTTTGTGTAGAGGAAGGCAACTGATATGTTTGAGTTAATTTTATGTAAATCTACTTTGCTGAAGTTGTTTAAGACTCAACAAAGAAAGAGAACTTCAGACCAATTTCCCTTATGAATATCAATGCAAAAATACTCAATAAAATTCTCCCAAACTGAGTCCAAGAATACACCAAAAGATCATCCATCATGATCAAGTAGGCTTCATCCCAGGAATGCAGGGATAGTTCAATATATCAAAATCCATCAATGTAATCCACTATATAAACAAACTAAAAGGAAAAAAAAATATGATCATCTCAATAGATGCTGAGAAAGCATTTGACGAAATCCATCACCTCATTATGATAAAAGTCTTGGAAAGATCAGGAATTGAAGGCCCATATATAATCATTGTAAAAGCATCATACAGCAAACCAGTAGCCAACATCAAACTACATGGAGATAAACTTGAAACAATCCCACNAAAATCAGGGACTAGACAAGGCTATACACGTTCTCCATACCTATGGAATATAGTACTTGAATTCTTAGCTAGAGCAATTAGACAGCAAAAGGAGATTGAGGGAAACAAATTAGAAAGGAAGAATCAAATTATCACTATTTGGAGATGATATGGTAGTATAATTAAGTGATCCCCAAAATTCCACCAGAGAACCTCCATAAAGGATCAAGATTTTTAAAAGAGCCAAGCAAAGTCATGTGCTTGTAGCCATGTGAGAAGGCAGAAGAACCAGGTTCCCAGGAAATCACTAGCCAGTTGATGTAGGTCAGAGGGAGGCCCTGAAAAAAAATCACCTAAGCTTTTTCTCGGCCATCCATATGCATGCAAACACATATGAATATATACATTCACATACAGAGAGCACTATGCCTGGTAAGTATACAAAATATTGAAAGTGTGTGAAGTTTGCTTAAAACATAATAACCAACCCCATATGGTATGAAAGGTGGAGTTAGGCAACAGTGGAATTCCATACAACACATGTGAAGTCTGGAATGTGAGCAGGTAAACAGACAGAAACTTACACAAACACAAGGATCATGATGCTGCTACCATTTGCAGGGCTGTAGGTGCTTGGGAAGACTAGAGAGGGTGAGAGCCTGTGTCTGGCTGGAGTTCCTGTACTCTGGGCAGGAGGACTGCTGAACTCTTTCCACTTGGCTCCAGGTGGGCATCTGGCTGTTTGAAGCCACTGACCCCACACAGCAGGGGATAGAAAAGGGGCAGACCTTGTACCAGGTTCTCAGTCTCCAGCATCCCATGCTAGATATGGCAGAGGAATTAAGAACAGAATAGGGACCCCAGGGCAGCATCAGGCCCCAAAGATAAGAGAAGAGGGCAGAGGGAGAAAGGTTCCCATGAAGTGTCCTTAGTCTGGTCCATGGCTGGAGCACAGGAAAGCCCTCTGACAGGAGATTAGGCATAGCTCATTAGGAGAAAGTGTATCTCATCATGTAAGCACAGTAAACCTTGATAAACAGTCTATGTTTTTAGAGCTTTATTGTAGAAAGGCAGGGGGAAAGAAAAAATTTAGAAAGAGAGAGAGACCGCCACAGCCAAGAAGAGAGAAGGGGAAAAAGGAGAGAGAGAGAGAGAGAGAGAGAGAGAGAGAGAGAGAGAGAGAGAGCTAGATAATAAGAAAGCTTAAATAGAGAGAGGTAAAAGCTTAGAGAGTAAGAGAGGGAGAATAATAAGAAGAAAACATAAGAGAGCAAGGAGGGGCCAAACAGCCCCTCTTATAGTGAGATTGGTATCTTGCTGTTGCTAGGCAACTGGGAGGAGTTTAGCCTTAAGGTTAGAAGCTTGACACTGTGTACATGACAACTAGCCACATGCTTCTCTTGTGAGGGCTGTGAGGGCAGTAACTTCAACAGGAGGCAGGGGTCCAGGAGACATGAGGGAACACCTTCAGTCCCATGTAGGTGAAAATTATCACCATCAGGTCCTACCTGGGTTCTACTCCTCAGCTCGACTGGAGACTAGGCTGTCTGTGCATAAGCCATTGCCCCACAGGATGCCACATGGATGCTCATAAGTATAGAATCTTCAGGAGATTACTATTACTAAGATCAGGGATCTTGTCTTAGACAAGAATCCTGGCAGAGGAATCCAAGAAGGGTTTGTGGTCTAAGAAAGCATAGATGTCCCATGTGATGCATTCAGTTAATATATCTATTAGCTAGTGCTACTGTAACATGACTATCTGGTAGGTGACTTTGGATATTTGCAGTTTTGATTTGTTCTGGAGGCTCTGAAGGAATACTGTCACCTGTCTCTCCAGGCTTCTAGAGTTGGTAGCAGCCCTTGATTTCTCTTGATTAGTAGCTGCATTGTATTAATCTATGACAGAAACACCTCCACTGGGAAAAACTTTCCACATATAGTAGATTCTTGCCTGTGGCTGTGGGCTACGGCTCTTCCATAAGGAGGGCTTCTGAGGAAGGCTTCCATCTTGGAAATCATATAGTCACACCTTATTCCTCATACGGAGTTGGCACAATAATGGAATTTTCAGACATGTAGTACCCATTTTGTATTTGACATATTGAGGTTTTAGTGCATGCTTGCTGGCTAAGTGTTGTGTTATGCCCACAGGGGAGACTTTTCCTTTCTTACTGCTTGAGAAAGAAAGGTCAGGAGCATGGCTACCTGATCCAAGGAACCATCTGGCTGGTGAGGCTCCTTCTGTACCACTACTTAGTGGTACCACTACTAAGTGGTCTCTACTTAGAGATACTAACTTATGTTTATTACAGATACTTATCACTACTTAGTAGTCATCATCCCCAGAGATCACCTCACATATTCAAAACTCATTGTGTGAACTCTACATAAGCCACTGTGGGTAACTCAGTGGTTTCCAAGACAAAGGCAGCTAATGTGCTTGTACAAATGGTGATACCCAGTTACCACTCAAAAGCATGTATATATAGTGATTTCTTACAAGATTTTATTTCTATTCCAATTCTTATTCTAAATGGTTTAGATACTTTATAGTAGGTTTGTCTTATATTTGTCTAATCCTAGTTACACTGTGTTATTTATTATAGTAGGGACAAAGTTCTTTTCATGTGTAAAAAAAATACTACCTTAGATTAAGCCATATTAATTAAGTCATATATTACTAAGATCAAGTGACAATAGGTGTGTGGGTTCATTTCTGGGACTTCAATTATATTCCATTGATACACCTGCCTGTCACTGTACCAATACCATGCAAGTTTTATCACTATTGCTCTGTAGTACACAGCTTGAGATCAAGGATGGTGATTTCACCAGAAGTTCTCTTATTGTTGAGAAGAGTTTTCACTATCCTTTTTTTTTTTTTTTTTTTTTTTTTTTTTTTTTTTTTTTTTGGTATTTCAGATGAATTTGGAAGTTGCTCTATCTAATTCTATGAAGAATTGAGTTGGAATCTAAATCTTCTGTGTGTGTGTGTTAGTTTGATCCCCTGAACCATACTAAAAAAACTAGGTTTGGTGGCATGCACTCATCATCCAAGTGCAGGAGACACAGATACATCCAAATCCTTAGGCCTCTCTAGCCATCAAAATCAGCCTAATTAGTTAATCCTAAATGAGTTACCCTATCATAAAAACAAAAACGTAGCTAGTTACTGAGGAAAGATCTACTCATCTATACTATATACATATTCATTGACACCCAGAAACTCACATATATTGACACTCATGTACAAATGCATACACACACACACACACACACACACACACACACACACAAACACACAGAAGATTTAGATTCCAACTCAATTCTTCATAGAATTAGATAGAGCAACTTCCAAATTCATCTGAAATACCAAAAAAAAAAAACAGGATAGTGAAAACTCTTCTCAACAATAAGAGAACTTCTGGTGAAATCACCATCCTTGATCTCAAGCTGTGTACTACAGAGCAATAGTGATAAAACTTGCATGGTATTGGTACAGTGACAGGCAGGTGTATCAATGGAATATAATTGAAGTCCCAGAAATGAACCCACATACCTATTGTCACTTGATCTTTGACAAAGAAGCTAAAACCGTCAAGTGGTTAAAAAGACAGCATTTTCAACAAATGGTGCTGGTTCAACTGATGGTCTGCATATATATATATATATATATATATATATATATATATATATATATGAATGAATGAAAACTGGTCCATTCTTATCTCCCTGTACAAACCTCAAGTCAAAGTGGATCAAGGACCTCCACATAATACCAGATACACTGAATCTAATAGAAAAGAAAAGTGGGGAAAATTCTTAAACACATAGGCACAGGGGAAATTTTCCTGCACAGAACAGCAAGGGCTTAAGATCTAAGATCTAGAATCAAATATTGCAAAGCTTTTGTAAGGCAAAGGACTCTGTTAATAGAACTAAATGGTAACCAACAGATTGGGAAGAGATCTTTACCAATCCTACATCTTATAGAGGGCTAATATCCTACATATGAAAAGAACTCAAGAAGTTAGACTCCAGAGAACTAAATAACCCAATTAAAAATGGGATACAGAGCTAAACAAAGAATTCTCAACTGAAGAATATTGAATGGCGAAGATACACATAAAGAAATATTCACCATCCTTCATCATCACTGAAATGCAAATTAAAACAACCCTGAGATTCTACTTCACGCCAGTCAGAAACACTAAGATCAAAAATGCAGGTGAGAGCAGATGCTTGTGTGGATGGGGAATAGAAGAACATTTTTCCATTGTTGGTGGGATGATTGCAAGTTCTTACAACTACCCTGGAAATCAGTTTGGAAGTCCCTCAGAAAATTGGACATAGTATTATCTAAGGACCCAGCTTTACCACTCCTGATCATATACCCATAAGATGCTCCAACATTTAATAAGGAAATATTCTCCACTCTGTTCATAGCAGCCATATTGATAATAGCCAGAAGTTGGAAACTACCCAGATGTCCCACAGCAGAGTAATGGATTTAGAAAATGTGGTATATTTACACAATTGAATACTACTCAGCGATCAAAAACAATGACTTCATGAAATTCACAGGCAAATGTATTGACCTAGAAAATATCATCTAGAGTAAGGTAAGTCAGTCACAAAAGAACACACATGGTAAGTACATACTGGTAAGTGGATATTAGTCAAAGAGCATGGAATATCCATGATACAACTCATGGACCACATGAAGCTCAAGAGGAAGAAAGGATAAAGTGTGGATGCTTCTGTTCTTCTTGGAAGGGGGAATAAAATAATACAGAGAAGTAGAGGGCAGGAAAGACTTGGGAGGTAGAGAAGAGGAAGAGGGGGAAATGAGGGAAACAATCAGGTATGAGAGGAGATGGAGATGTGTAAAGGGTCAAGAAATTGAACAGAGGTGTTTACCAATGTGGGGGGGGGAACAGGGGGTAGCAACCAGAGAGTCCCAGATGCTAGGAAATCAATAGCCTCCCAGGACCCCACAGAGATGACATTAGCTGAAACACCCCACAAAAGGAAGGAAGAATCTGTCAAGACTATATGCAGTGGTTAGACATGGCTCCCAGGTTGAGGAATGGGATTACCCATATCCAAAATTATAACCCAGGATTGCCCCTGCCTATGGGAAATCCATGGACAAAGAGTGGAGAAGAGACTGAAGGAAAGGCCATCAAGAGTCTGCCCCACCTGGGGATCCATTTCACACTATTATAGATGCAAAAAAGTGCTAGCTTACAGAAACCTGATATGGCTGTAGATGCAAAAAAGTGCTAGCTTACAGAAACCTGATATGGCTGTATCCTGAGAGGCTTTGCCAGATCCTGACCAATACAGATGCCAATCATTAGACTGAGAACAGGGACCTCAATGGGGAAAGGACTGAAAGAAAGGAAGGGTATTTATCTGGAATCAACAGGAGGGGAGGCCCTTGGTCTTGTGTAGGCTTAATGCCTCAGTGTAGAGGAATGTTAGGGCAGTGAGACAGGGTTGGGTAGGTGGGTGGGGGAGCACGTTCATTGAAGCAGTGTAAGGGGGAATGGGATAGGGGGGTTTGCAAAGTGGAAACCTGGAAAGGAGATAGCATGTAAAATGTAAATAAATAAATAACCAATAAATGAATGAATAAATGAATGGATAAATAAATAGATAGATAGATAGATAGATAGATAGATAGATAGATAGATAGATAGATAAATAAATAAATAAATAAATGTTTTGTGTTATTCTGAGGAAAGACAGTTGATGTTATTCTCTGGCTTTCTTGTATGCATGAATATATTTAAATATTCACGTTCACCTGTACACATGCACAGAGCGACAGAGATTGACAGAGATCAACATAGAAAAAGTGACAGACAGAAAGAGAGAGATACAGAAAAAATATTTACCTTTTTGCAAAATACTTGCATTACTCTGGAATAGGCACTTACTTCCTCCTCCATTGTTGTCTACAGCATTGTTTCAGCAAGAGTTCTCTTGGGACATTGAGTACATTGACATGAAAAATTCATAGTTTCACTTATGTAGCAAGCAGCTACCTAAAAACTGTGTGAATCACATTGTTTTTTTCAAATTGAGTCCTATTTCCCTACTGACTGTGGCTTCTTGTTCATAGATGATTTTCCTTCTTCCATGATTTATCTCTAATTGGCAGCAGCAGACTATAACACTCGCTCCCCATCTCTACGCTTCCCATGAGAATCATCAATCAATCATTAGAATTTCCATCCGGAGTCTTTATGTGTAAGACATTGTTGATGATCAGCAAAGAGAATAGGGAGGACACTGAAGGCACCAGGGGAAGCTGCTGTTTGAATCCTCTACAAAACCATGTGAATACCCATACTTTTATTTATATCTTTTGTAAATTCATATTTTCCCCTTCACATTTTTTCCAAAGAGGTGTTTGTGTGTTCTAAGCAGGCTCTCTTGTTTGCCGTAAAAATGAAAAGGCATAAAAAGATATTTAGAAATGTAAAAACTTCTATAAGTCCTCAATAACAACAATTGTTATTGTTGGAAACAATAATGGACACTTCATGGTGTGTTCTTAGTAGGTGGAAGGGGGAGGTTCAAATAACACACCAATCTATAGCTCCAGGCAAGCTAAGAAAAAACTAAGGAAAAGTTAATAATACTCTATAAAAACAAATCTGGAACAACACAATTTTCTTTTATGACTGGAAATGGATTCATAATACTATATGATTTCCATGTCTACTGCCAATATCTCTGTGGTCAGAAACTCTTCCATCCCTGTGTTAGTGTTATCTGTAGCACCAAACTGGCTTTATGACCTTCTTTAGCAGCAGCTACCCAGATTCTGAAGAAAGCATTTGAGCATTGTAAGGTACTCATTGTCATTTGTACACCCAGGGGACTCTGAGCATCTCAGAGAAGACTAAGAAATACCAACAGGTAAAAATTGGTAACAGCATAGAAGACATATTTGAAAGTTTTTGTGTGTTTGCAAACAGCAGAAATGAACTCATGATCCCTTATTAGGGCACAAGAGAATGGAATTTTGCAATGAGAAATATTTACAATTTTAATCTATTGGATTCAAGAGCAAGGGTAAAATGTGGCCAGCAATGTTACAGGCAGCAGGGAGGAATTTCTATAGATCAGGAGTCATACCAGGAACTTTAGCTGTCATTTCCTTGTTGCATCTCTACCTCTGTTCTTCCTCAGAAGTCTGGCCTTCCCTCTATCCAGCACAGGTACACCAACATCCTCAGAGTCTATATTTTAGCCTCAGGCTACATATAGAGACAGTGACTCACTCTTGGCCAAATGCCAAACTCCCAGGAAATGATGCACTTTAGCATAGTTTGTCACAGAAGGATGCTATTTACACTGTACTTTGTAGAGGTTGGGGCTCACAGTGTGATTACAAAATACCATTGACTACATAGGTTAGAAAGCAGGCACTTAGAAATGTTACCAGCAAGGTAAGTAAAAAATGAACATGAACCTCTTTCTCTATGTGTTCTGACATGGCCTTTCCTCCATGCATGTATTAGAGAGAGGGAAAGCAAACCCTCACATACCTCTCTTTATATCATCAACATTGCCTGCCTTTATGACCCTAGCTAAAGTACTGATGAGCAGGAAAGTTAGGAGCCAGGAACCCTGTCAAAACTCGTTAATAATACAAAAAACAGGCAAATAGGCCAACTAAACCAATCTATTTTTCAGTCCATTGAGAAACCTGATAACAAAAAATAAGATGGCCATTAGCATGTGAAAATGACTGCAAAAGTTATATTTCAACTTTCACACACACACACGAACACACATGTCCCCAACAACCTTAAAAACAGCAATTTCATCAACTCAAGACTCCAAATATGGTGTATTTGAACAATAAAGTCAAGATTAATTACAGCTACTCTTTGACATTAATGTATCTTTGTGGACAGTAAACAACATTATATTTTAGCCTCATCACATAACCATGGGAATACTCTCTCTCTCTCTCTCTCTCTCTCTCTCTCTCTCTCTCTCTCTCTCTCTCTCTCTCTCTCTCTC
>NC_034594.1:88530447-88534879 GCF_900095145.1 Mus pahari
CAGAAAGAAGGGAAATGACATGGATTGTCACAGCAAAGAGGAAAATAGGTCAGGACAGAGGTGTTAGAAACAGTTTCCAAAGGAAAACAAAAACATGCAGAGAAAGATATGGAGGATGGAGAGACCTTCTGAGATTAAGAGCACTTGCTGTTCTTATGGAAGACCCAGCTTCTATTCCCAGCTTCTACATATGGCTCAGATTCAGTCATACTTCCAATTCTATAGGATCTGATGCCCACTTTTCCTTATATGAGCATTAGACATGCACATGGTGAACATATGCATGTGATCAGAGCTATCCTAACTCTCCTGCCATCTGCTCTTTGGGTCTCATCCACACAATCTCTTGCTATCATTTCTCCCTTTTATTATAATATTCACGGACCTTTTCTGGCTTGATGCACCTGCTCACTCGAAGCTGAGCTGGACTAGCCACTCTTGAACCACATCAGTCCCCTTTTTAATCAAGGAAGAGTGTCAGCCATTATCTTCTATCATGCCTGAGCCCCTGGAATCTAAGTCTGACACCCACCATTACACATAAACAGCCTTTCTTTCTTTCTTTCTTTCTTTCTTTCTTTCTTTCTTTCTTTCTTTCTTTCTTTCTTTCTTTCTTTCTTTCTTTCTTTTCTTCTTTCTTCCATTCCCCACCCCTGCCCAGTACTCTGCTCTGCCTAGTATGCACTTCTGCACTCTTGCAGCCACCCTCTGCCATTAAGCAACACATTGGACTGCTTAGATTCATCTACATGTTTGTCTTTCTCAAGCTTTGTCTGTTCCATTCCAAGATACAAAGAGACACTCTGCCACTCCATTCTAAGGTATAAGACCTTACTTTTCTCCAGGCATAGCTGTAGCTTCAGTACTATCTTGGTTACAGTTAGTCCCGAGACTGTCCGCCATCTTTCTCATGGGCAGATAAGTTTTTCCGACAATATTGCTTTAACCCCATTTTTTTTTTAGTTTATTTTTTTATTATTATTATTTTATTTATTTACATTTCAAATGCTATCCCAAAAGTTTCCCATACCCCTCCCCCCACCTCTGTTCCCCTACCCACCCACTCCCACTACTTGGCCCAGGCCTTGCCTTGTGCTAGGTCATATAGAGTTTGGAAGACCAAGGAGCCTCTATTCCCACTGATGGCCGATTAGGTCATCTTCTGCTACATATGCAGCTAGAAACGCAAACCCAGGGGGTACTGGTTAGTTCTTGTTGTTGTTCCACCTACAGGGTTTTTATGTATTGTCAGTCACATAGTCACAGGGCTGGTTGTATCTTCAGCACTCTGCTTGTGGACGTTGTACATCGTGGTGCGGAGCCTAGTGCGCACCACGATGTACAACGTCCACAAGCAGCAGGGAAATGCAAATCAAAACAACCCTGAGATTCCATCTCACTCCAGTCAGAATGGCTAAGATTAAAAATTCAGGTGACAGCAGATGCTGGCGAGGTTGTGGAGAAAGAGGTACACTCCTCCATTCCTGGTGAGATTGCAAGAGTACAACCACTCTGGAAATCAATCTGGTGGTTCCTCAGAAAATTGGACATAGTACTACAGGAAGATCCAGAAATTCCTCTCCTGGGCATATATCCAGAAGATGTTCCAACTTGCAATAAGGACACTTGCTCCACTCTGTTCATAGCAGCCTTATTCATAATAGCCAGAAGCTGGAAAGAACCCAGATGTCCCTCAGTAGAGGAATGGATACAGAAAATGTGGTAGATTTATACAATTGAGTACTACTCAGCTATTAAAAACAATGAATTTATGAAACTCTTGGGCAAGTTAATGGATCTGGAGGATATCATCCTTAGTGAGGTAACCCAATCACAAAAGAAGTCACTAGATATGCACTCACTGATAAGTGGATGTTCTTCTAGAAACTTAGAATACCCAAGATACATTTTGCAAAACACAAGAAAACCAAGAAGGAATACCATAGTGTGGATACTTCATTCCTTCTTAGAATAGGGAACAAAATACCCATGAAAGGATATTGATACAAAGACAAAATTAAGAGCTAAGATGAAGGATGGAATATCCAGAGACTTCCCCACCCGGGGATACATCTCATCATCAACCACCAAGCCCAGACATTATTGCACATGCCAGCAAGATTCTGCTGAAGGGACCCTGATATAGTGGCCTCTTGTGAGGCTATGCCAGTACTTAGCAGACACTGATGTGAATGCTCACAGTCAGTTATTGGATGGAACACAGGGCCCCCAGTGGAGGAGCTAGAGAAAGTACCCAAGGAGTTGAAGGGGGCTGCAACCCTATAGGTGGAACAACAATATGAACTAACCAGTAACCCCTGAGTTCGTGTCTCTAGCTGCATATGTAGCAGAAGATGGTCTAGTTTACCATCATTGGGAAGAGAGGCCCCTTGGTCTTGCAAACTTTTATGACCCAGCACAGGGGAATGCCAGGGCCAAGAAGTGGGAGTGGGTGGGTAGGGGAGCAGGGGTCGGGGGAGGGTATAGGGAATTTTAAGGATAGCATTTGAAATGTAAATAAAATGTATATATATATATATGAAATCTGCTAAATATAACATTAAATGTTTAAATTTATTATGGTAAACAGAGCATCCCAAAACCTAACAGTGATCCCTCCCCTACCAAATTCTCCCAGAAGATATAGGCTCAGCAAGAAGAATACCTGAATTATAGTATGATAACCACTGAGAAACACTGCTCTATTGCTTTGCCTGTTGCCAGGGCTTGGCCTGTACTGTGGACACACAGAAGCTATTTAGACAGTTAAAGGTCTTATATTGTCTATGACAAGGTGAGTCATTTCTCCTTCATTCCTACTCCACAAGAAAAAGTTTCTCATTTTCTGGGTCTGACAGCCATACTGACTCTGCCCAAGTTGTGAAGAAGACCACAAGGACCTATAAAGTGTTTAGGTATTGGATTTTATTAATCAACCTCTGTCATTTTAATTCATACATGACACCTATATTAAATGTATTCTTCACAGATTTTTGACTACATTGACAGCTAAGGTAACTATAGTTTGACATTGAGAAAACAGACCTAGCGCTCCTTACCACAAAGCGATCCTCCATCATATTAGCTCATTAGTCAATCTGTTAACTAGTTAAGAATAACATATCTCTTAATTAAATACAGACAAGTTTTCCTTGCTCACAGGCTTCAGGATAAAGAATAAAAAAGATAACATGTAACCTTTCACAGATATAATCTTCTGTTGCTTCCAAATCTAAACTCAGTTCCCAGTGACTAAATGCTTCATATTTCCTCCACTATTCATGCAACTGTCCTAACATTAATCAATAGAGATCTTATTAATTAGCCTACCTCTAATAAAACATTCCACTATACAATCCAACTTTTATAATCATGTTTACATTTTAAGTTTCCTTTGGTTGTCCTTTAACTATAGACCTAAAGTGTTTCTCATGCTAAACTGTATGAACAAGTATCATATTCACAAGGTCAAGGTTTTGAGTTTGCTTTAATTTTCTTTTAAATATAAACTTTTAAATGTCTCATTGTTTACTAAATTTACATATATATTCATTCTCATAGAGAGAATATAAAAGTTCTTACTTCTTCTGCTCCATGGGTTTTTTTGTCTTCCTTAGCTCACATTAAAGAAAGTTCATGTTGTTATCAAATTATGTCAGATACATCTTATACGGACCGAATAGACTCCATCAGCGTAAGCACACCTGCCAATCAATAGCCTAAGTTTCTGCCTTTCACCTACTCCAGAAGGTAGGATTCTTATCCTGTTCCCTGGGATTAGCATTTCCCTCACACCAACCCCCAAGAACTAAGGGTTTCTAACGTACACCTAAGACAACATTTTCCCCTAAATATACTTAACTTTATTCTCTAACACACACACACACATACACACACACAAACACACACACACACACACACACACACACACACACCACTCACTTTGTGTGCATGTGCAGATGCGTATGTGTGTGCATGTCCAGGTGTTTACTTAATAAGAACGGACCAACATTGTCCAAATCATGTTCATATGTTTCTGAGAGACAAATCTCCAAAAAAATCAGCAGCAAGTCACTAAATATCAGAGACCCTATTCATGCTTCACCATCACTTCTTTTTTGATTTTTGTTTTTAAAATATAATTAAAATGTAAATAATACTTTCTAGGTTCCACTGCACAGTTACCTGGCAAAATCCAGGTGGGACAGTCTTATTCTTAAAGTGGCTTTGTTTGTCCCCATCCTCACTCTCTTATTTTCTCTGATCCCCTTTCTCTCTATGACCCCTTTCTCGTTTTCTCTCCTTTATCTTCCCCCCATCTCTTTCCTCATGTTCCTGGTTGGCCTCTCTTCTTATCCCTCTCCCTCTCCCTCTCCTTCCCCCTCCCCCTCTCCCTCCCCTTCCCTCCTCTACCCCTCCCCCCTCCTCCTCC
>NC_034594.1:88535044-88538159 GCF_900095145.1 Mus pahari
CTCTCTCTCTCTCTCTCTCTCTCTCTCTCTCTCTCTCTCTCTCTCCTGTGTGTGTCTCTGTGTGTACTCCCTTCTCAAATACTCTTCTCATATCCTACATAAACTATATTCCATACTATAACTTTTGTATGGTTGGTACCTCAGGGGGAAGTGATACCTCAGCACAGTCTGGTCAAGGCAACCCTCCCAACACACCATACATGGCTCTATAAACATAACTTGCTTTCTGTCTTTTTTTATAAAGCACAACAAACAGTACCTAGGTAATATTTGTGTAAACAAATAAGTTCAACTAAATTAGATTCAAAGCATTCTTTGTATTTATGATTGTTTTAGAATATGCTCATATGTGTGCCTGATACACGTGTATATATGAGTTTATACAGGAATACATGTTCTATGATAAGCTTTAGAAAACTGAGGAGCATTGGGAGTCAGATTTATTTTTCCAACTTGTTGACCCAGAGACTCTATTATTTGTTTCTGTTGTACTGAAAACACTTATTATATATGCCATTAAGGTCTCAGTCATGTGCTAGCAGGAACAATGACAAAGGAAACCCGCCAACCAGTGGCTGAGGTTCATTTTCATCAGTGCCAGCCCTGCACCATCTTGGGAGCGAACTCGGCAGAGGGTCCCAAGATCCGCAGAAGACTGTCCACACTGCAGGCACCATAGCACACCCAGGATTTTGAGATTACTGGTGAGTGGAATGCAACATCTGTTCCAAAAATCCAGAGGGTATTGTGCCAGCAGGAACAGGAACAAAGAAAACCTGCCCAACCAGTGGCTGGGGTTTGTTCCTATCCATGCCAGCCCTGTGCCATCTTGGGCTCAAACTCAGCAGGCCCTAGCACACCCAAGATCTTGGGAATCACTCATATAAGTCTACACAGGAAAGCATGTGGACTGCAAAAGCAACAGAACTTCTTTGCTTGTCCCTTTGGGCCTTCATCTTCAGCCAGGAGACTCTGACCCCTGGGCACCTTCTCCACCAGAGGAGACTCGGCCTCCAGAAAGGGTTCTGACCCCAGGACTCAGGAGGTAGATCTGAGCTCCAGACTTCTGTGCACCTTCCCTGCAGAGAGCACTCTGACCACTGGGACTCGGGCGAGAATTGGATTCCCAGGAGAGCTGACAGAGGATAAAGAATCACAGGAGAAACAAGCTCCAGCCAGAGGCAGCTAGAACATCTAAAAGTAAAGATTACCAGATGGCAAAAGGCAAACATAAGAATCTTACTAACAGAAACCAAGACCACTTGGCATCATCAGAACCCAGTATGCCCACCAAAGCAAGTCCTGAATAGCCCAACACACCCAAAAAGACAGATTCAGATTTAAAATCATATCTCATGATGCTGGTAGAGAATTTTAAGACGAGCATTAATAACTCACTTAAAGGAATACAGAAGAACACTGCTAAGCAGGTAGAAGTCCTTAAAGAATTAGAGCAAAACACTGCTAAACAGGTAGAAGTCCTTAAAGAGGAAACAAAAAAAAAAATCCCTTAAAGAATAACAGGAAAACACAACCAAACAGGGGATGGAATTGAACAAAATCATCCAAGATCTAAAAAGGGAAGTAGAAACAATGAAGAAAACCCAAAGGGAGACAACTCTGGAGATAGAAACTGTAGGAAGGAAATCAGGAACCAATGATGTGAGCATCAGCAACAGAAACAAAGAGGTGGAAGAGAGACTCTCAGGTGCAGAAGATTCCATAGAGAACATAGACACAACAATCAAGGAAAATGCAAAGTGCAAAAAATCCTAACCTAAAACATGCAGGAAATCTCATACACAAGAAGAAGACCAAACCTAAGGATAATAGGTATAGATGAGAATGAAGATTTTCAACATAAAGGGCCAGCAAATATCTTCAACAAAACTATAGAAGAAAACTTCCCTAACCTAAAGAAGAGATGACCATGAGCATACAAGAAGCCTACAGAACTCCAAATAGACTGGACTGGAAAAGAAATTCCTCCCAACACATAATAATCAGAACAACAAATACAGTAAATAAAGATAGAATATTAAAAGCAGTAAGGAAAAAAGGTTGAGTAACATATAAAGGCAGACTTATTAGAATTACATTAGACTTCTCACCAGAAACTATGAAAGTCAAAAGATCCTGAACAGATGTTATACAAACCCTAAGAGAACACAAATGTCATCCCAGGCTACTATACCAAGCAAAACTCTCAATTACCATAGATGGAGAAACCAAAGTATTCCATGACAAAATAAAATTCACACAATAACTTTCTACGAATTCAGCCCTTCAAAGGATAACAAAGGGAAAACACCAACACAACAATGGAAATGACAGAAACTAACAGATTGACTACATAAACAACAAAACAAAACAAAACAAAACATTTTGCTGCTTAGAGGAAAACCACCTCAGGGAAAATGAAAGACACTACCTCAGAGTGAAAGGCTGGAAAACCATTTTCCAAGCAAATGCTCAGTGCAATCCCCATCAAAATTCCAACTCAATTTTCCACCGAGTTAGAAAGGGCAGTTTGAAAATTCATCTGGAATAACAAAAACCTAGAATAGCAAAAACTATTCTCAATGATAAAAGATCCCTTGGGGGGAACCACCATGTCTGATGTAAAGCTCTACTACATAGCAATTGTGAGAAATACTGCGTGGTACTGGTACAGCAATAGACAGGTAGACCACTGAAATAGAATTGAAGACCCAAAAATGAATCCACACACCTATGGTCACTTGATCTTTGACATAGGAGCTAAAACCATCCAGTGGGAAATAGACAGCATATTCAACAAACTGTGCTGGCTCAACTGGCAGTTATCATGTAGAAGAATGCAAATTGATGCATTCTTATCTCCTTGTACAAAGCTCAAGTCTAAGTGGATCAAGGAACTCCACATAAAACCAGAGACACTGATACTTATAGAGGAGAAAGTGGGGAAAGACCTCGAAGATATGGGCACAGGGGTAAAATTCCTGAACAGAACAGCAATGGCTTGTGCTGGAAGATCAAGAATTGACAAATGGAACCTCATAAAATTGCAAAGATTCTATAAGGCAAAAGATACTCCCAATAAGATAAATAGGCCACCAACAGATTGGGTAAGGAT
>NC_034594.1:88539073-88553174 GCF_900095145.1 Mus pahari
TCCATCCCATATACAACCATGAAACCCAGACACTATTGCATATACCAGCAAGAGTTTGCTGACAGCACCCTGATATAGCTCTCTCTTATGAGGCTATACCAGTACCTGGCAAATACAGAAGTGGATGTTCACAGCCATCTATTGGATGGAACACAGNGCCCCTAATGAAGGAACAAGAGAAAGTGTCCTAGGAGCTAAAGGGGTCTGCAACCCTATAGTAGGAACTACATTATGAACTAACCAGTACCCCCAGAGCTGTGTCTCTAGTTGCATATGTAGCAGAGTATGGCCTAGTTTGCCATCAATGGGAAAAGAGGCCCTCTGTCTTGCAAAGATCATATGCCCCAGTTCAGGAGAATGCTAGGGCCATGAAGTGGGAGTGGGTGGGTTGGGAAGCAGGACAGGGGGAGGGTATAAGGGGGCTTTTGGGATAGTATTTGAAATGTAAATGAAGAAAATATCTAATAAAAAAGAAATTTAAAAAATATATTATAAACAAAATTGTAACTAAAATGTAGAGAAATGGGCTCTAATTGTATGATTCAATAATCTAACTTTGGACACAGAAAATCATAAAAAAATAAAAAAGTCTCATCTCACCATGAGATCATTGGGATTTTAAAAATGTACCAATACACCTCTTTGGTAGGTTGGTTGGTTGGGTGGTTGATTGATTACTTGGTTTTTTAACATTACTTCCAATGGATCAAACTAAACATGTCAGACGTGTGCAGCAAGGTATTGTATTTACTGAGTCATCTTAACAATTTAAAGTCATCAATTTCAACACTCTAATAACTATAGGGTTTGCTGTCCTCCTAAATGAAAAGTTGTCCCCACTACTCAATGTAGAAATAAAATGTTAATTATTTTCTGCCAAAGCTACTACCTGTGGCTAAATGCAATGCCCTGTAATGCTGTCAGTACCAAGTCTTTGACAGATAAGGCTGGCATAAAGAGGGGATTTAGAGACTTTAGGAATATTGGGCAGCCAGGGAAGTGCCTCATGTGCAAGCTTGTTTATCTTAGTTCAGTGTCTAATAATCGCATAAAAAAGGCACCTGTGGGCACGTACTAACAGATTCAGACCCAGGAAGGCAGAGTCAGGTAAGTTCCAAAGCTTGCTGGTCAAGCACCCAAAGCTAAGTGGAGAAGAAAAACCCTGTCTCCAGAGCACAAGGTGGATTACTCCTGAGGAAGGACAGCTGAGGTTGATCTCTGGCCTATACCCACACACACACATGGGGGGGGAAGAGAGAGAGAGAGAGAGAGAGAGAGAGAGAGAGAGAGAAGTGAAAAGAACAGTAGGCAAGTGTGCAGCCGGAGGTTTGGGGAGGTTGAATACTCCAGTGCCAAAAGCCATCCAGGTGATACTAGCAGGTGATCTTCCTGAGATGGTTCTGCCATGGCCTAAAATCTAGGAGGGATTTGCTTTCTAGGCAAGGCTGATAAGGTTAAATTTGAGGAAAGGTTCTTGCTATTGATATGCTTTCCTTGTTATTATTAAATGTATAATGATGACTAGGCATTGACTCACCCTTTTGAACAGATTTCTGCAGACTTACAAAGATGATCTATCTTGTAGTAATGCTATATAGACAAATGGATAATGATTCTGTAGAACTCCTGATTTGATTCAAATAACTTTGCAAAGAAAGCTTTTAGAGATGGTATTAATTGATAGAAAAATGTAATAAAGTTAGAATCAAGAATAGAATGTGCCTGCTCCTCAGAATAGTAAATAAAGTCTGCATAATAAGAAATACAATGAGATTTCATAATAATTACCAAATAAAAGAGACTTGGGACAATTTTGTGTTCAATGAAAAACATTTATGAACAAGTATAAAGTCACAGGTGTGCATTATGATAAGGCAAGGCCATATAAAAACTGATGCTTTGAATTTTTAATGAGCACATTATATTGAAACACTGCTTTTGAACTTAATATCAACATCCTTCTGTAACTCCTATTCTTTGTAACCTTTTAACTCTGAGGTAATTTTCTAAAGAACTTTTTGTGTCTAAGAAGATATAAAAGAACAGAGAAAAGAAATAAAGTTATTGGTTGAAGGGTCTGACTTGGGGAGTTCTGCCTCATTCATCCATTCATCCAAATATTTATGTATGTTTGTCTATATGTATGTGTCTAGATCTGTGTGTATATATGTAAGCATGCATGAGTTCTTGTGGAGTTGATTGTGACAGATGGTCGGGTCTGGCCGTAATATGGGCTTATGAATGTTAGAATATATATGTGTCTATTTATAAAGTATAAAATATCTTAATTCTTGTCCTTTCCTTCATTTCTGGTTCACGAAGTGTTAACCAGATTAAGGCAGAGAGGTTCCTGGCTGACTCAATAGAGAAAGGAGCACCAGGAATAAGTCTTCTTATTTAATTCTTGCTTTTTTACTTTGAGGTGTCCAGTGTCAGAGACTGACGTTTCTTTGCCTTAGTGGAATTCAGACAGGTCAGCTACCACTGAAACGTAACTTAGACTTAAGACAGGTAACTGTTTTATTATAGAAAAAGCAAGCCTACATATCTCACAAGACTATGTCTTGCCCCCACTGATGCTCTTCCCCCTTGGCTTATCTCAAGAGCAGAACAGAAAAGAACCACTAGGGTTGGCCCCCAGTACTCCAAGCTGCAGAGCTTCCTGCACAAGAGAATAAAATCTTTTACTCTTCTTGTAGTGTGTGTTCTGAGTTGGATCTTGAGCTCTGCCTTCTTTCCTGTAATGACTCAAGAGCCACCCAGAGCATGAACAATCCTTGGCAACAACAGATGGCTGCTGTAAAAAGCCATAGTGTCATTGTAAAACACTGATAGGTAGCACAGAAATGGACTTCTTTGCCCCACTAAAAAGACAACCTTTCTCAGAAATTCAACAAATTGATAGAAATAATGCAGAGACATGTCTTTTTCAATACTATACAGATCTTCCAATGTTACTTCCAATATCTCCACCTGTAGCACTGGAGGTATGTTTAAAACACTGAAGGATTGTCTTCGAGCTTTGAGACTAGACTGAATCATTCATTTAGCTTCTAATCCTCAATCATAACTGTTGTGCCCCCTGCAAGTCAGTGACCCAAAGATATCTCACCCATTCCTAGGTGACAGCTTCTCACTTGCCTTCCAATCCTTCCTTAGCACACCTGTTTTTGAACTTTCATACTGTTTCCTAACAGCCTATTAACATCTGGGCCACTTACAGCTCCATGATCCATGAGTCTTTTGAAGAAAGTTTACATGTCTTATTTAACTCTGGCTTTCCATAATGTCCAATAAAATGCCTGGGTCCCTTCAGGAGGCTTGGCAGGTAGGAAAGGGCAAGTCTTTAAAATGCTTTGATTTCAGTCCTTCAATCTGTTCACCTCTCTGGACTCCTGGACTCCAATCCTAAATGTAAATGTGTACACCAAAAAAAAATAAGTTTAAGAATTAAAATTATTTTCAAATGCACATAATTTTTAGTAATGTTCCCAATGTGCAACAAAAGACTGCATGGATAGACTAGCATCTAGTGACTAACCCCATACATAATCTGTCCTGAAGAGTTGTAATTATCAATTTTATACAACCTGGACTCATTCTATAAATCAAGTTGACCCATAGCCATGACTTTGAGTTGTTGCTTTGGTTTTTATTATTAGAAGGCCCAGAACACAACAGAAGGCAATGTCATTCCTAGTGTGGTGTATAATTGAAAACCATGTATGAGGGAAGAGACCTTGAATACAAGCAAGCAGAACTTTATGTAACTTCTCCCATCTCTCTGTCTCCACTAAACTGTAAATGTGACATGATTAAATGTTTTGAAATTCTGTCTGGCTTTCCAGGATGGTGATGAATTGTAACATAGGCATGTATGTTTTTCTATAGTTGCTTTTTGTCAGAGTATTTTATCACAGCAATGAAAATAAAAGTACCATCACATATTAGCGGAGTTTCAGAAAACAAATGAGTAGACTGTGTATGTATAGAGGCACAGGGCATATGGGAAAGCTTTGCAACTTTCCATAAATTTTCTGTGAAACTATTAAAAGGAATTACCCATGAAAGTTTTAAAGTAGAAAAAAAAAATCATCTGTCCCCTAGAGATAAGCACCCCTACAAATGTTCATAGAAAGAAGAGCATGGAGAGAGAAACAAAGGTAAATAAGTCTAGAGATGGCACTTCATGCACACATGCCCAAATAATTACATGTGGGTGGTAAGTGGGATGTGCCTGAAAGGCTCTGATTATTTGTCTAAGATGATATTCACTTCTGCATCTATTATCTACCTGAATACTAAACACACATTTTTCCCCTCTTGTCTACTGTTCTGCAATGCTAAGTATGGGCTGCCTTCGAGGGATTTATGGAGGAGAGGGAATTCTAAGTGGTGAGCCAATGTTGATTGACAAGGCTGTCATGACATCACTTGAGAAAGAGGAGTAGCATCTCTACCAGATAAGGGGCCTAGTGGTCCTGTTCTCTCTCTCTAGGATGGATTGATAATTGTTTTGGTCTTGTGCATGAAGAGCTAATAGTGCGTTGCCTTTTCTCCAGTTAATGTTGCCTTACAACCATGTATATGTGAGCAGCCCTAACTGGATATAGTAGGTTTTTGCAAAAGATAACATGAAATTGAGAGGTGGTTTAGATGGTGTCTAGGGTATATGGTAGACATGCATAATCTAAGTATAGTGTATTCATATATGAAATTGTGAAGAAAATTTTAAAAATTAAAATGTAAAGAGAGAAGTAGCATCAAGTGGCATAGGGAAAAAATAATTGACATGGGTGTTCATGAAAAAAGAGAGCCCGATGGCTTCCTTTAGAAACTGTCTTAGTCAGTTTCTATTGCTGCAGAAAACATCATGATCAAGAAGCAAGTTGGGGAGGAAATGGTTTATTCAGCTTATACTTCCACATTGCTGCTCATCACCAAAGCAAGTCAGGACTAGAACTCAAACAAGGCAGTAACCTGTAGGCAGTAGGTGATGCAGAGGCCATGACAGGACGCTACTTACTGGATTGTTCCACCTAGCTTGCTTAGTTTGCCTTCTTGTAGAACTCAGGACCACCAGCCAGTGGAGGTACCACTCACAATGGTCCCTACCCCCTTGATCAGTAACTGAGGAAAAGCCTTATAGCTCGATCTCGTGGAGGTATTTCCTCAGCAGAGGATCCTTTTACTGTGATATCTCTAAGCTGTTGACACACAAAACCAATCAAGTATAGAAACAACGCTCTCCATGTGTACAGTCATGTGAGAAAGTGAGCTAACTGTGATCATGATTATAACATGTCTAGTGCAGTTTACTGTGTACTAAATACTTAGTAGCTATTTCTAACCTGTCAATCCTTTTACCTCCAAAACTTGAAATCTCCTGGCAAATTTATTCTGAGTCTGGGTAGATGGGACAAGGAAACATTGTCTCTCCAGAGCAATCACTGATGGTCCATTTGTTCCCTCTGAGAGGCCATTCCAATGCAATCTCTGTTTTTATTCTGTATTTCCAGAAGGTTGAGACAGGGAAATCCCTGGAATCTTTCAAACCAGCTACATGATCTGTGGAAAAAAAAAATTAAAAGGGACCACTTTCTCAAGCAAGGTAGAAAGGAAGACTGACACCTAATGTTATTCTATGACTTCTACAAAAGTACACACACACACACACACACACACACACATACACACACACACACACACAGGAACTGAAAAGTAGAAAAGTAGCTATCTATTTTCTTCAAACTAGAATCACATAATCATAGATTATTATTCATTTCTCAGTATAATCTCAAACACAGCACTCCAAGACTATTCCAAGTAATCAGGGACTTCAGACAAAAGGAACAGATGAAAAGCAATATCTAAAAATAGTATATTTATTTTCATTCCACTTGTCAAAGTGAATGAAGACCTGTGCTTATACATAGAAAAATAAATGGACACAAAGTTTCTTCTAGCACTGTCAAACTCTCTTCTAGTGGGGTAATGGTACCTCTGTTCCTGACTCCTCAATTGCAAAGGTCCCAAGAGCTCTTTTTTTACTTTACTGGAAGACCATGATACACAAAGAACTAAAGCAAATCATCAGAGTTCCATAATCTAACCTGTTTGCAAGCCCAAAGAAGAAACCACAAGAAGTACCTCAAACTTGAAATATGAAAGACAGACCCAGACAGCAAAGCAAGGCATCCTGGAAATTTTCTCTCTCAAAGTCTTGCATGCCATAGTTCATTGTTATGGTGAATCTACAAATGATGTGCACTTGAGAAGCAAGCATTGGAGTTAGTGTTTATCTTGGAAATAAGGAATCTCTATAAAAATTATGAAGAGCCCTTCTCTGAAGACCCCTCAGAATGTAGCTGTAGCTGTCGTCATTCTCCTAGCCACTCTTCTCTGAGCTACTTCAGTGGTCAACATTAATATATATATATATATATATATATACATAGAATTCAATGGTAAGGTCACACAATGCAGAATTAGTTCAGAATCCACCTTCTTTCAAACTAACAAATGGGATTTTTAATAACTGCTCTTAGAGAACTTTAAACTCACAACTACTCAATGTTCATAGTGACCATGGAGTATTCAGCCCTAAATGAAACACCTAGATAACACCCCTGTTGATGTTTTGCTGTTTATTATAATGTTAAGTGTGGGCCCCCACAACCTAGAGTCTAAAAGAAGCTGCTGAGACATTGCCTCTAAGAGTTAATTCAGAATGAATTATCAGTTGGTAGAAACAAGGACACAGAATGTTTTAATATATTTACAATACACACCCACTTATTATTAATACTTAGGAAACATAACAAAAGAAAGGGTTTTAATGTACATAAGAGCTAGAGATTAGGGAAGACTACTTCAAAATATCTTCTGGATAGTACAGGAGTACTGTAGTCAAAATCATTGCAACAACTGTTGTTTCCTGAACAAGATTCAAGCCAGCCAAAATTCCAGTGTGATTATGGGAGAGGATCATATCTCTACATTTAGCCAGGGAGCTATTGCTAGTTGATGGCTTTTAGGAGAGAAGCAGGAGGGATTCCTTAGAGGGTTTGACCATGGTCCAGTGCATGGCTTCATACACATGTACATATGGGCAGCACTAACTAACTGGACTCAATGAGTCATGAAAAAATAAAAGATGCTATAAAGTTATAGAGCAATATGATGAGGGGCTTTGAGAGGAGTTGGGAGAAAAAAAGGAGTGAAGGGTGGAAATGAGCATAGTACATTAAATATGTTTTATGAAATTCTCAAAAAAGTAAAAACTGCATTAAAATAATATCATATAATTAGCATAATATGCGACTGAGAAGACAAATTACTGCATAAGTGTATTTTTTGAGCCAGGCATGGTGGTGAACGCCTTTAATCCCAGCACTCGGGAGGCAGAGGCAGGCAGATTTCTGAGTTTGAGGCCAGCCTGGTCTACAGAGTGAGTTCCAGGACAGCCAGGGNAAAAAAAAAGAAAGAAAGAAAGAAAGAAAGAAGGAAAGAAAGAAAGAAAGAAAGAAAGAAAGAAAGAAAGAAAGAAAGAAAGAAAGAAAGAAGGAAAGAAAGGAAGGAAGGAAGGAAGGAAGGAAGGAAGAAAGAAAGAAAGAAAGAAAGAAAAAAGAAAAAAAGAAAAAAAAAGTATTTTCTGTACAAGTATGAAGACTTACAGTCAAATTTCCCGCCCTCACATAAAGAGCATAGTGTGTCATCATATGCTTATAACCTTGCTGGTTTCCGTGTCTGTCTTAATATTGGAGGCAGAACACAAACCATAATGTGTGGGGGGGTCCTCAGTCCATGTTTCCCTAGAAGAAAAACAATGGGGTCTGATGTGATCGTTGTGGTCTCCAGTCTCCTATGGATCTAGGTGCTGCAAGAGGTACTGCTGGCAGTTTAGAATGGGTGTCAAATCATTTTGCTTCCCCTCAGGGTGTTCGCATGACACGTTGGAAGAGGAAGACAGAGCCCAGAACAGGACATAATCAGGTGGTTACAAGTGAGTTCTCAGAGTACAGTGGGGCCGGGGGGAAAAAAAAAAAAGGCCTTCTCTGGGGCTTTAGGCATGGCTCTTTCCTATGAAGTCCGTTCCTGCTCAACATTGATCATTGATGGAAAGAAAATGCATGCTTATCCATACTGTTTTATTTGATATTGAATGTAAGTGCACGCATCTTACTCAGGATGAAGCAAGGATTAAATACCTTTTGCAGGAAGGAATGACCAGGAAGTGTAGCTCACTTGCTGAACACTCAGAGTCTATCTAGATACCTCATTAGCATGAAGAGCCCAGAGTTTTATGCTATGTAAGTGATTGTCCTGGGGTGTCATGGTTTCCTGTTCCAGAGCTGGCAGGGAGCTGGCCCCATGCCTACTTATCAGGTTTGGGACGATTCAACTTTACCATTTCTTTTTTCTGGTGGCATGGACCACTTGTTCCTCATAACTCTAGCACTATAATAGTAAGGGAAGCCAGAACTATCCCTGGCCTCACTGGATGCCAGCCTAGCTTCTGTTGCAGTGAGAGATCCTGACTCAAAGGAGTAATGAGAAAGAGAGAGTGCAGGACATCTCTTTCTAAAGCACATACACATAGGCACTCACAACCTCATATAGGAATGCATGATACACACACATATACACCATTCACAGACACAATTATATCCTATGTACCCATGGAGACTTAGATTTGTTTGTTTGTTTTTTTATAAAGTTTTTTTTTAAGATTTATTTATTTATTATATGTAAGTACACTGTAGCTGTCTTCAGACACTCCAGAAGAGGGAGTCAGATCTCGTTAAGGATGGTTGTGAGTCACCATGTGGTTGCTGAGATTTGAACTCAGGACCTTCGGAAGAGCAGTCAGTGCTCTTAACTACTGAGCCATGGTTGGTTTTTATTGCTGATTTTAGTTCTTTTGGTTTTTGCTTGTTTTTAAACTTTGCATTTTCTTTCACTGATATATGAATATCCACTAAATCTTCTGTGCCTGTGATTTTCTCTCCCATCTCTTGTCCTCTGTTGATGATGCTTGTGTCTGTAGTTTCCATTGCCTAGATTTTCTAACTCTAGACTTACCTCCATTTCTTATTTCTTTATTGTTCTATTTATTTCAATTCCCAGTTTTAGGTCTTGGACCATTTTGTTCAGTTCCTTTACCTGTTTGATTGTTTTTTTTTTTCCTGTGTTTCTTTAATGGATTTATTTGTTTCCCCTTTAAGGGTTTCTACATGTTTGCCTGTGCTTTTCTGTATATCTTTAAGTGAGTTATTTATATCCTCCTTAAATGTATCTATCATCATTATGAGATGGGATTTTTGGTTAGACTCTTGCTGTTCAGGTATGTTAGGGTATTCAGGGCTTGCTATGGTAGGATAACTAGGTTCTGATTATACCAAATTACATTGACATTTGTTGCTTATGATCTTGTGTTTGCCTTTCAACATCTGGTGTTCACTGGCCTGGATGTCTTGGATTGAAACAAGCCTGGATGGAGGCAAGAGGAGCTGTGTGACCTGGGTTAGGGCAGGTGTCCCAGGAGGCAGGCGGTGCTGTTTCTGGTTAGATCAGGCCTCCTGTATCTCTGGTTAGGGCAGGCCTCATGAGAGAGAGGCAGACTGTGAGGTGGGGTTGGGAAAGGCAGGCATGCTGATCTGCTATGAGTGCAGGTGGAGTTTCAGACTGGTATGGCCTAGGGAAATCTCATGTCCACTTGGGTAGTAGGTAATTATATAAGAGTTTATCATACTCTTCAGAAGGAAACTCAGTTTAAAACTTAGTTATTTATTTCTGTAATTGCCCATGTTATGTTTCAGATACCACTTGCAGGTGTGTAAATGAAATCATTCATGGAGGAAGACAAAGGATCAAGGAGGATAATGTTGCAGCTTTAGTGTCCCAAACTTCAGGAAACTTTAGGTCTCTAGAATCTAGTTGCACTTAGGAAGCTACAGAATATAGTGTCTGATGCTGAAGAGACAGCTCAGTGGTTAACATCAAGGACCCATATTTATCCACTCTCGTGATCCACATCCTATGGCTCACATACACCTATAACTCCAGCTTTAAGGGATCCAGGTACCTCTTCTGGCTCCCATGCACACTAAGGTAACAAGCCTATAACCTACACACAGATATACACATATACAAATAATTTAAAGGTAACTTTCAGGGTTGGAAAGATGGCTCAGCAGTTAAGAGCACTGACTGATCTTCCAGTAGTCCTGAATTCAATTCCCAGCAACCACATGGTGGCTCATAAACATCTGTAATAGAATCTGATGCCCTTTCCTGCTGTGTCTAAAGACAGTGACATACTCACATAAAATAAATAAATCTAAAACAAAACAACAACAAAAAACCCTCATTTTTCTTATTTTAAAAAATAAGTAACTTTTAAATCTTAAAAAAAAAAATAACATGGCCTTTGAAAATTGTACATATAGACTCAATTGAGTTATTCTCTATTGCCTTACACTACACTGGAGGTCTCATGATCACATCCAAAGAATAGGAGACATGCTGATCAGGGGTAACCTGCAATCAGAGTCACAGTACAATCCAAAGGACTGGTTGGACATGTCTTCTGGAACAGCATACAACGGCAGGGTCTGCCTGCAGTAGGCCGGGATAGAGACATATCAGAAGCCGTGGCAGCTCCTTGTAGAAAACGATGGCAACTGGGACCCTGAGAAGCAGGAGACACATCCCTGCAGGGGGATCCACCATCAGAAATAAGGGACTACATGCAGTAGGCCTGGATGGAGACATCTCAGTAGCCCATGGCAGATCTTTGTTAAAAAAAAAAAAAAACCAAAAACAAAAACAAAAAAAAACCAAAACAAAACAAAAAAAAAACAAAAACAAAAAAAACAGCTGTTCCCATTTGTCCTAAACTTAGCCCTGGATATTCTTGGCTGTATAGATTTCATTTGTGCATGTCTGCTTTTCAGTTGGCCTTGTGTGAATAATTATTCTATTATATCTGACTTTCTTACTTCTTTTTCCTTCTGCTCTGGTGAATTCCGTGAAACTAGATGTTCCTTGATGTAATGATTCTTAAACAATTAAAATTGAGGCATGGGACACAGCACAGCACAGTCCTAAAGGCCCAGGTGCATGCTGTGTTTTCTCATCTTGGAAACAATGTGATAACTGCTGAATGGTATTTCCAGATTAATGCTTGACTTGCAAAGGATGTTTGAAGATATTATTAGAAAATTAAATAGAGCCAATATTTGGACCCCAAGAAAGGAAAAATACTATTGAAGTTATGAAGTAAGTTTTGCATAACATTTGAGATTGGTTCCAGTATAAACTATTATAGAATATGTAAAATCTTATATTAGTAAAAGTAAGTTAAAACACTGAGACTCTTAGGAGAATCATTGTGTGCAATGTGCAGAAGCAGAAAGCTAGCAAACTACTGAGTTAAGGGTTAACTTAATTCTTTCTGGCCACTACCTGGCAGCTTTGCCCATGTCATATATCATTAAGAAAATGCAAGTAGCTAGCCTCGGCGCTCTGAACTCTAAAGTATAATAAGTTAAATTTTAAATAATGATAACTTTGCAATTATTATTATTTTGTCTATAGGTCTGGGAATAAGGAATCTTGAAACTTTGGGAAATAATTGTAATTCTTGATTCTTTGTGGGACATGCTTATTTTTTTGAATTTGATTTGGTAATGATTGTACAATGTGTTATTTTTTTAAACCTGCTTTTGAAGTATCAATAAAATACTGGGGCAAGAGAAAGGCAAGAGAGTCAGTAAAGAGAATGTGAAGAACAAGTGAGGAAAGAACATGAAGAGTGAGAGAAAAGAGAATGAGAAGAGTGAGTGAAGAGAAAATGTGAAGAGATAATGGGAGGCATGTATGGAGAGTGTATGTGTGTGAGTGAAAGGAGAGTGCATGTGGTGTGTGTGTGTGTGTGTGTGTGTGTGTGTGTGTGTGATATGTGCAAAGTGTGTGTGTGTGCAGTGAAAGGGGAACATACAGAGGGGTGTGTGTGAGTGTGAGAGTTCAAGAAAAGAAAAACATACAGGAGAAAGGCACAGAGCACAGGAGAATGCAGAGTGTGTGCAGACTCAAGCTGTGAGTGAATGAGCGAGAGAGCAAAGAATGTGAGAGAAGAGAGAGAAACTTTAAGCCTTGAAAAATTGCCTGTCAGCTTGTACCTCAAAAAGTAGTCTGTGTATATTTACTATGCACCTTCCAGATGTCTCTGCTTCCATTTGATCCTGTGTTGAGGCTGGACCCTGGCATAAATCACTAAAGAAATGTGGCTGCCAAGAATATGTACTGGAGGAGCAGGTAGAAGTTAGGCATATGGTAGAGAGTCCTGACTGAGGTTGGCACATGAGAGGAGAACCCAGGATGTCTGTTAGAGACTAAACAGTGGCAACAGTAGACTAAGTGGACTGGTTGCCTAGTGGGTGAATCCAAATGGACAACATCAGATGTTTATAAACCCAGAGATGAAGAGACATGAAAAAATAGTTCCACTTCAATTGGAAGAGAAATTAAACAAACTGGATTCTACCTCATCACTTAAAGCAGTACAAAAACAGCAGATAGTAAGTGAAAAAAAACTTGACATTATTACTCATGTTGACAGTAGCAATGACAGTGGGCAGCAAACACATGAAAAGAGACTCCTTAATTAATAGAGAATACAAGAGCTGCAAGCACAACTAGCTTACTTCTCTAGGCCTTGGTTTTCATCGTAGAATTTCTGAAAATTTTGGCTCTCTCAGTCCTGAGCCTGTACTGAAACATGAGTCTAAAGAATAAGTTATTGCCTTGCAAACAGAAGGGGGCCCCAGAACACTGCTTCCTTTTTTCTGTCTTACAGATATTACAACTACACAGTAATAAGAAAATGAAATATCAGTGATAATATAATACATTATATTAAAATAACTAAAACAATAGTTATCATTTTAAATTTCATAATAGTCACATAATAAAAACTAAAAGAAAATTGTTGAAGTAAACTTTAATATATGTACTTTAACCTTTCAAAATTAATTATTTTAACATAAAAGCTTAGTAAGGTATTTTATGAAATTTTTCTAGTATTTGAAATCTATTGAGGATTTCGCAATAATGGAACATCTAAAATCAGAAGAGATTGAATACATCTACAATCCCAGCACTCAGGAGGCTAACGCAGGGGGCCCATAAGATCAAGGCAAGCCCAGGCTATGTAACAAGAAAGGTTCTGTTTCAAAAAAAATCAAATAACAAATCTTAGTCTTAAAAAGCAACTCTCTGCATTGCTGCAAATGGCTACCCAATTGGACAGCACAGATAGAATGCAAAAAATATTGCTTTTGGTAGCTTGGATTTAAATATTTTGATAAGTTCATGAGTTAGTTTTCTTGACACTGTGGCCATACCTGGGGCAGAAAAGAAACTGAAGGAACATTTACTTTTGGCTAATGGTAAGAAGAGACAGTCTATCATGATACACAAGCCATGGTTGCAAGAGGTTGGGGCTGCTTGTCACATTGCATCACACTCAGGAAGCATAGAATACAATGCTATATAATCTGCCCCTATGTGACCTACTTTGTTTGATGTAGCCCCATTTAATAAAGTTTCCACAGCTCCAAAATAATGCTACTAGCTAAAATCCAAATGCTTGATCACAGGAGCCCACAGGAGAATTTTCACTTTCCAACCACAACAGAGTCTGCATCTGATAGGGGTATCACAAACAGTCAAAGCTCATTTTTTTTTATTTTACATTGTGAAGGTAGTTCATCCTGTGAACTATTTGTCTTGAAAGCACAAGAATTAGATTCAATCCCCAGAACCCACATTTCAACAAAATATAAGGAAAGAAAGAAAGAAAGAAAGAAAGAAAGAAAGAAAGAAAGAAAGAAAGAAAGAAAGAAAGAGAAAAGGGAAAAGAGAAAAAAGGGAAAAAGAAAGGGGGAAAGGGGAAAACAGAAAAGAGGGAAAACGGAAAAAACGGGAAAAGGGGAAAATGGGAAAAGGGAAAAGGGAATGTGGAAAGGGGAAAAGGGAAAAAAGGGAAAAGGGAAAAGGGAAAAGGGAAAGGAAAGGAAAGGAAAGGAAAGGAAAG
>NC_034594.1:88553184-88579536 GCF_900095145.1 Mus pahari
GGAAAGGAAAGGAAAGGAAAGGAAAGGAAAGGAAAGGAAAGGAAAGGAAAGGAAAGGAAAGGAAAGGAAAGGAAAGGAAAGGAAAGGAAAGGAACGGGGCTTGTAATCCCAGTGTGAGGAAGAAGCAGAAATGATGATATACTTCCTCTAGCAAGTCTTCTCTCCCCAAAGCTCCAAATCCTCTCCAAGCAGAGCCACCAGATGGTGACTAGTGTTTTGAATATATAAGGATATGTGAGATATTTCTCCTTGAAAATGTCAGCTCTAGCACCAATATTCTTACTAGACAAGTCATTTTTTATCACCATAAAGATAATCTACATTAATTAACTTACAAGGTAATTGGGTTTATTTCATTTCACAGTTTTGGAGGTCTAGCCCATGACTAGGCAGACTGTGGCTTGGTACCTCTAGTGAGTATAGTTGCAGAGAGTATAGTGGAGAACATACTGCTTCCATTATGGCCAGATTTTAGGAAGAATGTGAAATGCTTCCCATGAAATCATATGTTTAAGCACTTAGCCTCCAACTCGTTTTACTGTTTGAGAAAGTTGTAAAACCTTTAAGACGCAGTCCCTTCTAAAATGCTAGAGAGGGGCTTCGAAGTTTTAAAACCAAGCCCCATTTCCTGTTTCTCTCTAATTCTTGATTGTATTGTCATTTGACCAGCTGCTTTCTACTCTTGCTACCTTGCTTTCTCCACTGTGATGGACTATACCTTTAAATTGTAAACATAAATAAATCCTTTAACTTTTAAGTTGCCTTTTTTTGTTATAGCAATGAGAGAAGTATCTAGTACAGCCAACAGGTTAACATATATGCCCATGCACACAGACACCACACACACACACACACACACACACACACACACACATACACACACACACACACACACACACTAATGAGAGTGAGAGAATGAGAGAGAAAGCAGACTTTCTCTATTGTCCCCTTCAAGAGCATTTACACATAAGAAATATGAGCTCCAGGTTGTCAAAGTCCACACCATTTCATTATAGCATCATCATGGGAGGCCCATGGTCTTTAGGAGACATTCAAAATTCAAACTATAGCACTTAGACATTTATTTTTAGAAAAGCAGAGAGATCAAAGTCACTTTCCTGAAGGATACGCATTCCTCATGGATTCATGGGCTACCTTTTCTCTAATGTGGCTGAGATAAAAAGATAGAGTTGTGGTATAGTCCTGGAAATATTTTCTTCTCTATTGCCCCCCGAAAGCAGATGTAAGGGACAGGCCTTCTTGTGAAGAAAATAAATAAGAGTTGCTTTGATTCTGGCCTTCCTCTATATTCTGCAAACTCATGTTAACAAGGCAAACTGAGAAAGAGCGAACAGAAATGCAGGTATGTGAGGGAAGCTGCAGATAACCATGGGTGTCCTACATAAGTCTTGCCTCCTCTGTGAAGTTAACAGGGCATCTCACCCTATTCTTTGAAAAGGATTGGAAAAGGAGTTTTATCCTGTGTTAGGTTTGCTCTACGTATGAAAAAAAAAAAATGTAACAGATGGGAGAAGAGACTCATTACATCACTCCTCCCAGGATATCTGTATGCAATTAATGGTTGCTGGGGAAGGAAGGCATTTTCTCAGTTGACATGGCCACTCTGCTTATGCTCCTCCATGGACTCATTCACCCACTATCCTCTGAGTAACATAATCTACTGTTTGGTTCTCTCTTTCTCTTCTTTCCCACAACATACACATAGAGAAGTTGTGAAATGGTATCAATGTGGGCAAGAGGATAAACATGGCAAAAGAGGGTTAAATATGATCAGAATAATTTAACATGTATGAAATGTCAATGTGAATCCCATTATTGTATGCAATTAATATATGCTAGAAAATCTATTTCTCAGGAGGAGAGAGGAAGAGTGTGACATAGCCTCTGTTTCCCTATGGCGTCATGGTCATTTATGCGGGATATCTCCAAAGGCTCATTTCCAGTCCCCTGCTCACTCTGCTCTCTCCCATCTGGCATCTGAATTCACTTTCATCCACATCCAACAGTATCAAACGGTTAACCTCTTAAATAGACTTGACACCTCTCTCTCTCTCTCCTCCCACAACAACATACAAAAATAAAGCAGGTATGTCATGTGCAGACAGAAGTCATTCTCAACAAAGGCCATCTGCCCACGTACCAGTGTGTCAGAATGAACAAATATTGAGGTTTATTTTCTTGCTGTCTACTGTAATGCTAAGTGTAGGCCCCCAAGATCTATATTCTACCTGTAAACAGCTAGAGAGAAGAGACATAGATGAGGTTTAAGCTTTCCCATCTTTGGGCTCAGAGGAGAACCCAAGGAGAAGAAGTGGGGAGGAGAAGCAGCCATAACTTAGGGTAGTCATGAAAATCAGTTACTGAGGGCTGGCCAATTAAGGTTAAGAACAGCTCAGATGAAATATAGTAAATAATATATCTCAGGAATTTTGATAGGAAAGTAGATTCTAATAGCATAGGGGGTAGATATCTGCCGAAACCTTTTGCTGTTTAAGGCTTATTGTGTGTCTTTTTTCCAGGAACTAAATGAACAGAGGCAGGGTAAAAAACAAACAAAGGCAGGAATAGGATTAAATAATTTCTACAGTATTTTGAAACCTCAAAGTCTTTTACTTTAGCAAAATTAAATTAATTTTAGGTTCCCAAATAAAAAAAAAACATATGCTGTCCCATTTAATAATAGCAGGAAAGGAGAACTGGTTTCTTCATCATTCAGGGTTCAGGACTAGGGCAAAATATGTGCTAATTTGGTGCACGTAATTCTGGTGTTCACAGTGGAAGCTAAGACATAGCTGTACCCTCCAAAGCAAACCATTAAAAACACAACAAACAGTGGGCTCATACAGCCTGAGGTCTTCCCAAAGGCTGTACTAAACAGCCTGGGAGAGTCACTTTACCCTCATGAATGCTAAAAGCCCCTGCTGTACAATGAACAGACAAAGTCCAGATACTCAGAAAAGAGCAAGATGGATTGCCTCCCACAATCAAAAGAAAAAAAATGATTGAGAGAAAAAATAAATGAAGATGTCATTACTTCCTTATGTAACTAGTTTCTTTCAATGTGCTATCCTAGGGAATACTGAGACTACTGCTACTAGCACATGACTAGTATATGTTGGCCTGAGAATAGGATTAAAGAATACACAGAAGAAAATAAATGAAGTTAAATATAAAAATGACATTAATTGAATTTATAAAAGAGAAAGGAGATATAAGCATATTTATCTACAGAGATATTAATCTGCAAAGAAAAGAGAAATAATTAGAAACTTATATACATCTTTTTAAGGATAGAAAGAAGAAATAACTGGAAATTGATAGAAATGTTTTAAAAATGCATGGGCATACTGAATGAGTCCATGCTGCCTTAATTATGGTTTCATGGGTGTGAAGAAACACCATAAACACAGTGACTCCTATAAAGAAGAGCATTTAAATGAGGCTCACTTAAAGGTTCAGAGGCTTAGTCCAATATCATTATAGGGTGAAGCATGACAGCCAGGCATAAGGTTGGAGGAACTGAGAGTTCTACATCTTGTTGCAAAGGCACCTAGAAGACTGATTCCTGGCAGTTAGAATGCTGGTCTTAAATCCAATGCCCACAGTGAAACAGTTCCTCCAACAAAGCCACAGGTACTCCAAGAAGGCCATACTTACCAATAGTATGACTCCTTGGATAAACATACTCAAAATTCAAGCCATTACATTCCACCCTGAAGGAGCTGAAGGGTTTTGCAACCCATAAGAAGAACAATATCAACCAAACACCCCAAAGCTCTTAGGAACTAAGCCACCAACCAAAGAGTATATATGGTGGGACCTATGGTTCCAGTCACATAAATAGGAGAGGATGGACTTGATGGGCATTAATGGGAGGAAAGGTTCTTGGTCCTGTAAAGGCTCGATGCCCCGGTGTAGGGGAATGCCAGGGTGGTGAAGTAGGAGTTGGTTCGTGAGTGGGAGAGTACCCTCATTGAAGCAGGGGGAAGGAAGATGGCATAAGGAGTGTCAGAGGGGAGAACCTGGAAAGGGAATAACATTTAAAATGTAAATAAAGAAAATACCCTTTTAGAAACAACAATTCTTACTAGAACCATGCCATATAAAACTTAAACAATATACTTAAACAATATACTAAATTCATTAAAGTGAAATTTCAAAAGAAAAAGTGAACTTATTAGCCATACAATACAACAAAATTCATTCCAGGCTATTTTGAGATTTCCTTTGTCAAATCATTACTGCTGTGAAAAGACGCCATGAGCAAGGCAAGTCTTATAAGGACAACAAGTAATTGGGGCTGGTTTATAGGTTCAGAGGTTCAGCCAATTGTCAGCAAGACAGGAGCATGGCGGCATATAGGCAGGCATGGTGCAGGAAGAGCTGACAGTTCTACATCTTCATCTGAAGACTACTAGGGGAAGACTGGCATCTGGGCAGCTAGGGTAAGGATATGATAGCCCATGCATATAGTGACACATGTCTTCTACCAATGCCACACCTATTCCAACTTGGTCACATCCCTAATAGTGCCTCTCCTTTGACCAAGCATATTCAAACCACCACAGACATAAAACTAAGATGGCAAAACTACTATAGAATTTTCCTAATGACCCCATGATCATGGAAGTGGAAACTCTTGCCTTACAAGAAGACAAGGACTATAAAAACCAAAAGTCAACAGCTCTTTGATCTGTAAGAACTAAGGGTATAGAAAAACCTCTTTCCAGAAGTGGAGACAAATATGAATACAAGGAATCACAGTGCTTCTGAACAGGAAACAAGAGGGGAAACCTCGAGGATACACATGGGAGAGCCAACTTTCCACAGTGGGGACGGGAGAAAAATCAACTTCTGCTAAGAAAGGGGAAATGTTACTGTTTTGAAATACATTACAATCATGCTGCTATGTTTAACAAAGTGCTAACTATGAGAAAGCATTTCATCCACTGGCATGAAATGTTATTCTGTTCATCATAAAACAATGTAGAATGTTATGATCATAAATACTAAAATGACAGAAGCATCATAGATTCTTCAGACACCAACTTACTCAAGCTGATGAGCACAATTTGAGTGGTTCAGTCACAGGCTCTGTGGAAATGAGATTTCCTTCTTGCCTCTGTGAAGTGAAACCTGGCATCATTTTATTAAAGCAAATTGGAAGCTCAAATCTAATATTTCCACACTGCAATTAGTTACCTGGAATCTGCCCCAATGCAATTTTACTAACAAAATAGTGAATGGGCACAGAAGAATATTCTCTGACAGTCTCTAATATTTACCAAAGTCCTGTGTCTAATGGTAGAAAGCAAAGGACAGTGCCACACCTAGTAATAACAATTTTGATTAATAAACTGTGACATGTGTATATAATGGGCTGCTAGCCAGTGATCTCAAATGATGCTATGGATATCTCCTAGAATGATTCCGTCTTTTTATTTACTAAAATACAAAGAAGCAATTGAAAAAACTATGTCCAAAATTGTATTTAACTTTTGTGGGCTTGAATTACAAGTAACTGTTAATTTACTTCTTAATAGTGTATATATTTTACTCTTATTAAGTTTATATGTTCTATAAGATACATGTTATACATTTATATAAGCTTATTTTTTAGAAATAGTATATTATAGTTATTGTTTCAAATGCTGTACTTAGGAATACATATTTGTAATTCTTACTTTTATCTTAACTGACTCAAAACTTTGCATACTGAGAGTATATGGTGCAAATTTTTTTCAGAATTTGTTTATAGGCAGTGATCAACTGGGGTATTTAAGACCTCCCTTGACTCAAACACTAAGCAGCTCTTTGTAGTAAGAACAATCATGTGACTGGTTTGAAATTTGCATTGTTGTTAATTACAGTCTCTATTGTGCAATAAGATGCTTCATTTTTCTACTTCAACAATGTAGAAGATTTTACGTACAATTTCTCTGGTAATTGAAAAAGTAAGTACAATTTTGGGGTTCTATAGAGGTAGTTAATGTTTGATGGAGAAAGGAGAGAGATTTTGCTTGGTGGTATTGTCACTGGCAAGGTGTCCAAGCTCCCATATATAAACCCTCACCCACGATCTAGTAAACAACCTAAATGAAATGCATTGGGTCACAAAAGGAAAATAAAAAAATGACAAATGATAAGTGTTCTTAGTCTGAAGGTTTCTCTGCTGCTAGCAGTTTCAAGTTTTAGCTCCCAAGCTCTAAAGTGAATAAACTAGATAGACCTTCTCTCTGCGGTTACCGATGGCCAACAGGAAGCCATATCTCTCCAGGAAATTGCTCAGTCATCCAGCAAATATCCCCCTGCTTAGAGCAGATTTCAAAGAAGGAAAAAAAATGTTCATTTGTTTCATTACAACAACTTAATAGGAACAATTATCGAAAAAACAGAAAATGTCGAGAGAACTTTTAAAGTCATTCAGCAGGACTATGTATCTAGCCACAAATATTAAATGAGAATAATCTGGAGAAAAGAATGCAAAGAGATACACTGCTTGTAACAGACTCAGAACTCACCAACCCATCATGGCCTCCAGTTTCTTGTGCAAAGAGAGGATCCTTGTCTGGTCTTCTAAATAGCAAACAGTCTGCCTTCTAAGCCAGGGCATTGCTAGGGTCCAGAAATTCAAAATGAATAGAACCCCTCCATGGTTACTCTTGACTATCAATGTGACAGCATCCAGAATCACTGAGAAGGCAGGGCTCTAGGCATAACCATAAGGGACTTTGGAGATTAAGTTTCTTGAGGTGGTACTATTCACCCTACCTGTGGGCAGCATCATGTCAAGGTCTAGCATCTCAAACTAAGTAAGAAATATCAGCTGAAATTAGCAGCAGCATTCATCACGACCAGTTATAGATACAACATGACCAGCTGCCTCAAGTTCCTGCTGCCCAGAATTTCCTAACACGATGAATTATATACTCAAATTCCTTTAGGTTGCCTTTTTCAGGTATTTCATTGCAGCAATAACAAAAGAAACTACTTGACTTCCCCTTTTCTTACAGATGTCACAAATGCATAGAAAGAAAGATGTGGCCTAGAGAAATTGCTCACTGTGTAAGAACACTTGCTGGTCGAGCAAGAGGACCTGAACTCAGGACCCAAGCATTCCTGTAAAAGCCAAGCATGGCCTCATGTGCCAATAAATCCAGAATTGAAGTATGAACATAGGGAGATCCTGAAAACTTGCTAGTCAGCCAGTCTAGCCAAAGTGTCATGCTTTTGGTTCAGTGAGCAACCCCATCTCCAAAATTAAGATGAAGACAAATAGAAGAAGAAACCATTATTCTTCTCTGGACTCTGCATGGGCACATACAACAAATTGGCATACAATGCCAACACACACCCACACACATCCACCTCCTCACACACACACATCCACCCATACATACATCCACCCACCCCCCTATCCGCACATACACACACAGACACACACACACACACACACACACACACACACACACACACACNGAGAGAGAGAGAGAGAGAGAGAGAGAGAGAGAGAGACAGAGAGACAGAGAGAGAAATAGACAAAGACAGAGACTAGCCTTGCAGGTTCCTATAGGTAAGTTCTAGCTCGATATAATGTTTCACATAGCTGCAAAAACATGTTATGTGAGAGTGAGCATGCTGTAGCCAAGGAATTCTTAGTGTTCTTTCTCTTAACTTTCCTGAGGAGGAGGGTTCTCTGGATAGGTAAGGATTGGGTTGATATTTAAGCTGTATTACTACATATTCAGATTTCATTCCACAATCAAGACATAGCTCCTCCAAGTCCTCCATCAGCTGGATGCCAAAGGAACAAGAAAATACAACTGATGCAACAAGGGACCTCCCATTTATCTCTTCGGACACTACCCATTTACCTTGTATAATCTATCCAAGAATACTGTTTTAACAATTAATGTTGATTGTCAACTAGACAGTATACACAGGAGGCATGCTGTGAGAGTTTAAATACTTGTGCCATTTCCGATCTTCTTCAGTTCTCTTCCATTCTGGTTTCTCTGCTTCTTGCTTTTTGACTGAGATGTGAGCTCTTTACTATCAGAGTCCATCTAGAGTCACCATGCTGCCATGGTGTCATGAAATAACATTGCTGCCATGCTGTCCCTATCCTTATGGCCCTAAACCTATTGAACCACAAGCCAAAATGAATCCTTTCACCAGTAAGCTGCCTTGGTCATGGTGCTTAATCATAGCCACAGAGGATTAAGTAATACACATTTCATTTTACTATCTGACTCAACTTGGCTTTTGCCCTCCTCTCACTTCTAAATAAAGCTGAAAGTCTATTCTTTGAGAACCTAATTCTGCACACTTGGGTGTAATTTGCAACTTGTTTCAAGGTCTTTGCTTAGACTTACATCTTTGCAAGAAAATAATTATCTGCTAATATACTAGTGAAAGAGTACAAATTAATCCCAGTTCTTGGGTCCCAATGATATTAGTTGACCCTTGTGGTCCAGGACTGTGATAGCCAGGTGCCCAGGGAAATGGTGGAACTATGGCTCAGTGAGTGATATGTGTTAGTGTAGATGGAATTAATGTGCATAAAGGGGCCATGGAAGACACTGAAGGAGGAGAAATGAGGTATGAATGAAACAGAAGATGGAAAAGCAGATACAGCCACAGAGGCTCATGCTGGGGCATCAGGGAAGAAATGTGTGATGGATAACACTGACTGCCAACTTTACAAGTGCTAAATTACTAAGGGGTCAGGACTTTTGGACTGTCTGTGAGGGAGTTTCTAAATTATGAGGGTTAAGAAGAGAAACCTGCTCTAACTGTGGGCAGTGCCATTTTATACATCTGAGCACAGCCAGATGAGCACCAGCATTGCTTTCTAACTGGATGTGATTTGACCAGCTACCTCAACTGTCCTGCCATGATGGATTATAACCCTTCAAAGGAAAACCCATAAGGCAGGGAGAATGATACTGGTCTTGCCTTTCCATCACATTTGAAAGCCCTGTTCTTCCAAACCCCTGACGTGAGCATAGCAGTTGTCTGTTGCTTCCAGCCAAAAATGCAGGTCTGGCCACACCACAATACCAGGATGCTACTGTGAAGGCACATACACATCATGCATGTGCTTCTCTGCCCAGCCACTAACCTTAGTGTTTGATGCCACAAGGATGCAGAAGCTTCCAGGTGGGCAAGACCCTCACAAGCAGGTGTTTCTGCTTTAGAATGAAGAGAAAGTAGAGCTGCAGACATTCACTGTGCAGATGAGCTGCAGACATTCACTGTGCAGATCAGCTGCTGACATTCACTGTGCAGATGAGCTGCAGACATTCACTGTGCAGATGAGCTGGTGACATTCACTGTGCAGATGAGCTGCTGACATTCACTGTGCAGATGAGCTCCTGAGAATTCTCTAGGTCTTGACCTCCTCTTGACAATGAGGGAAAGTAGTGATTTTCTTGTTTACTCATGACTACAACAAAAAGATCAAAAGACACATCCTGACATGTCACTTCCCTTCTCCCACAATACCTCAAGCTGTCCCTAAAGTCAGTCTGTTCCCTAGCCTGGCCTTGCATTTGTGGTTCTTCTGCCTCAACCTCTGAGGTAACTAGAATTACAATTTTGTGTCACCTGACTTGGCTCAATCTTCGTCCTATGTAAGAAAATTATACCCTACTTATATAAATCACACTGAGTTTTTTCCTATACTCCACTAATTCCAAATCAAACTGAGGAAAGGTTTTTAAAACTCTTCTTTATCATAAAGTACAGGAATTTACAAATAGCATGATTTCAATATTATTAATTCTGCCTTTGTGTGTATGTGTATATGAGTGTGTTTGGATATGTGAATGTATGTGTTTATATGTGTGTGACTGAGTGTGTATATGAGAGGGCTGCATATGTGTGATGGTGTGTGAGTGATTTTGTGATCATGTGTATGTATGAGTGAGCTGAGTGAGTGACTGTGTGTGTGTGTGTGTGTGTGTGTNNAGAGAGAGAGAGAGAGAGAGAGAGAGAGAGAGAGAGAGAGAGAGAGAGAAGAGAAAGCCGCCACTGGTCAATCTGATGTGTCTTTCTCAATTGATATTCTCCTTGATTCCCGAATCTTACTAACTGAACCTGGACCTTACCAGTTTGGCCAGGATGGCAAGCCAGAGAGGCCTAGGGGTCCTGCTAGCTCTGCTTCCTCAGCACTGGGATCACAACCTCATCTTACCACACCTGACTGTTTTGAATGAGTGCTGGGGATCATACTCACGATCTCTGGCTTATTTGATAAACACTTTACGGACTATTCCACCTCCTTAGCCTTTGATCCTGCTTTTTTATCAATATCCTCTTTGAAAATAAAATTTCTTTGCTCAGGGTGCAGGGCTTTCTCCACAGCTGCTGTTTGAACCTAAAGTTTGGTAAGACATAGCTCTCACTTTTCTCTTCAGAGAGTAGATGAGCTGGGCTCAGTCAATTACCTATAGAAACAGGCTGAACCATTCCAGGGTACACACACACACACACACACACACACACACACACACACAATTATATGTACAAGCACAAGGATATGTAAAGGAGTTTTAATTATCCTTAAAGTTGATAAGTAAGCACTGGAAAAAAATGTGGAGAGTAACAAAATTCTAATACTGATCCTCTGTTCAAAAAGGCCTTGAATCCTATTTAAGCTGACCCAGCTGGACTGTACAACTACCACCAATAATTCTTCATGTCCTATCTATTTGACTACCACAAACTATCTGCAATTGTTTTTTTTTTTTTTTTTTTTACTTTTACTCTGAGTAGGTCCAGATAAAATAAATGCCACCATTATATTTATGGTCCAGCTGTAATTAACAACTGTCAATATTTAGTCTTTATTACTGCTAGAAGGTGGGAGAGATTGGTCAGTCACTTGTGGAGGTAACATTATGCTACCAGGATCAGAAATGGACTGCAAATATTATTCAAAGCAAATCAGTACGAGAGGTCCAAGAGGTGTGAAGGGTGTTGGTTGAAGGGTGGGGTAGTTTTGAAGGAGGCTAAGGAGTTCTTGCCCTGATAATCAACTCATTTGCAGAAAGTTTGTCCTGTGGCCTGTGGCACTTGAGCAAGCTTGCTGTTTCTCCTTTACAACAGGACCCAGGTTCTCAGAGATCATAGAACCAATTAACCCTGAAATGTGACCAGAAAAAATGGTGGCTAAGATATTCATGAATTCACTTGATATGAAAGGGTTTTTTCTTTAATCTGGTTTTGTATTTTATCTTTCTTTTATGCCATCTTTAATCTATTATATTTCATCTGCCTACTCTCTGTCCTTTGGTAAGTGTATTTATATTCTTTAATTAAAAGAAAAATTTCCTGTCCCAAGCTCTCACACAAAGCTTTACGATGGAAAATGCATGTGGCCTGATTTTATCTCCTCCATCCTCAGAAGGAAATGAATCCTCCTTTGAAGTCACCTGAAGCAGCTCAGTCCCGGTGCGGGTGCTATTTGTCCCCTGCTGAGAATCAATGCTGACAGATACAGCATCATCACCTTCACATCTCCTGCTCTCTATTTGAGAGTGCTGAGAGCCAGACTTTGTATATGCTCTCCTCAACCTAGGAGTTGAAACAGTAGCTAATCATCTTGCTCCTTGGAAGTAAATCTTTTCTTGCTTGTCATATTTTTTAATATGGGTAACAGAGAAGCAACTTTAGTCTCTCAGCAAAGTTCAAGATGATGAATAGCAAGTGGTGTACCTTTCAGCAGAGCCCATGGATAGAACAATAGAAGTATTTGGGAAGATGATGGGGCTGTATCTGTGACAGCATTGATTTTCAGCAGGGACAAATGTCACCCCTAGAGTGAGCTGCCTGAGGAGACTTCAAAGGAGGATTCATTTCTTTCTAAGGAGCAAGGTGATGAGATCAGGTCACATCCATTTTCCAAGGAAAATCTTTGTGTGAGAGGCTGTAATAGGAAATATTTCTTTTCATTGTCAAATATAAATAGACTCAATGAAGGAGAGAGAGAGTAGGCTGATGAAATAAAATAGCTTACCGGTAGCACAAAAGAAAGATAGAATACAAAACCAAACTAGGGAGGAACACCATTTCATATGGAGTGAATCAATGCACATCTCAGCCACCATTTTTCTAGTCACCTTTCAGAATTGATTGGGCCTAGGATCTCTGCGACTCTGAGGCCAGTGTTCAAACAGAGGAAGCAAAGCAGCAGACTCCTTCCTGGTTGCTTGCCTTGATGCAGTAGGGCTTGAGACAAGTTTTTCAAAAATTATTAGAGTTGCTGGGACACGAGGGTCTTAGCTATTCCTTCCTTTGGACCTCTCTTATTCCATTTGCTTTGAGTAGATTTTGCAGTTAGTTTCTGCTCCTAGCAGAAAATTAGCTCCAGGAGATACTTAGACTTAAGATATGTACATATCTTAATATTATTCAGTAACCTTAAATATCTCTCAAGACCATGCCTTGTCTCTGCAGACCTGTATTACAGGATCTGCCAATATGCAAGACTTCTCATACAATGGGAAGTAGGATAACAAAGGTTCCACCCACTTTAGATAACTGACCCTTTTTTTCATATTTTATTGACTCTGTTTGTAGGGAGTGGGGGAAGATGGGATGCAGCATGAACATGCTTTAACATGCATGTGTGAATTAGAGAACACTCTGCAGGCTTGGTAGGTTTAGTTTTCTTCTTCTAATTGTGACTTCCAGGAACTAAACTCTAAACCTCACACTTGGCAAAAAGCGCATTTACTGGATAAGCTACTGATATAGACCTTTTTATTGTTAAAATGATGATGATTAATTTATTTTCTTAAACAACTTTTGTGAGGGCTGTTTCCTAAATTATAGCAAGCAGCTGTGTAGTGTCCATATTACTGCTGTATGTGGGAATGGGGCCCAGGAATATAGGTGTCTCCTAATAAAGAAAAACAAGCTTACATTTTTACCCCATAGAAAAAGAAAAAGAAATTACCACAGGCCCTTGGGCAGGTCATCAGATGGAAATAATTCCAGCTGGGTTTTCTATTCATGCATTAACAATTAGGATCAAAATGGAGTACCTTAGGGGCATTTTTCCCTTTTACAGCTATTTAGGAGCTGGTAAAAGCCAGGACATCCAAGAGAAATCTTGCTTTGCACTCCACAGAGGTTCTTTAACTGCTTTTATTCTATTTGGGGATGGAAGGTATTGTCTGGGATGTAGCTCGAGGATGCCTCATCAGTTAGGTGAGTACATGTACAAGCCAAGGAAGATATCCTGAAATGTTTATAACCACATGAGGTACCTCTGGTATAACTGGAACTTGACTGTTTAGTGGAGTCTGAGAAGCAGCATATACACTACACATACTGTGGGAAGTGTCAGCCTTTCATAGATTACCTCTCTAAGACATGACCAACACCAGAGTAGAGACTATTCATTCTCTATAGTGGGTAGAATTGTGTATGTTTAATTTATTTACATTTCAAGAGGGATCACAAGCAAGGTTTCAGACAGTCTAAAATAACACCAGAACACACTGTAATAAAATCTCAGTAGACATGGGCATCTGTCCTTGGAATCCCCTTTGGCATCACTCAGAAGGGATATGAATGATTCTGAAACAGAAGGAATTGTATCATTTTTCACAAGCCAAATAACCAGCTCAGCCCACATATTCATAGCTTCTGTGACCCTTTGAAATTTTTCTATATATCCATCTCTTTGTACATCTGTGTGCATGTATGGGCATGTATGTCACTGGCCTGGAGCTAGCCTACTAGCCTAGTCTTTCTCACTAGCAATCTCCAGGGATCCACCTGTCTCTACTTCCCCAGGTCTGGGATTACAAGTGTGTTCCACCAAGTAAAGTCCCCATGCTTGGAAGTACCTTTTCATCTATCTCCCAGCTCCTTTCTTCCACTAGTGTACAGATCTCTTATGTCCCATTTAAAACTGAAGCTCTTTCTATTGAGAGTCTCCATCTTTGACTAGCCTTGGACTACTCTTTTGAGACCCATTTTTGCTGATCCCTCCCCATATTACCCATATGTGTGTTCTTTTCATCACAGGACATTAGTGTATGCACAGTAACTAGTACTTAACACACTTCAGTAGGATTAATAAACAGATGTTCATTTCATGCTTGATCCTCTGTAGGTCTGGGCAGGCTCTCAGACTTTAATGTTCCAGCATGCTTTATGTTATGTTTCATAAGCACACGAGTCTCCCAAATTCACTAGAGGGAGAGAGATATTGTTAAAACCACGTGTGCTTGTCACTCCCCCAACCAATTGAAAAGCAAATAGTGCCCAACCTCATTTCTTTGAATAGAAATGAGAATAATATAACTGAAATATATGAAGAAATGTTTTGTCCCTGTAACCCAAAAGAAAGAAAGATTAGATGGTATATAGTACCATTCTGGAGGATCCTTCCCTCTGGTCCACCAGTTTCCTCTGAATTGAAACCTTTTACTCCCAAATGAGGATCCTTAAGACTTCGAAAGTAGACAACTCACATGTCTTGGAAAGTTTCTAAAATTTACAAGATTCATGAGATCCCCCTTCTCAACATTATAGAAACGGTAATGACTTTGGGGGAGATTAAATTCTCCTCTCTTTCAGCCTGTTGAACTACATGCAAATCAAGCAGTAAACTCCAAGAACATATCTTTTGTGAGTCATCATCCGGGTTTTGGTGTTATGTTTTGTTTTGTTTTTAAGTGATGTTGCTACCTTTAAGTCACCCATACACTTGTAAACAACACCAATAAACTCCTCGCACCACCAAATGTAGTCTTGATAGAGTTAGTACTTTGTTCGGACCTTCGTGCTCTGGGGTAAGTAGGTATTTATGCACATTTCCCCAGGCAAAGTAGCTAACACTCTTAGGGAGATGAAATAGCCTGTGAGAAATTACGGACCACGGAACCACACTTCAGCAATAGTGGCACAAAATACCTCACCCTGAGCCAAGAATATGAAATTAGATTTTCTCCAGGACTAAGTAAGTAAGCTATGCTCTGCAGGTTCTAATAATTCAATAGAGCCATATATGCTGGCAAATCCCTCTGTTTCAAAATTAAGCTCCTTACTTTAATTGTGTGTAATCCAAATCCTGGATTAATATAAATGCAGCATTGGTAGGCATACATGACAGGGTGTCAAAGAGAATGTCCAAAGATGCCAGAGACTCACCAGGAGATAAGTGGGGAGTGGTCAGAATAAATATGTCGCAAGTGACAGTCACAGGCAGCTCTGACTTCAACTGTCAGGCTTATTGTTGTGGCTATGGTAAACAGGGCCAGAAAGCAGAAAAGGAGTCTGCTTGGGAAGTGTCCAGGAGGCTACTTAACAGTCAGTCAGGAGGCATTCATTACCTAGTACCCAAAGTGACAGGATAGACAACAAAGCAGTAACACTAAGTTCCCTGAGAATTCAGTTTCATGTCTTACTTTTTTTGTCTGTTTTGTATATTTGTTTGTTTTATTAGATATTTTCTTCATTTACATTTCAAATGCTATCCTGAAAGTCCCCTATACCCTCCTCCCCCCGCCCTGCTCCTCAACCCACACACTCCTGCTTCCTGTCCCTGGCTTTCCCCTGTACTGTGGCACATGATCTTCGAAATACCAAGGGACTCTCCTCCCCTCCCATTGATGGCTGACAATATGCAGCTAAAGACATATCTCTGGGGGGTGGGGTGGGTACTGGTTAGTTCAAATCATTGTTTGTTTTATAGGGTTGCAGTCCCCTTTAGCTCCTTGGGTACTTTCTCTAGCTCCTTCATTGGGGGCCCTGTGTCATCCAATAGAATACTGTGAGCATCCACATCTGTATTTGCCAGGCACTGGCATAGCCTCACAAGAGATACCTATATCTCTTGTGAGGCTTTATCAGTTTCATGTCTTAGAGAAAAGATGACAATAGGGTTCTGGCATGATGGGTAAGTGCTGGATTTAAGCATCATACGTGTTCAGTAAAACCAAGATCAGTGTGGGCCATACAGCAGATCAATGAGTAATTAAATGAAGGTGTCAACCCATACTGATTTGGTTTCTGATGATCCAGTACAGATTTTTACCTTCACTTGGAAAAAATATTTTATGAATATAAATATATTGAGTATCTTCTTTAATAATCTGCATTAAAATATATATACTCTTTTCCAGTCTCAGTATATCCTTGATTCCTGCACTGCTTCAAATGCCTCTCAACATGAAAACCCCAGCTAAGCTGCATGGGCAACCTGTTTCTAGCCTACGAAACCACATATGTCAAATAGACCAACTTTGTCCAATATACAAATTGATAGAGACAATGGTCTTCTCCCCAATCGGAGAGCAGAGACATCTGCCTCACCATGGGAGGTGGGCTGGCACATAGGAACAGGCCAAACCACAACACATCTTATCAACCAACCTCACTTAACTACTGAATCTAGAGCCAGAAACATATAAACCAATCCATTCCATTATTATGCTCACTGCCCCAGCTCTCCTCTGGACAGTGCCTCTCAGCCGAACACTTGTATCCCAGCAGGGCAACTTCTAGCCTGATATGGGGGGCCATTTAAAGAAAATGAGAGAACGCTACTTTGCATTTATAGACGGCACTTTAAAACAGGAGCTTACATCAAGTAATAAAAATTTAATTAGTAATCTCACATATAAGCCTTTAGCTTGGGGTGAAGTAAGACATTTTGTCTGAAATGATCATTCTTTCAGGATGAAAGAGTTACCCACTTGGTTAAAACAATGAACTGACCCATATAATGGTTTTATTTAGCTGAAATAATGGTTTCTGCGTCTTGCAATGAGTAAAATTCGTTTTCCTATATTTTTCTTTTTTTCTTCCCTAGGGGCATGATTTTTTTTCTTTTTTCTTTTCTTTTCTTTTTTTCTTTTTTTTCGTTTTTACTCTATGTTTAATTTATTTACATTTCAAATGTTAATCCCTTTCCTGATCCACCCCTGAAACTCCCTATCCCATCCCCACTCCTCCTGCTTTTAAAAGGGTGTGCCCCCACCCACCCACCCACTTTACCTCCAATTCATTTTCTTTTGCTTCTCCCTGAAGGCTACATTCTGACTGAGTCTACAAGAAGAAGCTTAGTGTTGCCTTAACCATCAGAGCAGCAAGAATCCCTGAGCCAGGAGTGCAAGTGAAATCCAAAAGGAAGGTGTTTTAGTGAATTTATAGATTGCCATGTCAAAATATTTAACTAGGGCAGCTTAAGGAAAAACTGAATTCCCCCTGACAGTCTATGGAAGGCAAGGGGGCAGGAATAGGAGGCTGGCTATTCCTACTTTATCAGTATTCAGGAATCAAAAAGAGGGCTCAAAGTGCAGTTGTATACTGCACGGTCAGTTGTTCCATTGTATTTGAAGCAATTGTGGATTTCTTTTATGGCCTTCATATTTTCACAGGAAGTTTCTTTGATGATGGCTGGAAGCTACAGTTAGTGGTGAATATAAGAATAAGTATTTAATATTCTCTTGGAGATGGGGGAGGAGGACTGTGATGAGGAACTGTCAGAGGGTGGATCAGGAAGGGGATAACTGGACTAAAACTAAAAATAGATTAAAGTTAATTTTAAAAATTATTTATATTGCAGTTAGGAATTACTGGTTTCATAAAGTAATGGTAGAAGTTTCCTTCTAAGATCCATGACCTCACTAGTCTCAGGTAAAGTTTGCAGTAGCAAGCATGATTTCCATGCTGTTGAACAGTCTTTAAATCCAATACAAAACTGTTAGTTTAGCCACAAGATATGAGTTTCACTATTACCTCCTTAGGGTTATCTTGCCATGCTGGTCGTTGCTTTGGTTCAAATATGTCACAGCTAGGAAGAATTACAGCTTGCTTCCCTTCCTTGGCAGTTTTCACAGCACCTTCTGGTGCAATGAAATCAAGTCCTTAGAATGATTTTCGGGATCTATCAAGCTCAGTACTGTATTCCAAATGTGTGATGTCTACAGCAACAGGAACTTATTACCTTCAACTTCTGGGAAGTAACCAAGAGTAATAGCAATACCTGCATTGTCTTGAAGTCTCCTGATCTTCCCTCGCTAACAATTGGAAAGGAGGTTACTGGAGACAGACAATGGGTTTGTTTTTGTGGAGATCATTGTTGTCCCAAGTGGCATTTAAACAATATCAATATACATATGTATACAAATAAACTAACATGTACTTTATATAATTTAATCACAAAAATATGATTCCTGTGGCATTTTAAAAATATCTTTATTGTTATTTTCCCTTCTTCCTTCCTCTCCTTCCATATTGATCCCAATTAAGTCACTTTTTTGAAAATTAAAAAAATAAAATGTTAGCCTCAAAGGCCCAGGACATGGGCTCTAGTTCTGGATCTCTCTGTCTTTTTGAAACATACAGGATTTGAAACTTGAGCTGCTTTTTGCTTAACTCTCCAAGTAAACTTGGTGTGTTTGGCAAGAAAGGCATCCCCAATCCCAACATGAATCTATGGCTCTCTAGAAAGAAGGTTAGATAGGACTGGCCATGGAATCTAATTCTTAATTCCCTTATCTAGGGGACACCTTATCACCTCTGCTAAAGAGATGCTTCACACATTTGTAACCAGAAATGAAAAGAATTAATGTGACAAAGTGCAGAAGTGGTTCAGCCTAGAAAATGCTTATTGCACAAGCATGAGTAACTGAGTCCCAGGTAAAAAGGGTCAGTGTGGTATCCTGCACATGTAATTTCAGTGTTAGAGAAAAGGAGACAGAAGGATCCCAAGGGCTCTCTGTCCAGCTGAGACAGATGAATCAGTGAGCTCCGGGTTGAATAAGAGAGTCTGTCTCAGAATACAAGGTGGTAAGCATTGGAGGAGGTATTTATCATTGACTCCTGGTCTAACCACACAACACACCCATACCCCCCCTACACACACACACAACTAAAATGATACACCATGGAAGTACAGGAGGTACAGACAGAGGCTAAGACCATAATACATTGAGGAACAGAATCTAGCTTTACCAGCTGGTGAGATCCAGGACTATGTGATCTTCTGCTCAGTGTTGGCCCTTGCAATTATCTATTATGGTGATTTGAATGAGAATGACCTCAGTAGACTAATATATTTAAATGCTTGCTCAGCAGTGGATGGATTTTTTTTTTTTCAGAAGAATTAGGAGAAATAACTTTTTTGAAGGAAGTGTGTTATTGGAGGTAGTTTTTGTGTTTGCAGTAAACAATTCTCAGTTACTTTTTCTCTCTGCTTCCTTGTGGATCAAGATGTAAGCTTCTGATCCACTTCCCAGCCTGCCTGACTGCTGACATGTTCCACACCATGACAGTCATGAACCCTGTGAACATGTTAAATGTTTTATTTTTTAAGTTATTTTGTAATTATAATAGAAAAGTTACTTAGAATGGTTTGTACAAGTTCCCACAGAAACTTAACTGTGCAGAGGCAGCTGACACAAGAATGGAGAGCAGGTATTAGAGTGTCAGAACAGGCCAGATGTGAAGAAATTAAAGAAAATATGTTGGTACATATTGGCCTTTATTGTCATAGTGCTAAAGGCAAATTTGTACTTGTGGATAATATAAGTCCAGGAGGTTCCATTATCTACATAGAATATATAGAAAGTAAGCAATTGGCTTGTGGAATAACATCAGAAGCCAATTTTTACTATGGCTTCTTGCTGCATCCTTTCAAATGCACCAGTGGAGGGAGAATATACCCTATCCCTGGTGAAGTTAATTTTAAGGTGTGAATGGAGTTTGGCAGGGGTCTCTGTGACCTTTATAGGCAGCAGAGAAAGGAACTGTGGGAGGAAACAAGGCTGTTCAGTGCAACACAATTTGATAGGCAATGTTATTTCATATTTTAGGAGTCTGATGTCAAGATTTTTTAATTAGACATATTTAAATATAGTATAATATGATAAAAACTATCCTTGTGTTGACTGACTCAGTCCTATGTACATGACAAAGCATATCCAAATCTCTTTGAGGAAGAAACTGAGCTAGAAAGCAAATCCACTCCACCCATCTGGGCTGAATATATGCTCTCCACTGAAGGAATAAGCCTATGTACTTAACATTTCATGTTCCACTAAGACATGTCTGTAAGCACAAAGACATTCATGTACCCTGACGATTTTTCCATCTTTTACACATTGATGCCTAAGGCAGTGAGGTCTCACATGCTGACAAAGCAAAAGTGAGATGCCATGTGCAAAATCAAGAAGATGTAAATTTAGGAGCATATGTAGATATCCACAAGGGCTTGCCTCACCCTCCTGCTCTCCTTGGATCCCAGGCTCAGCCCCTCTGTACCCTTGAGGTCAGATAAGACAGGGAAGCTATCCTTGTCCGTATAATCCTCAGATGATTTTGTCTTCTCTACTCCCATAGTACTCAGAGTTGACTTCCTTTCTAAGAAGCAGATCCTGGTACATTGCTAGTGCCTGACCAATTCATGTCTGATTTACTAATGTATATGGACTTGCTGTGGTGTTTCTCTCTAGTCATATCCATTACTGCTGACATTTCTTCAACTGAGGCTTATTCTTTCCTGATGACTTTAGTTATGTTCAGAAAAACAAAAAACCGAAACAAAAGCAAAACAACAACAACAACAACAACAACAACAACAACAACAACAACAAAACAGCCAGGAGACTGTGACTAGGAATGTATAATTCAAATAAAAGCTTTCCTTCCCAAGACATTTTCCCCATGGTCTTTATCACAGGAACAATAAGCAAATTAAAACAGTGGTCTTTCATTGACCAAAATTATGGAAAATAATAAACTAGTAGTCTGGGGATATGGTTCAGTTGATAAGGCGCTTTCTACCCAAGCATGTAAACTTCAATATGCCAGATCCCATGTATAAACATTTCACATGGTAGTCTACACTTAAAATTGTAGCACTGAGAAGATAGAGACAAAAGGATTCCTGGGGCTCTCTGACCAGCCACTTTAGCAAAGGCTAATGAGAAGCCTTGTCTCTGAAATTAAGTTACGAATGCCTCAGGTAGCACCAGGTGGTGGTGGCACAGGCTTTTAATCCCAGCACTTGGGAGGCAGAGACAGTCAGATTTCTGAGTTTGAGGCCAGCCTGGTCTACAAAGTGAGTTCCAGGACAGCCAGGACTATACAGAGAAACCCTGTCTGGAAAAAAACAAAAACAAAAAAGCAAAAAACAACAAAAAATGAGTGCCTCAGCTAGAAATTGTCAGATGACATCTGGCCTCCTCATATATGCATACACATACACACACACACACACACACATACACATACACACACACACATATATACACATGTGCACACACAAACTTGTTTATTTGTAATATTTTCTCCTAAAATTTCCAAAGAGTTTGGAGTCAATCATTAGTTCCACAAAACACACAAACACTGAGGATTTGTGACAACTTATTAGCCATGCATACTCAGTGACTTACCATAGAAATATAATTTCTCACTGCCTGGCAGAACAATACCAAGGAAACAATTGGATAGTGCTTAATATTATGAAAATCAAGCAGCCAACTGGCAATTTGGCATTGTATTTCTTGGCAGTTGAAATGAGAAGGGATTATGAATTAATTATTCAATTTATCTTGTCTTTGACAGAATATTTCATCAGTTGTTTGAGGATAAAATAAAGCAAGATTTAGTGGTCAGATTAAAAAAGAGTGCATCCCAGATCTTCTTACACTGGACACTTCCTGAAGAATAGAAATAATCATGGGAAAGTTTCTACAGTGAACACAAAGTTCTTAAGAGACCACAAAAGTAGAGATCAATATTATAAGTGGATCATGTGAATATTATCTTAGTATCTTCAGATATGTAGACAGATGACTCACAGGAATAGAAACCTAGTTCTCATGGTCCTGGAGGCTTGGTTGGCCAAGATAAGGTAATAGAAGTTTTAGTATCTGGTGACAGTCTGTGCTCTGATTCAGAGATGGCCATTTCTTCCCTGGGTCCCCATCTAGTAGACAGAGAAAATTAGCTTCTTGGGATCTCCTGCTATCAAAGATTCTATCTCTTGACTACTCACTTTTCAAAGCCCCTTAATTATAAAAACCATCACTTCTAGTACAACAAATGAAGTGTGTGTGTGTGTGTGTGTGTGTGTGTGTGTGTGTGTGTGTGTCTGTGTCTGTGTCTGTGTCTGTGTCTGTGTCTGTGTCTGTATTTATGTGCATGCAGGCACAATTTGTAAGTTGGTATGTATATGTTACGGAAACCTGATGAGAAGCTCCTCTGCCATTCTCCAGGAGCTCTCCGTCTTATATCTTATTTCTTTGAGGTAAAGTCTCTCAGTGCCTGGATCTCATCATGTAGGCTATACTGGCTGGCCAACAAAACCCAAAAATCAACATGACACTGCTGTCCCAGCTCTGATATTACTAATATATGCCACCACATTCAAATTTTTAGCTTCATCTGGGTTATAGTTGTAAAACCTATGTTTTTGTACTTGTACGGTTCCTCAGAAAATTGGACATAGTACTACCGGAAGATCCAGCAATACCTCTCCTGGGCATATGCCCAGAAGATGTTCCAACTGGTAATAAGGACACATGCTCCACTATGTTCATAGCAGCCTTATTTATAATAGCCCGAAGCTGGAAAGAANCCAGATGTCCCTCAATAGAGNNATGGATACAGAAAATGTGGTACATTTACACAATGGAGTACTACTCAGCTATTAAAAACAATGAATTTATGAAATTCTTGGGCAAATGGATGTATCTGGAGAATATCATCCTTAGTAAGGTAACCCAATCCCAAAAGAAGGCACTAGATATGCACTCACTGATAAGTGGATATTAGTCCAGAAACTTAGAATACCCAAGATACAATTTTCAAAACACAAGAAAACCAAGAAGGAAGGCCAACGTGTGGATACTTCATTTCTCCTTAGGACAGGGTACAAAATACCCAAGAAAGGAGTTACAGAGACAAGGTTTTGAGCTAAGATGAAAGGATGGACTATCCAGAAACTACCCTACCCGGGGATCCATCCCATCATCAGCTACCAAACCCAGACAATATTGCACATGCCAGCAAGATTTTGCTGAAGGGACCCTGATATAGTGGTCTCTTGTGAGGCTATACCAGTACCTGGTAAACACAGAAGTGGATGCTCACAGTCAGCTATTGGATGGAACACAGGGTCCCCAATGGAGGATCTAGAGAAAGTACCCAAGGAGCTGAAGGGGTCTGCAACCCTATAGGAGGAACAACAATATGAACTAACCAGTACTCCCAGAGCTCGTGTCTCTAGCTGCATATGTAGCAGAAGATGGCCTATTTGGCCATCATTGGGAAGAGAGGCCCCATGGTCTTGCAAACTATATATGCCCCACTACAGGGGAATGCCAGGGCGAAGAAGTGGGAGTGGGTGGGTAGGGGAGCAGGGGCGGGGGGAGGGTATAGGGAACTTTTGAGATAGCATTTGAAATGTAAATAAAGAAAATATCTAATAAAAAAAGAAGTGACTATTAATTAATTAAGCTATCTTCCTGGTCCCAATATATAAATTTTGAAAAGGATCCAACATTCAACCTCTTGCATATACAAGTCAAATGGAGGTCTTGCAATAGAGGACCACTTGCTTTAGACATTCTGACTTCACCTTATCCTCTGATCATGTTAGAACTTTCCTTAGCATGGGTATATATAAATGAACAGGCAGGAATGTGTAGAAAGAGTATTTATTCAAGACATCACTTGCCAGCTTCCTGGGTAATTCTGTTAGACACAGAAATTATCATCTACAGGGAGAATAGTGCTTGATTCTGGCAGCACACTCAACCAGAAATGTGTATAGCCAAACTTGTTTTGGTAAGCAAAGAGGTAAATGTCAAATACAAACAAGAATGCTACCAGGTGGCAGCAGTAAGAACTGCCTGAAGGAGGCATTGGGGAATGGAACATCTTGGGGCCAAGGAATTTCCCTTCCTAAGGTATTATGTATGGAAAAGACCTGGTCCCAGGGGTTATCTTCCTGTTCAGTGACAGTTGTCTGGAACTAACCCTCAGACCTCTTTCTCCCTGGCACATGTTCATTGTGCCCACATGCTGAAATGGCAAGCTGCCTGCTGTGGCAGAGATGCTAGATCCACTTAAGTCTGCCAATTAAGTTCTGACTGAATAGAAAGTGGCAGTGTGTGGCCACTGTCATGCAAATTAATTGTTCCAGTATCCAGAGTCCAGCTGAGTCTCCTGCTAATGATGAGCTGTGATTCCTAATGGCATCAATCCCTCCCTCAACCAAAGAAACAGGCAGAGAACTTGTTTCTTCAGTTTGGCCAGTGATGACATGTAAACGTAGTATAGGTGTCTTTACAGGTTTGCTGAAGCATGGCCTAAAAGAGTGGTAGAAGAGCAGAGCCCATATTCAACAAATGCCATCACATCTTGGTTGATAAGTTGCGTCTATCTGACAAGTCCATTGACGTCAGAATTCAATGAGGTGACAAGGGGATCCTGAGCATGATGGTAACTCACCTCAGGGTCAGAATACATGTTCTTGTGAGCAGTGTGGTAAACAAACAGGATTCTGGATGTTATCATCCACTTATTTCCTCATGCTTCTCTCCAGACTTCTGCTACATACCAAGAGCTCATAGGTTCTTATTTTATTTGGGAAATAAAATATTTTATTGTATACATGTGTGATCCAGCTCTGGAAAGGAAAAGGGGCAGATTCCTGGCATTCATTGGCCAGCTAACCATTCACTTGGCATGCTTTGGGCCAGTAAGAGAGCCTGTCTGAAAAACAAGTTAGACAGTGTATGAGGAAGGGCACTCAAAGTTGTTTTCTATACTTCACAGGTATACTCATGCACACAAATAAAGCATTTCTTAAAAAAAAAAATTTCTTTAAAAGGGATTTCTTCACTAGGTAAGATAGAAACATGAAAATTGTGCTTTTATATATCAACTGCATGCTTACTACCTGGGGTAATGAACTGTTGGGGGGACCTGCTTTATTTTAGTGACCTCATCACGTACCTGGATATCAAAATCTAAAACAATATACCTTTTTATTCCTCTGAGAATTATCAGGTTATTGTGGAAATAAGACAGGGAAGGAGGGAGGGAAGAAAAGTAGGATGGAAGGAGGGAAGGGTGTAAGAAGAGTAAGAAAGAGAAATGAATCTTATACAAGATAATCCCTGGGTCAATAAAATGGCTTAGTGGTAAAGCCACTTAGCCTCAAAGCCTATTAACCAAGGACCCACATGGCAGAAGGAGAGAACTAATATTCCATAGTTGTCCACTAACCACACAAGTTCTACCTCCTATATATCCGCACAAATACTAAGAAAAATAATTAAGAAACAAGACTCCCAACTTTTATCATGAACAGAAACATTAACTTTACTTTCCATAATCCTCCCTCAAGTAAAAATTTTTAATTAGAAAACAATATATAATTCACTATTTGATTAAATGCTTCACTTGCTCATCTTCCCAGCCCAATCTTTTATACACATCAGTAACTGATATGTCTCACTTTTACATATTTATACAGAAAGGCTCTTTAATTATAAATGCATAAATAATGGACCTTTGTCCTTACAGCATCATATTTTATTCGGATACAAACCATCAAGATTTTTCTTAGATCCAATGCAGCAATTTCTTTTTGAAATACTTTCAGTGACAGAGTTAGTTTAAAGTAATACGCAAGCCAAGGAGATAGATGTAGCACAATATTACATTTCTTCTCTGGAGCCTTTGCAATTTAATAAAAATGTGTCATTTATAGAGGCTTATAATCTTAATGTGTGGATTTTCTGGAAGAGATTCCTAGCTTTCTTTGTTAATTGCACTGATACCCTTTCCCTTTTTTATCTCCACAATGAAGAACATTGGAGATTCTTTGCTGAATTAGTGGGTGTTCTTTGTTGACTGCACTAGTATTGGGTGTGGGAATGGCTCAGCAGGGTAAAGGCACTTGCTGTCCAAGCACTTGAACCCGAACTCAGATTCTGAACACCCAAATAGCTTTCAGATTACTTAACTAAGTCAGCTAGTTGCATGACTAAATCATGAAGGTGTTGGTTCAATGAGAGACCCTGCCTCTATACATAAGGTGGAGAAAGATAGAGGAAGACACTCAACAAATGTCAACCTATGATCTTCACCAGCACACATAAGCATACGTTTTCAACCACATTCGAAGAGACATGCAAATATTCAAACATATACTACACACACACACACACACACACACACACACAAAGAGAGGGAGAGAGAGAGAGAGAGAGAGAGAGAGAGAGAGAGAGAGGTCATTCTACTTGAAGATGGTAGCTAATAACATGGCAAAGACCCATGGCCTTTGAA
>NC_034594.1:88579851-88614670 GCF_900095145.1 Mus pahari
TGTGTGTGTGGTGTGTGTGTGTGTGTGTGTGTGTGTGTGTGTGTGTGTATACGTGCATGAGTATAAACACATGCATGTGCCCTTAAAAGGGCATTTGATCCTCTACAGCTGAAGGTACAAGTGGTTGTGAACAGTGGGACATGAATGATGGAAAATGAATTCAGATCCTCTGCGAGGGCAGCCAATACGTTTAACTACTGAGCTATCTCTTCCTCTTAGTGTTTTTGACGTATGACACTAGAAAACTGTAGAGTACTAAAATCTCTCTTAGAGACAGCTCCTAACAAGTTGATCTTGGGGTAAATTATGATAATTACTATGACCCTGGACCACAGGAATTCAACTGAAAGAATAGTTAGGCACGCTTTTTTTCAAATAACAAATCATGCAACTTTCCAGGGTAGGAAATTCTTTTTAGTCTAAATCTTCTAGTAATAAAGAAAAACGGCCAGGGGCAAAAGCACTTAAAATAGTACTAGTAATTACCAGAAAAGAAGGGATAAAAAGGGGTCATTAGAGGGCTGAATCCTAACTTCTGCTCTTAGATTCCCTAAGAGCAGAATGCAGGGAGCTTGTCTGACAATGGAGAATGTCCCCAATTTCATTCTTTTACATTTTGAAGTGATTCTCATCAAAATAAAGCTGATTTTGCAATCTCAATATGTGCATGTGGTGGGACATGGGAAGAGTTTTGACTGTGTCTGGGGCAAATATTTTTAAGGGAAATTTACATGTGAGAGCACATTTGTGCACATGCTGGTGGAGGCCAAAGGGAAACCTTGGGTGTCATTGCTCATGAGCCATAAAAAAGAAACAAAAGTGTTTCCTACTACCTTGTAACTCACAAAGTAGCCTAGGCTGGCTAGCTAGTGAAGGCCACGCAAACTTCTCTCTCTCTCTCTCTCTCTCTCTCTCTCTCTCTCTCTCTCTCTCTCTCTCTGTGTGTGTGTGTGTATAAATATATGGGTATGTATACATATTGATGAATATGCAATTAGAATCCAGAGGTTACCCCTGAGATGCCTTTCTCTATCATTCTGTCATTCTGTATGTTATTTCATCAGACATGGTCTCTTCATCCATCATGACACTCTCTGCTTAAGATGTTGGCTAACCAGGGAACACCTATTTCCTCCCCTTTCTACTCCTTAACTCTGTGGATACTGGTCCATACTACCAGATTTTACATGGGTACTGGGGATTAAAACATAGGTCCTTTTTTCCTTCTTTTTTTTTAAGCTAACACTTTACTAATAAACTATATCCCAGTCTATCTCCTTTTTTTGCAATTTTATTAGATTGAGTTTGATCCTTAAATGACTGATTGTCTCTCAACAGCCATGAAAAATTCAATGGAAGACAGTTAGAAAGGGTCACGTTACAATCACACAGTGGTTTGTGTTTTTTTTTTTTGTTGTTGTTGTTGTTGTTTTGTTTGTTTTGTTTTGTTTGTTTTGTTTTTTGTTTTTTATGGTGGTATCTGGGGCAACAATCACATCACAAAATTGGCTGTTTCTCTCTAGAGAAGTAATAGGATCAAATCAGGAGTAAATAAACATGACTCAGGCTCTCTTGTCCATGTATGCTTCAAGACACATAACTGCAAGATATCTCTTATAAAAAGACACACAGTTGTCTATTTGGAATTCATTGACTTAGCAATGTGAACCTGGATGACCTGGAATGTCAGAAGGGCATAAGAGTCTTAGGTGACTGGGGGAAGTCAGAGAAACCAGAGCACTATCCAAATATGATATCACAACCTGTCTTAATCATTGCTATACCAAATTATCTGACAATAATTAACCTAAAGATGGAAGACCTCATCCTTTTGTCTCACTGTTCGAGATAATCATCATCAAGATTTGGAAATATGATTGTAGGAGCATTAGGCAGCTAGTCACAGTGTATACCCATTCTCAGTTCATTTTCTCCTCTTTATTCAGTCCTGAATCTCAGTCTCTGGAGTAGTCCAAGCCATATTAAGTGCATAGTTTCATAGCAATTAACTCAACCTAGAAACTCTCTGAGATGGCTAGAATCTTGTCCCTAGCTGGTTCTGAACACTATCACTTTGACAGTATTAACCATCTTATCCCTTCTCTATTATACCTCTACCTACCACCTCTCACATAGACTTACTATGCTTAACACTTCCCTGAGTCTAACTAACCTACATGGTTAGTAACCTAAGCTGGTTAGCTAAAGTTACCGACCTTCAGTCTTCTGACCTACCTTCTCTCATGGACTCCTTCATTCTCTTTTTCATTCATCACCTGACCACACTCTCACCTGTTTCCACCTGGAAATGGTGTTTCCCACAGCAGGGCCACTGATACTTTCCTCTCTAGCCAGTGAAATCTCCAGTTCTTTAAAATCTATCTACTCATCTTCCAGGAAGCCTATGTCCTGCTGAAACTGAAGCCTATGTCAGCAGAAACCTAGCATTCTCAAGATTCTTGGCAGATGCCTCTACTACTGTTGCCATCATCCATTCATGCATGGGATAGAATCATGAGTTTCATCCTTGAATTTTTCTGGAAGCTTCTTCAATTAACAGTTTTTGTCAGAAACAACAAAAGGCAGTCAGATGGCACTGTTAGGGAAAGAGCCAGCCTGGGGTCCTTGGGCAGGCTCCTTCCCTTCTGAAAGTCACTAGAGTGTAATGTGCTAAATTTGTACTGGATCCAGACATAGTCCAGCCATCACCTGGTATAGCATCAAATTCCAACTCCAGCACATGTATTTATGACATAGCAAGTACATGATTTGGAGCTGGAATGTCTCCTGAAACTTATGTGTCATAATACAGTCCCCAGGTTAGCACTGATGGACAGTGGTGGGGCCTTTACTAAAAGGAACCTCTTTGAATTTCTTTAGGTGACTGGGGGCCCATGGAGGGTATTGTGGGACCCTAGTTCCTTCCTGTTTCTCAGTTGTTTGCTTCTTTAAATTTTTTTGTTTGTTTTTTGTTTTTGTTTTTTCAAGACAGGGTTTCTCTATATAGCCCTGGCTGCCCTGGAACTCACTTTGTAGACCAGGCTGGCCTCGAACTCAGAAATCTGCCTGCCTCTGCCTCCTGAGTGCTGGGATTAAAGGCGTGTGCCACCACGCCCGGCTGCTTTAGATTTTTGAAACAAGTCCCATGTAGCCAAGCTGGCCTCCTACTCATTAACGAGCTGATGATGACAGGCAACTTCTAGTCCTCTTTCCTCTCCTACCTGAGGACTATGGTTATAGGAATGTGCCATACTGACTGTGGTGCCAAGAATCAGGGCTTTATATAAACAAGGCAAGTATTCTACAAACTGATCTGCAGCCCAACCTGCACCCCAGACACAGACTATATCTTTTACTTCCTGGTCATTACAGGCTTAGATTTGCCCCACACTTCTGCCTCAACACTGATCCAAATCCACAGAAACAACTGACCATAGATTAAAAGCTCAAAAGCACACAGTTCAAATAAACCTTTTCTCGCTATAAGTTGACTTATCTCGTGCATTTGTTTTAGTAGCAGAAAGAGGCATAACTCAGGAAATTTCCATAGAGGTTCAGGCCCAGGAAAAGACAGAAAACTAGTGTGAAACAGGAGTCATATATACCATACATACCATATATACCATAAAGTCAAGCTCAGTGATTCAGGAACATTTAAGCCTCAGCAGATTGAAAAAGAGAGAAATTGACAGAATTACTCAGTGATCATACTGATATCTATGTCTTAGAGCAGCATATTCTTCATTGACTACACATAGACTAGGGCAAAGCTTGTCCTAATTAAATAGATTTTTTTTTAATGCTTAGCTTACAGTGTATTGTGAAAGCAAACCTCACCCCATTTTAAAAGGTGAAGGGAAATAAAAACCTGTCAATTCCCCCTTTAGAATTTGCTACATAAATTAAAAAGAAAAGAAAGAAATTACTCGTAAACCCACAGTACCACACCACCACCACCCTGCACTTGCCTTTGCTTCTCTTTCCACACACCTGGTATTGATCTTTAAGAAAAAAAGAATTTTCAGAGCAGACTGACAAGAGATGGTGGCAGCCACTGTTGCAGAAGCCAATTTCTTTCAACCCAAATACCATCAGCAATCACAGGTGAGCCCATAAAAACCACCCATGACCATTGTATCTTATTATGCCAGATACTTGAGGGCCTTCATAATTGCACTCCTGCCATATGTTGACATGGCAGAAGGCATGTAAAAATTCAGTCAACCAGTTAACAGACCACCAAGTCTGTGAGGAGCACATGGTAAACTCTGATATGCGTTGCGAACAGGGGATGCTAAAGGCACCAGACATCACTTAGCGTGTATTTACAGAACTCACAGCATCTTAGATATCAGTTATTAGAATTACTCTGTAGAACAGTGGACATAAACCAAAACTTGTTTTTTGACAGATGGGTGGGGGTAAAAAATTAGAATGTGTATTATAGATAAGTAAGTGCTACAAGAGGAGAATAAAACAAGGCAGTTACTTGGGGAGAAAAAAAAGTGTTTCTCTATAATATGTGTTTGGAGAATTATAGTGCCTTCTCTGCTTATGGAAGTAGTTGAAATGGTAAGGGATTTGTATGATCTAAATATATATCACATAAATATATACAATTCCAGAAGGATAAATACAAATAAATAATAAAGAATGTAGTAGTAGTGTCCTAGAACTACACCATATGCCTCAGTTTTTCCATTAATCACAATAAGGACAATAGCACCTATTTTTTTTTTAGGGTACAGGAATTTATGTAAAATGTCTATAGCCCTTCACTCAGGCTAGATAAATAATGGCAGTTTTTTCTAAATGCAACTGCATGTCAGCATGTGTATTCTCATTATTATTATTGCTATGACTAAATATCCCACAAGAACCTATTTATAAAAGGAAGATTTCGATTAAAGTTCAAGGGATTATTTCATCATGATGGAGCTAGCAACGTATGGAACAGAGGCTGCCAGTCATACTACATCTCATTCATGAAAAGAAAAGTTATCAAAGATGGGATCAGCCTATAAAATCTCAAGACCTACCATCATAATCCTACTTTCTCAGGAAGGCTCTACCTCCTAAGGTTTCCACAACATTCCCAAAGAGCACCACCAGCTGGGGACCAAGTGTATAAATACATGAGCCCATGGGGCACATTTCACGTTCAGTCCTCAACAGGGGACATACAGGAACGAACATTCAGATCAAGATTGATTCCTAAAACTCAGAAGCTGCCCTGAAACAGAGTTGAAAGGAGGTACTTGCCCATACTCTGCTTTCACAAGCTCTCCATGCACCCAAATCACAGTCACACAGAAAAGGTCTTCATATCATTGTGTGATCTTTTTGCACCATGATAGCTTTGTTCACAGTAGTCAGAAGCATAAAGCCATTTGGTACTCAGAGTCATCCCCACTGGAGACCATCTGGTGTTACCAATGAGGGCAGAGTGCCCTGTAATACAGCCAATACCCTTTCATGGATGAATAACTTTCAGCTTATCAAAAACATGAGAAGAAAAATCAGAACTTTTAAAAAAGTAAAAAGACAAGATTATCAGCAGAGCTATGGACATGGCCCAGTCTGTAAAGTGATCTATTATAATCCCATCAGGAGGACACAGATAGGTGAATTCCCATGACTGACTTACCTGTAACTTTAGCCTAACTTGAAAGGCCATGCTACAGAGAAACATTATCACAAAACAAATAAACAAACAAACAACAAAAAACCAAGATGACACTCAATATTGTCTTCTGGACTGCACATGGACATGGAAACATATATGTGCATATACACCTACACAAATATAAGAGCATGTGTACATATCCTCATAGACAAACACTGAAAAAGGAAAGAAGAAATATTCATTGGAAATAACTGGCAAAAAGCCCCATAGGAAACATCACTCTCTTGGTGTGAAAGCATAGATTAAAAGGAACACCCATCTTTTGTCTCAGAAAAGAAAAGTGATGGATGTTCTACACACAGAAGAAAAGGTTGCCAAGGGAGGAATGATGCTCCACAGCACTTAAGGACACCCAGGAGGATAAAGGGGTTCATCTGGAATATAAGAGCCAGACACTTGGAATGTCAGAAGTTTGGCTTATAAATGAATGAGGAAAAGAAAGGTGTCCCCAGGAGGAAAGAAATATTGACATAGAACTATAGACTTTCAAAGCTAGAGGGGACAATTGCAATCAGTCATCCACCAATAACTGAGCATCAAAGCAAGGCCAGACATGTAAGGCAAATTACCCAGAGAAATTCAACTTCACTAGCCTCGGCTTGGGTTCAGAGAACAGGCAAATGTGTGGGGTTCACACAGTGGGGTGTGTGTGTGTGTGTGTGTGTGTGTGTGTGTGTGTGTGTGTGTGCATGGCCTAGTATACTCTGTTTACAGGTGTTTTTTTTTTTTTTATGTAGGAAGTGATTGCAAGAGATAGTATCTGATGCAATATAATATTTGGGATAACCTGAATCTGTGACCAAGGGGCATGGCCACTCATATTTGGCCCCAGTACTGAGAGATCCCTAAGTTCCAAAAGTCAAGTTGTAGATGAACAGTGTCTTTTCTGTGGAGAATGTTTACAGAAAAGGAATACAAACCCTCCAGGAACTGCTCAGTCATGGCTCTACCTGATGGCCGTATAAAAAGGTTTAAAAAGGTGGGCATTGAAGGTATGTTTCATGGATGACAGATATTCAGTTGGACACTCTAATGCTCAATTGTATTCTTTTAGTTACAGGTTACAAAAGTGACTCCATTCCTTAAATGCTTAGACACCTCATGGCCTTCCTTTCACCATGATCAAAATACAGATTCGAGATGCTAACTAACATCGCTTTTACTTCTTGCTTTAAAGACAATATAGAACTTCAACTCTAACTTAGGTCATGAAGGATCTTTGAAGAAAGATGTGTGTGGGGGAGGGATGTGTGAGAGAAAGAGACAGAGACAGAGACAGAGAGACAGAGAGGCAGAGGCAGAGGCAGAGAGAATATACATGTACTGGGTCTATTTTTGTATTTTATTTTTTCTTTGAGAGTTTCATTCGGAGCTTTTGGGCTAATATCCACTGACCAGTGAGTGCATACCATGTGTGCTCTTTTGTGATTGAGTTATCTCACTCAGGATGATATTTTCTAGATCCATTCGTTTGCCTAAGACTTTCATAAATTCATTGTTTTTAATAGCTGAGTCGTNCTCCATTGTGTAAATTTACCACATTTTCTGTATCCATTCCTCTGTTGAGGGACATATGGGCTCTTTCCAGCTTCTGGCTATTATAAATAAGGCTGCTATGTACAAATTGGAGTATATGTCCTCATTACATGTTGGAGCATCATCTGGGTATATGCCCAGACAGGGTATTGCTGGTTCCTCTGATATAGCTGTCTCCTGAGAGGCTCTATTAATCCCTGACAAATACAGAGGTGGATACTCTTAGCCAACCATTGGACTGAGCGGAGGGTTCCCAATGGAGGAGCTACTGAAAGGGCTCAAGGAGCTGAAGGGGTTTGCAGCCCCATAGGAGGAACAACAATATGTACCGACCATTATTCACAGAGCTCCCAGAGAATAAACTACCAACCAAAGAGTACACATGGAGGGACTCATGACTCCAGCCACTTATGTAGCAGAGGATGGCCTTGTGAGTCATCAATCAGAGGAGAGGATACTTGTCCTTTGAAGGCTCAATGCCTCAGTGTAGGAGAATATCAGGACCAGGAAGGAGGAGTGGGTAGGTTGGTGAGCAAAGAGAGGAGGGAAGGGATAGGGGGTTTTCAGTGGGGAAACCAGGAAAGGGGATAACATTTGAAATGTAAATAACGAAAATATCTAATAAAAAATGAGAAAGCATGACTCATCATTGTGTAGTCTAAATATAATTTCAACACCACCTCTGCATTGTTCCCTAAGCCTTTGTGGGGAGGATATAGATATTCTATTTATGGCCAAGTACTCCAGCCCTACTTATTTTTGTCACTAAGACAAGTTCTGAGTCTCTGCATTAACTACTGCATATAGCAATATAGACTCAATGTGAAAAGCAATACTAATATATGGTACAAATATTAGTACTTAGAAAAAATTGATAGCATGTCCATTTAGCAAAACAACAGTATTAGTTTTCTCTATAAGGTCTAACCCCTCAGTAGCCAAGAGACCTTGATTCAACTTATATTATTAGGCCCCAACACTCTCCTGTGAAGCAGTCCTCTAATCAAATCAGAAAGGGGTTGGTTGACTCCATCATAATCTATTGCATTCTTCACATCTCAGGCTGCTTGCCCTGCCCTTGACCTTGCTTTTTTTTTTTTTTTAATCATGGTCTCTGATTTGCCTGGAACTTGTCAAGTAGAATAGACATGTTGAGCAGTGAGGAGCGAAGTTCTAGGATTTCTTCTGTTTCTGCCTCTGTATTGGAATTGCAATCACATGCATCCACTGATCCTCTTCCTGGGATCTGGGGATTTTAAATCCATTCCTCATGCTTACAAGGCAACCATTTGACTGGGCTATATTCCCAGAACCCAGAAAGGAATTTTAGATGCTAGTCTTAACAGGAACCTGGGTTCCTTGACATTAAAAACAATGCCATGTCTGAGCATAGTGTTGATGTGGAAAATTTTCACAGCTAAAGCTCCTTAAGCTGCCTTTGATAACAACATGTAGTAAGCTTCAGAAAGAAAATTGATGAACTTTAAGGGAACACTTAAGGAGCACACCTCAAGAGTCCAGAATCAATGCTGTCTCCTTCCTACTAGGCTGTTTCTGACACTCCTACAGGAAGTTCCATGGACAAACTATTTACAGGTCTACTGAATTGTCTAGGAATGTCAAAACAGTGGCAGGTAACAGCCAAAATGTGTCATTGTTCTTGGAAGAGAGTATATTAATGACCCAGGAACTCTGATGATAAATTTTATTGTTCTTGGCAGGCTGCCTGTGCAATGTCATGCTTCTAGATGGAGATGTGCTGACACCTAAAGCAGGCAGATGGACACCAGAGGAACTGAAAATCATTCCAAGAATATTCCCCTATTCTAGGCACATCCATTCTGCTCTAAGGTATCAGGGGGAAATCTATATGTAAAGAGGTAGTGCATAATTCTAAGTTGATTTTTTTTTCAAGATAGAAGCTTTATCTTTAAAGAATTTCCATACGGTGATGGGCAATTCAGGTGGTAGCCACTGGACCTCCCGGGCAAAGAATTCACTCTCTTATGCTTTGAGGTAATTTTAATGAATGAATTTAAATGTGTCCATGAAAGAAGATTTCTGTGTAGTCATAAGGACCAAATTTAGATTAGACTCTCCAGTACCTCCTAGCTCAAGGCTAGAAATCTCACTAATGCCCACTCTGTAAATCTCTACCCTCAAAACACCCCTTCACCAAGAAACCCTACGTACACCTGTTTCTACACTCAGGTCTCTGCTGGTTCTTGCTCAACCATAAGGAACCACCTTCTATGTTTTTCTCAATAAATTTCTTGGGTTAAGTTTCATGTGTGGTATGACTTTACGGTATTCCTTGGCTCCTGGATTTCAAGATCACTTTGCCTTCAGAACTATAACACTTGCATTAAGGAAACATTTCCACTCAGAGATGAGACACCTCCTTTGGGGAAGCCATTTGCTTAGAGATGCAACCCTACCACAGGGAAGCTTTTCACCTCAGAGTTGTAACATTTGTAGGCATTGGCCATCCCTGGCCAGTGGTAGTGGGTACTACAGGAGAGAAGGTTGAGTAATGCAGAAGGAACTAGCCAGTAAGCAATATTCCTCCGTAGATTCTGCTTCAGTTATGGCCTTGAATTACTGCCCCAACTTCCCTTAGAAATGTACTATGATCTGAGAGTTGTAAGATGAAATAAATCCACGTTGCTTTTGGTTATGGTATTTTTCACAGCTATCAGAGTTAAAAACCATAACTGAGGGCAGCATCCAGTGACCTCTTAATGACCGCATACGTCAGATAGACGTAACGGCTGTAACATGCAAGCCACTGGGAGATACACAAGCTGTGAGGGTAGATAACAATGCCTACTTAATGACTGGATTACTGGGAGCCTTAACTGGGACAGTATGACAGAACGTGTAATACAGAATTGATAGCTAAGAAACAGTTGCCTCCCTCTCATTTATGTAAGATAGTAGCAGCAAATAAAAACCCAGTTTAAGGAAGGGTTAAGACAGACAGATTTTTATGTTGTATATGCAAATACAGAAGTATGTACCTATAAATATATATTACTAAGAAAAATATGATCTCCGGTTTATATCTGCACAAATATATGTAAGCATGTGTAAATAACTATTGATACACTGAAAAAAAAAGAATAACATGAGAGTTGTGTATTCTTAACATGGATGGTAGCTAAGGATAGGGAGGTAGCTCAAGTAGTGAAGAGCTTGATTGGCAAGCATGAAGACCTAACCTTGATGCTCACAACCCATGCCATTAAAGAGAGCTGTGTGGATCATGCTTGGAATCTAGGTGCTAGAGAGGTAGATACAAGCAGCTCCCTCAGGCTCACTGGCCAGCCAACCAGCTGAACCAGTGAGCCCCGGGTTCAGTAAGTGACCCTGTCTCAAAAAGGTAAAATAAAAAGTGCCTTAGAAATACACCCAGGATTAATATCTGATTATAGGCATATATGCATCCATACACACGTATAAACACAGAGACAAACATACACAAACACATAAATAAATGTGTTAAATTACCAGGTGTATTAGCAATTAATATATCACAATCATTCTGTAGTCCTCTCCATATCCATTCATGCTACACAATGTCAGTGTTCTCCACCCTTCCCAAGTAAGAACACAAAACACATTTTATCATAAAGGATGACTATATGCATGATGTAAAAGTGTCCATGGACTGGATCTGGCCTACTTAAGCTAGGGCCATGACAGAGGTGTCTATACCCAGTCAGTGACTATCATGTGGGAAACTCATACCCTGACCCCTGACACTAGGACAATCACCAGTTGACCATTTTTGTTGAACATCACATAGATGTTCTTAATTGTTATTCACCAATTTCAGGGAATGGGATGTGACATTATTATGACTTGCCTTGTGCCCTTTTAATGTAGAAGCCGAAATTCTCAGTGCTTTACAATGTGACTGTACTGTAACACAGAAACTTCACAGCGACATTTACTTTCAAATGTGGCCTTTACCATGGGTACTGACTCATCCTAACTGAGCCAGGCACTTTTAATGGAAAACTTAGAAAATGAGATTTATGCCACCTCCCCCCTGCCCAGTTCCCCACCTATATTATATAATATACACAACCTCTCTTCAAACACAGCATCATTTGTTTTTTTCTTTAACAACTTTTATACATGTAGGCATAAGCAAACACAAACAAGTATATGAATTCATTACCAGAAACACATAAATAACTAAAATATGACCAGTCAAGTAGTAATTTCTTTAGGTGAATTACAATAGGCATACGGAAACTACAAGGCTAATTTTTTATTTATGGGGTTGGAGTGATGGCTTAGCAGGAAAGTTAGAGTGATTCCCAGAACCAACATGGCAGTTCTCAACTGCATGTAAGTCCCGGACTTTAACACTTTCATGCAGACATATGTACAGTCAAATCACGAATGTGCATAATATAAAAATAAATAAAAATTATTTTAATCTAATACCAAAAAAAGAAAAAAGTCAACAAAACTTCACAAGTCTACTTTCAATTTTAATTAATCTTTTGTCCTTGCATAATTTTCTTATATGTAATATTTACAAAATATTGGCTCATTAAATTCTACAGATCTTTCAAGTATAGATAAATTTTATGATATGTGTCTGTGTGTGTGTCTCTGTATGTGTTTGTGTGTGTTAGAGAGAGAGAGAGAGAGAGAGAGAGAGAGAGAGAGAGAGAGAGAGAGAGAGAGAGAGAGAGAGAGAGAGAGAGAGAGAGTATGGGGAGTATATAAGCATGTACCCATATATATCTGTGCTGAAATCAAGGAAGACATTGTGTTTACTACTCTACCACCTTCTGCCTTATTTTTTTGAGACAGGGTCTCATTGAACCTTAAATTTGGCTGGCAGATATCCTGCCACTGTTCCTCACACCACTCTGGCCATAGTTATGCCAGCCATGAAGGGTTTATTATACAGTCCCAGGCTATAAACTCCTCACATTCATCCAGCAAGATAGCTCAACAATTGAGTCACCTCACTATTTCTCTACTACATTTCTTTAATTTATTGTTATCACCATAATTTTGGTAAGGTCATCTATCCTTTACAGTTAATCTGTGGCATCAACTGCTTTGGTGTCTTGCCTCAATTTGTGCTGAAATATAAGGAGTTACACTTGTAACTTTGCATCCACTTGAAAATGGATAAACATAAAAAATCCAAGATATGCCAGGCAGTGTTGATACATGCCTTTAATCCCAGCATTTGGGCGGTAGAGGCAGGTGGATTTCTGAGTTTGAGGCCAGCCTGGTCTACAGAATGAATCCCAGGACAATCAGGGCTATACTGAGAAACCCTGTCTCAAAAAAACAGAAACACGAACAAAAACAAAAACAAAAAAATCCAAGGACATCTTATCTTCCTGTTATGCTGAAGTAGGTTTAAGCTCCTTTTCCTCCTGAAAGTGTTTTAGGATTTTCTACCGTCTCCAACTTTTCCATTGAAAACCATTGTGTTAATGGAGTACTACTCAGCTAATAAAAAGAATGAATTTATGAAATTCTTGGGCAAATAGATGTATCTGGAGGATATCATCCTTAGTGAGGTAATCCAATCACAAAAGAAGTCACTAGATATGCACTCACTGATAAGCGGAAATTAGCCCGGAAACTTAGAATACCCAAGATACATTTTGCAAAACACAGGAAAACCAAGAAGAATGACCATCAGGTGGATATTTCATTCCTCCTTAGAATAAGAAACAAAATACCCATGAAAGGATATAGGTACAGAGACAAAATTTAGAGCTAAGATGAAAGGATGGACTATCCAGAGTCTACCCCATCCAGGAATCCATCCCATCATCAGCCACCAAACCCAGATACTAATGTACATGCCAGCAAGATTCTGCTAAAGGGACCCTGATATAGCGGCCTCTTGTGAGGCTATGCCAGTGCCTGGCAAACACAGAAGTGAATGCTCACAGTCAGCTATTGGATGGAACACAGGGCCCCCAATGGAGGAGCTAGAGAAAGTACCCAAGGAGTTGTAGGGGGCTGCAACCCTGTAGGTGCAACAACAATATGAACTAACCAGTACTCCCTGAGTTCAAGTCTCTAGATGCATATGTAGCAGAAGATGGCCTAATCAGCCATCATTGGGAAGAGAGGCCCCTTGGTCTTGTAAACTTTATATGACCCAGCACAGGGGAAGGCCAGGGCCAAGTTGTGGGAGTGGGTCATAGGGGAGCAGAGGTGGGGGTGGGGTATAGGGAACTTTCGGGATAGCATTTGAAATGTAAATAAAGAAAATAATAATAAATTAAAAAAAAGAAAACCATTGTGTTAGACAATCCTCTGTTTTCAATTTTTCAATCACCTTCTTTAATATTTTATACAAATACACAATATCTTTTAAACCACAGTTGGAGCTGAGGAGGACAACAAAAGAGAGGATGGCTAGACAAGAGGTTTGTGGCTGTCACTCTTTATGCCTCACAGGTGTGAGTCACACAACTCCCAGGAAAGGAGGATTCCAGTCCCCCAATTCTGCTTTGCAAAATGGAATGGATAGTTGAAACTGAATATAAGTCTGGAAGCCTTCCTAAAATTCTATCTCAAACCAAGGTTGCAGACAATAAGAAAACATATAACACTAAATGCTAGAGAGGATGTGGACACAATTCTAACCCTTACACCCTGACAGTGGGGATGTTACCTAGTCAAATCTCGACAGACATTAATATGGATATCTCTCAAAACAAACAAACAGACGAAAACAAAGAGAGATCTTCTCTATGTCACAAATGGACCCACATATCCTGGGACTCCAAGTCAACACATCACTGAGAAACACTGCCATCAGTGTTTCTTGCAACACTGCTCACAGTTAAAAGAAATGGGTAAATTAAATTTGGCAAATGGACACAATGACATGTCTTCAGCCAGAAAGAACAAAGTTCTATCATTTAAAAAAAAAAAAAAAAAGGAGTTAGAGATAATCATGGCAAGAAAATAAAGCCAGTCTTATAAAGATAAATGTTGTGTTTTATCTTATTTCTGGTCTTTAGAGTACACAAATACATAGAATCATATTTGACATGAAATTTGAAATAAACTATCTAGAGGAATAAAGAAATAAAGGAAACTAGAGGAGTCAGTATAGGAAATAGGAAGTTCAAAGTTCTAGGGAGAGAATTTATTCAATACATATTGAATAAATATATACATAAAATTCATATCTATAAATATTATATAAATATAAGAATAAATAAAAATAGATAATTAAGTGCCAGGAGTCATCTATGAGAAGCTTAAAAATAAGCAGGTGAACTTCCTGAGATGGCTTCACCATGGACTGTAGCGACATGACAGATTTGCCCTACTAAGCAAGGCTGAATGTATTACATTTGAGGAAAGATCCCTGCTATTAATATGCTTTTCTTGTTATTATTAAATATGATATAATAGTGACTATTTGAACATGTTTCTGCAGAACTATGAAGATGTACTGTTTTTTTTTTTACTTATGCTGTATATACAAAAAGATGATTTTTTTAATTCTTAGTGATGATTCTATAAGAATTACTGATATTAAATCTGCGGTGGGATCTCTAGCAGTTTTCAAGCGTCAGAAGCTAATTGCTTTTGAGATGGAAAGAATACATTTCCAATTTAGAACACATTCTAATAGGTTGGAAAATATTAACCAAATATCATAAGAAGGGAACTACTGATTTATTGAAGGTGCAAGGATGAAATATAAGATATTAACTAGGTTTATCTATAAAAAAAACTGCAATGATAACTTAGTGATGGTTTTTAACGTTCCATGAACCTATAGAGCTAGTAACAAAAAATGAGTGTCTAATCTCTAGTATTAATGGATACATATGGAAACGTCTCTGTTGCAAACTTTTTATTCAATTTACGTTTTGAATTTATGTTACAAATTTTAGTGAACATTTGTTTAAAAAAAGAGGGATGTTTGGAAAAAAACATGTGATCTATTCTCCTAGAAAAGGTGCATAAGACTAGGAACAATTACAGAGGCAATATTATATCAGAGCAGGAGGAGAGAGTAAGTTCCGGAGGAAAAAGAAGGACAGTAGAGTAGAATAACTTGGAGATTAAAAGGAAACTTAGAAAATATGAGAGCAATATGTAAAATGCAGAGAGAAGGGGGGCAGCAGAAAGAACAGGCAGGCTTCGCCTTACCTTGGGATTGAACAGGTCTCTTCTTAAGGCAAGATAGGCTTAGTCATACTAAAGATGACAAAACTTTTTCTTACAGATTTGGGTTTAATTCTCTTAGTAATAAAAGAGTAGAAACTGTTTCTTCTCTATGCAATAAGGATTGAACCCCATTTTCCCATGCAGAATGAGTGAGTTCTTTCTGTCCTCGCACTTAGTCTTGTGCTCCATATGCGTATGTAAATATGAATGTGTGTGAAAGTATATAATTGTGAGATAAGTATGTATCTCAGTCCAACTGTTTTACATGAAGGTGTATGAGTATGCATGCATGAATTTCTACATGAATTTACATAGGTTTATCCACATTTGGTTGTGTAAAAGATTTTGTTTCCTTTTGTGAGCATGACACTGGTCTCCTGGTTCAATAAAAGTTTATTGCTCCAAACCAACCTCCAACCTAACAAGTGGTGAGGCTTCTGGGCAGAAAAGAAAACGAAATCATAGCAATAAATCCTTTACTAAATTCCCTGCTGTTGGACTACAGGTGTTAACTACCCATGCCAAATTTTAGGATATTTTAGAAGTTGTCAGCAGATTCAGTATAGTCTGAGAGGTAGAAAGCCAGAGACCATCAGTCTTTTCAGCTACCTCTGAGACAATCAGTCTTTAAAGTTTCCTCTCCATTCAACTCTGTGTCCTGTTTCAACCCATTCCAGGCCAGAAAGATTCCCAGCAATTAATCAGAAGAAGAAAATCCAAAGCAAGACTTAGAAATACAAAAATATATATGGAACAAAGTGAATTGCACTAGTTATCTAAGGAAAGGAAAAATAAAACAGTAGAACCACATGATTTAACTAAAAAACAATTAGATATTTATTTTGACATGATGGCATCTTGTGTATTAAGAACATAGGAAAATAGGTGCTCAGATGTCCTGTTGAGCAAGTACACAGAGCAACAATGGTAGGAAACTTTGCAATGTGTATTGAGGGAGGTAAATGTGAACGCCACAATCAGTCCACAGTATTCATTAAAGGGTAGATCTAAGACCTATCTCTCTGGCTTTTTAAGTCCATTTCATGAGAGCACAAGATTTGTGTATAATCTACATACATCTTTCATATACTTTAAATTCTTTATGAATTAGTTATATTTTATACTGTATAAACTTGAACTGTAATACACTCCATGGGAATAATGATGAGGGAATATACCTATACATGTTCAGTTCAGATGCAGTTTTGTCAAGTATTTTCCATTCAGAGATGGTTTAACAAAAATATTCAGAACACCCAGAGGCAAAAAGCACCTGCAATCTTCTGGATATTTGTCCTAAGGAGATAATTAAGGATGCAACATTTGGCTTCAAGAATGCCTTTGTAGTACTATTTTTTAATAATAAAAGCTAAAAATAAACTAAGTCTTCAAAAGTGCTTAATAAATTATGCCTAATTTTACATCTATGCAAACACTAAAAGCACTGTAAAGTGCTTTTATTAATATAGGAAGATAGTCACAATATGTTAAGTACAAAATTAGAAATTATTATAGGAGCAAGAGATATAACTCAAGAGTACAGAACATTTAATGCTCTTGCAGAAGACCTGGGTTCTGTTTTCAATATAATCATTGAGTCACAACAATGTGAAACTTCCATTCCATAGGATCTGATCTTCCTCCCCTTTCCCCCACAGGCACCTGGTGCTCATTCATACATACATGTAGGTAAACATTCATATATATACAAGTGGAAAAACCCACAAATTAAAAAAACATATGCAAGTACTGGATAAATAACAAACTGAGTGCAGTGTCTGCTGCACAAACATAAACACATGAGTTCAAGAACCCACATAATGCTGAGTATGGTGGTATACATCTATAATTCTAGAGCTGGGAAGGCAAGACCTCAGAGGTCACTGATTGGCCAGACAAGACAGCTTGCTGATCTCTGACCAGTGAAAGAAACTGTCACAGAAAACAAGGTAGATGGTTCCTGAGGTATGTCACCTAAGGTTATTATCTGATCTTGTGTACATGTATGTGTGCAGGTACACATACACATATGCATGTAACTGTTCAGGTGCACATAAACTTCTGCATATATACTCACAAAATAAATAAATAAATATATTATGGTCTTAATTTATGAGGATGGGGGAATTTCATAATTTTCTCTCCCTGACTCCATTCCTCCCTCCTCATTGTAGTGTGTGTGTGTGTGTGTGTGTGTGTGTGTGTGTGTGTGTTTTGTGTGTCTGTATGTCATCTGTATCTCTATGTAATAAGATCTGTAAAGCAGCATGTCCTTTTGTGGATACAATCTTTCTCTAGGTGGATATGTTACGAATAGATTAAAGTTATTTGCACCTGTCTGAATTTTCTGTAGTAAGCCTTTTTGAAAGGTGACTTTAAGATCGACTCTTCTCCTGTGCCCAGTTTTCAAGGCTTTTCCCCCACTTTCTCCTCTATATATTTCAGAGTCTCTGGTTTTATGTGGAGTTCTTTGATCCACTTAGACTTGAGCTTTGTACAAGGAGATAAGAATGCATCAATTCGTATTCTTCAACAAGATAACTGCCAGTTATGCCAGCACCATATTTTGAAAATGCTGTCTTTTTTCCACTGGATGGTTTTATCTCCTTTATCAAAGATCAAGTAACCATAGGTGTGTGGGTTCATTTCTGGGTCCTCAATTCTGTTCCATTGATCTACCTGTCTGTCACTGTATCAGTACCATGAAGTTTTTATCAAAATTGCTCTGTAGTACAGCTTGAGGTCAGGCATGNTGNTTCCCCCAGAGTTTCTTTTATTGTTGAGAATAGTATTTGCTATCCTAGGTTTTTTATTATTCCAGATATATTTGCAAATTGCCCTTAGAACAGCAATGGCCTGTGCTGTAAGATCAGGAATTAACAAATGGGACCTCATAAAATTGCAAAGCTTCTGTAGGGCAAAAGATACTGTCAATAAGACAAAAAGGCCACCAGCAGACTGGGAAAGAATTTTTACCAATCCTAAATATGATAGGGGACTGATATCCAATGCATACAAAGAGCTCAAGAAGCTGNANTCCAGAAATTCAAATAACCCCATTAAAAAATGGGGTACAGAGCTAAACAAAGAATTCTCAACTGAGGAATACTGAAGGGCTGAGAAGCACTTGAAAAAACATTCAACATCCTTAATCATCAGGGAAATGCAAATCAAAACAACCCTGATATTTCATCTCACACCAGTCAGAATGGCTAGGATCAAAAATTCAGGGGACAGCAGATGCTGGCCAGGATGTGAAGAAAGAAGAACACTCCTCCATTGCTATTGGGATTACAAGCTTGTACAACTACTCTGGAAATCAGTCTGGCAGTTCCTCAGAAAACAGAACATAATACTACCAGCACATCCAGCAATACCTCTTCTCGGTATATACCCAGAAGATGTTCCAACTGGTAATAAGGACACATAGCTGCCCTATTTATAATAGTCAGAAGCTGGAAAGAACCCAGATATCCATCAACAGAGGAATGGATACAGAAAATGTGGTACATTTACACAATGGAGTACTACTCAGTTATTAAAAACAATGAATTTATGAAATTCTTAGGCAATTGGGTGTATCTGGAGGATATCATCCTGAGTGAGGTAACCCAATTACAAAAAAAAAAAAAAATACTCACTTGATATGCACTCACTGATAAGTGGATATTAGCCCAGAAAACTAGAATACCCAAGATATAATCTCCAAAACACAAGAAGTTTCCAACAAGTGGATACTTCATTCATCCCCAAAATAGGGAAAAATTTCCCATGAAAGAAGTTGCAGAGACAAAGTTTGGAGCTAAGACGAAAGGATGGACCATCCAGAGACTGCCCCACTCGGGGGTCCACCCCATAATCAGCCACCAATCGCAGACACTATTGCATATGCCCGCAAGATTTTACTGAAAGGACACTGATATAACTATCTATTGTGAGTCTATGCCAGTGCCTGGCAAATACAGAAGTGGATGCCTACAGTCATCTATAGGATAGAACACAGAGACCCCAATGGAGGAGCTAGACAAATTACCCAAGGAGCTGAAGGGGTCTGCAACCCTATAGGTGAATCAACAATATGAAATAATCAGTACTCCCAGAGTTTGTGTCTCTAGCTGCATATATAGCAGAAGATGACCTAGTCAGCCATCCTTGGGAAGAGAGGCCCCTTGGTCTTGCAAACTTTATATGCTCCATACAGGTGAAGACCAGGGCCAAGAAGTGGGAGTGAGTGGGTAGGGGAGCAGGGTGGGGGGAGGGTATAGGGGACATTCTGGATAACCTTTGAAATGTAAATGGCAAAAATATCTAATAAAATAATTAAAAATAAATAAATAATTTTTTTAAAAAAAATTGACTCTTCCTGAGCAAGTAAGAGAGAGGAGTCCAGTTTGTAACAGATGAGCAAAATCCCAAAGCTCATAAGTAAAAGTTGAATAACAAGAACAGAGAGAAAACCAGTCATATGCTAGAAGAGAAGGAACACCTTAGAACTATCAGGAAAACTCACACAAATGTGGGAGAATCCCAAATTGGCTGTCACTGGTGTTTTCAGTTTGCAGTTCTAAAAAGTAGATGTTAGCTAGGTCCCTTAAAGTTAAAGGTAGGGACACTTACACAAAGCCAAACCCAGGCTCTCTGCTGAAGGAATGAAGGAATGTTGTGTATTGGGCATCCAAAGCTAAGGTACTTGATCAATGAACAGATTGGCATGTGAGGTGGAAGGGTGCCCGAGTCCTACAAGAGTGGACTATGGCTCACCACCACAGCAAACTACTATGCAATATGTCTAGATTTCTCTCTCTCTCTCTCTCTCTCTCTCTCTCTCTCTCTCTCTCTCTCTCTCTCTCTCTGTGTGTGTGGTGTGCACAATATGTGTGTATGTGTGGTGTCTAAATGGTGTATGTGGATGTCTGTGTGGTGTGTGTTTGTCTCTGTATGTGCCAGNGGTGTCTAAATGGTGTATGTGGATGTCTGTGTGGTGTGTGTTTGTCTCTGTATGTGCCAGTTTATGTGGTGTGTATGTGTTTGGGTTACATTGTCTGTCTGTGTGTCTATGTTTGTGTCTGTGTTTGTGTGTGTCTCTGTGTAGTGTGCCTTTGCGCCTTTGTGTGTGTATGTGTGTGTGTGTGTGTGTGTGTGTGTGAGTGAGTGTGTCTTTCTGTCTCTCAGTGTGTTTTCTGGGTCTTTGTGTCTATATGTTTATATGTATGTGTCTATGAGTGTCTGCATGTGTTTCGGTCTGTCTTTGTGTGTGTGTGTTTGTGTTTGTACCTGTCTCTGTGTGTGTATGTGTGTGTCTGTATCTCTGTCTATCTCTTTTCCCCCTTCTGTGTCTGTGTGTGTGTCTGCCTATGTATTTGCCTGTCTCTCTCTCTCTCTGTCTCTCTCTGTGTCTCTGCCTTTCTCTGTGTCTCTGTGTCTGTGTCTGTCTCTCTGTCTCTCTGTCTCTCTCTGTCTCTCTCTCTGTCTCTCTCTCTCTGTGTCTCTCTCTATGTCTCTCTGTCTCTGTCTCTGTCTCTGTCTCTGTCTCTCTCTCTCTCTCTCTCCCTTTCTCTCTCTCTGTGTGCCACAGGTAAACTTCAAGATATATCTGTAGCACTTCTCTCAATCTAATATACCCCCTTGGTTCTTGGTTTTAGAAAAAGAATCTCTTACTTTTACCTGGAACTTGACTATTAGATGAGGCTAGTGAACTAGCAATCCTGTGTCTTCATCTTTTATCACTAGTTCCAGGCAAGTACAGCCATGCCTAGATTGTGGGGTAGGGAGAAATATCTGTGTTCATGTCAGGCTTGAGGTCAACATTGTAGGAAATCTTTCAATGTTTCTCAATCTTACTAAATGTGGCCTCCACACATATCCTATATTGGTGTCGCCATAGTGACATGGGGCATTGTTGAGAAAATGACTTCCTCACAAGTATTGAAGGAACACAAAAAGTTATCTAGGAGACTTCTTACTGTAGTAATGGGCCATTGCATTTGTCACATTCTCTCTCCAAGTCTCTGGTCTTATGCAGCTATAAAATGTCTACAACAATGCTGTCACTATCCCAGGGACTCCATCTGAGAACCCCTGTACCAAGGCTATTACTTACAACAAAGGGAGAACAAATACCTAGGTGAATGATAGTCAGCAAACTACAATCATCCTGGGAGGATATTTCCCTGGAGCCCTAGAAATAAGAGCATATTTTAAACAGTTGAGGCAGGGAAGTGGAGAAGAATTAAATGGCACTTAAGAAATGCACGGGATCTGGAGAGCTAACTTAGTCAGCAAAGCACATGCCCTTCAATCATGAAGACCTGAGATTATTCTCAGAGTCCAAACAGAAAAGCAGGCATAGTGTTACAGGCTTGTAATCTCAGAGATAATAATGGAAATACTTTTCCTTTTAAATAGTCTATAATGTCCCCTTTTACTGTTTACATTCAAATAAAAACAATTATAGGGTAGAAGCTTGCTGAGGAATCTGACAATTTATAGAAAGCTAATGTGACAAGAGCTTAGATCAAATATACATATGAAAGCAACCAGTCACACAATGGGGTGACAGAGGAAGCAGGAGGATTCATAGAGCTTGGTATCCAGCTAGTCTAGCCTACCTCCTGAACCTCAGGTCAGTGAAAGATCTTGTCTCAAAACACAAAGCAGATCTTGTCTGAAAAATGATACCCAAAATATCTAGAGTTCTCCTCTGGTCCTCAGACAGACAGACAGACAGACAGACAGACAGAAAGACACACACACACACACACACGCACACACACATGCACACACACACACACACACACACACACACACAGACACACACACAGACACACACACAGACACACAGTATATGAAATTCATATAGATAGTTTTACTGAAACAGATCTTAGCTGAAACTTTGCCTGCTGCTTCTTTGAGGACACTATGGCAAGAGTGTACAGGTTCAGAAGCTCTAACTCCCATAAATATTTGCCATGTGGGTCTTCACGGAAAAAGACTTTGCTAAGAAAAGATTATCAGAGGATCCTGAAGAGGAAAGGAAAACATTCACCCATTGTTTGCTTCCTCCATCCTTAGTCTTGTGCTCTTGGTCTATCTTAAAATGAGTGTTTTGCAAGGAACATAGTGCTTCAATGTTTATGTTTTAATAAAAAGAAAAAGAGGAGCTGAAGAGGCTCAGTGGTTAAATGGTGTTAACTGTTTTGCAGAGCACCCAGATGTGTTTCCCACAATGCACATCAGACAGCTCACGTCTGCCTATCAGTCCAGTTCCAGAGGGTCCAAAACTAACTATCCTCCAGAGGCAAACACATATATAGGACACATTAACCCACTTCTGATACACACACATAAACAGAAACAGAAATAAATAAGAATAAACCTTCACAAAGTAAAAAATTAAACAAGGGGAAAAACATAGTTTTAATAATGGATGTGATCTTTCCTGTTCTGACTGTATTTAAACACAAGCAATTATAATGCAGAAGCCTGCAAAGAAGGATGAGAATTTATACACAATTAATGTAACAAGAACTCTGAGCAAATGTGTTTAATGAAAGCAGCTCTATAGTGAGATAGTCATAAATAGGATATATGGAAGGTGGGGCAAGGAGGATATCTCTAAGCCTGCAATTCATATTTTGTATTTCATTTTTGTTTGCATTTAAATAATTGCGCTTCTTGGGGTAAATAACTTCTTGTATTTTTCTACCAGGAAAGGGGAGAAAAAAAATCTGCACACTATAGAGGAACATCTCTATTAGAGTCACAATGTAATAAACACCCCCAAGCCTGTTTACAAATGCACGGATGAGACAGAATTTTAATGAACTGTTCCATAACCTAGCGGCTAATGATCTGTAATAGTCTGTCAATGACAGTGATTGTGGACTAACTCTTTTAACTTCACGATCAATAGAGCATCCACAGCTCAGAGTTACCCCACCGGGTACTCTGGGCACAGAAGTCATTGTCAGATGTTACATGCTCTATGGATCACAGCTGCAAGGCCATGGTCTGCTTTGTGTTTCTCTTCTTGTGTTTAAATCCTGACTTCAACCAGAGGGAGCCCATGGCAGTTTAGAGATAAAACACAGCTCCTGTGAAATGCTGCTACAAAAAGGATTGAACAGCTTTAAAGGTATATGCTATTTCTCAGATTTCTAGAAGCTATCCCGGTTTGCCCACTGGTATAAACCAGTGGGAAGGTGCAAAGTCCCAGAGAGTCCCAACTCTTGATTTACAAGATAATGGCAGTCCCATTAATCATGGGGAACTTTAGCAACATAGGCCTCTTACTAATTCTGCCTTATATAATAACTCTTGCTCTTTCTCATCACCATGTGTGGGTGCAGGTGGAGATGTGGGGGATGCATGAGGACTGAGGGCAAGCAAAACTTCAGGTGTTAGCATTCAAATGTCACCTCATTTTGTAACAATCTCTTTCTTCTTTTCATGCCGTATAATAAAGCCAGCTGGCCCCCAAACTTCCTTTTCTTTTTTCCTATCTACTTATAGGAACACTAAAATTAAATAGTCCAGTCATTTATGCCCAGCCTTTTATGTGGGTGCTTGAAGAGCTGAACTCAGATCCTCATTCTTGTGCAACAAGCACTTTTGGAAACTGACCCCTCTCACTAGCCCCACAATAACTTCTTTACCTGCCCTGCTCTTTTTAGTTTCCTGGATAAAGATAGTCACATTCTTCCCTGAGATTTGGATTTTACAATTTCATTGCTTGTTTTGGTTTGTTCTGTTGCTGTGTGTTCTCTGCGCCTGACTGTCTAGGCTTTTGAGTGAATTCTCATGTTTACAAGCTTGATTTAAAATGATTGTTTAAGTAAAACTGGCTACTGCCAATTACTGGAGAGATTAGAGGTAGTCAAGACTTGAGTTACCTGGTTGGGGGGTGGAGGAGAGAGAGAACTCAGGAGAGACCTAGAAGAAAAGAAGAACCAGAGGAGAGGAAGAAGTTGCCATAATGAGAGATGAACCATGAACATGTATCCAGGGGGAATAGCAATTATCTGGTATACTGCTGGGGAGGAAGAAATACCGGCACTTAAAAGAATAGGTAGGGATTACCTTGTAGTAATTGTCAAAACCAAATAAAATCATCATAATCTAAGTCTCACTTATTTGCGAGGTATTCAGGGAGAAGCTTAAAGTGGTTGTACTACAATTCTATATCTCTGTTACTCAGAGTCATTACTAAGGAGATGTGATTATCACTATGTTCCTAATGCCATCAGACACAGGAGGTCTGAAGTAGACAAAACCAGTTTTCCAACAGCAAGTCCACAGCATTTGTTGAACTACTAAGTACATGGAGAAGAATCTTGAGGAAGGGGGAGATGAGTAAGACTTCAAACACAACTTTATTTGTTCCCAAACTCCCAAACAGGATACAGAGAATTCATTGGAGAACTAAAAAATGATGAGATTGTAAATTGGAAGAGACTTTTGAAAGGTTTTATTTCAGACTGGATAGGCAGCTCTGGTTAAAGTGTTTGTCATGCAAATGTCAGGCTGTGAGTTTCAGACTTGTTCAAGCCATGTAAAACCAGGTATGATGGCATGTCTGTAATCCCATCATTCCTGTGGCAAGATAAGAAACAGGCATAGGAGAATTCCGAAAATTTCCCAGGGCAGCTAGCCAGGCATACACAGTGAGAGTTAAGAGATCCTGTCCCAAACTAGAAAATTGAAGATCTAAATCTGAGGTTGCCTCTGACCACCACACAACCTTCATAACACATATAAACACACAATCACACACATCAAACATATATATCACACAAACTCATACATATGCACACACATCACACACATACATCACAGAGAGAGGGAGAGAGGGAGAGACAGAGAGACAGAGAACTGAGATTTGTAAAGGCTTTATTTAATGTTCTTGTTCCAGTGAACATATTCTAAGCAAAGAGCAACAATCTTGCACTCCTGTCACTTATCACTGGTTCCTAAGTAGATTAAAAGACTTCACACCATTCTCCTACCTGTTTTCTTGGACTTCAGCTGAGAGAACCTCTGCTACACCTATATTATTACCCATTTACTTTCTCTATATTGTCGAAGTATAAGCCTTTAAACACAAGCCATAATAAACTATGTTGGGAGGAGAAAATTAACATAAAGCCTGCAAAGTTTAAAGTTGTCCTGAATGTTTTGTTGAGGAAATCACCACAGCCAACCATATTCCAATTGTCTGTCACCACAACACAGGCAAAACATTTTGACATATGCCTCTGTAGAAAGAAGGGGAAAGTGGGCTGCTCTGGGAAAACTGAGCTTTCTGAGGTCACTTAGAACCGATTTCCATATCTTCATCACTCCTCTTAGGCTCTAGTGTTATGAATAAATAGGAGCTGGAGAGACAGCTTAACAGTTTAAGAGCACTGGCTGCTCTTCTTGACTTCTTGAATTTGATTCTCAGCAACCATAAGGTAGCTCATAACCATCTATAATGAGATCTGAAGTCCTCTTCTGGTATGCAGGTAGACATGCAGATAGAGCACTAATATATCTGAAATAAGTAAATACATACATTTTTAAAAAGATATAAATAAGTTCATCATCCTTATGTAGTTTATGGTCTACCAAAGAGCCAGGTTTGTGTGTAGATATTCATAATATTGTCAACAAACAAATACATTGGAACAGAAAGACAGATGGGTAGATTTGGGGAAGGAGCTGACAAAATTACCTTTCAGAAATGAATCTTGTTGGAAGATTGGGCCTTAGGACCATTGAAGCCATGATTAGGCTTTGAGGTAGAAGAACATTAGAAAAGAACAACACATTAGGTCAGACACAACATGACTCATGCCTTAAAAGAAATGAGGAATTCTCTTTAAAGCCTGGAAAGTGAAATGAACCTTATTAAGAGAGATAGGAGATAGGAGAGATAGATAGATAGATAGATAGATAGATAGATAGATAGATAGATAGATAGATAGATAGTTAGACAGATAGAGAAATTAAAAGAAAGAATAGCTATTAGCTAGTTAATATGTTTTGCAACTATTATCTTTAATTCTCTAAATTACTCAGTAAGGTAGGAATCATGGTTTTTATTTTAAATATAAAGAAATTATGACTTGGGGTTGGAGTTATACTGTAAGTAGGAGAAGCAGTATTTTTCATCAAGTCAGACTGACTACAAAGCCTGTATTTCTGCTCTGACAGCATCTGTTTGGGCTTATGAAGACTCTAGTGTTCAGGTTTACTGACTTGGTAAAGTACTTGTAAGCATGAGAATCCATGTTCGGAAACCCAGCACTCAAAGAGCTGAACCTAACAGAGCTGCCCTGTAATCTCAATACTGTGGAGATGGAGAAAGGAGGAACAATGGAATTCGTTGGCCACTCAACCTATCCACATCAGTGACTCTAGGTTCAATGAGAAACATTGTCTCAAAACCTACTGTAGAACCACAGTCTTATACACAAAAATAACCTTCCTGTTCCTCTAGCTTTCACAATCTTTCTTCTCCCTCTCCAACAATGATTCTTGAGCCCTTGGTGCAGTGGTTATGCTGTCAATATAACAGTTGACATTGAGTTGTACAGATGTCAGCAACTGAACCCATGGTATCTCACCAACATGATACCTAAACGTGATATGAAAAAATATTGACATGATAGGCTTGCTAACATGGAAGGAGGACATCTCATGAGACCTCAACTTCAGACAAAGAATTATAGGCAAGAAATAAATGCTGAAACTAGAAGCAAAAATCACCCTTAGGTTTTATATATATCACATGCATTAATGTGAATGTGAGTTATATGTATATATTTAAGGAAAAAGAAGCCATGAATTTGAAAGAGAGTATTGTGGAAAGTGTTACAAGTGAGAGTTTGGAGTGAGGAAAGGAAATGGGGAAATAATGTAATTATAATCTCAAAAGTAAAAGAATTATTTAAAATAATAATGGAATAAAGAATAATTAATGAAAACATCTAACCAGTTGCATGGTAATGTATACACACACATAAACACATACACACATACACACACACACACACACACACACATAGAGAGAGAGAGAGAGAGAGAGACCTTGCTTCTTTGACTCACTAGAGGAAGTCAAGGAACTGTCCTGCTTGCTGTTAATTGAAAGTAAAGCCATTACTTAGCCAGATCAAATTTAGTATGGTGGCCTTTAAAAAACTGAAATTAAGCACCTAGATTTTAAAAACAGATCCAATTTAATTTGGAACAAGACAAGATACAGGAAAACAGCTCATTAGCTTAAAATGGCTTGCTACATTAAAAAAAAAAATAAAGGATTTTATTTTAAGCCCATATCGTTAAAAAAAAATTAACAACATCCTCTCACCTTCCTACATAAATACTAAAACCCACCAAAGTGTTATTACCACATATGCCCAACTTTATTGTAAAAATGTCATTTCCTTTCCAGGCTACAGGGGACAGAGCAAATGGCAGTAGTTATGGAACAGAGGACCCCAGATCTGCTACTATAATCTATTATTGCCCTGTCCATGTCCTTATCAACCAACTCATTGTCAAATTATCTTCAAAGAATACCTAGAAATGTTTGCCTTGTGATTGTTGATTTTAAATGCCTAATATCCAACAAGTATTCATCTTTCTTCGAGTCGAAACCATTAGTGATAACTGTTAAGACACTTCACTAAGGCTTATTTGAAGCCATTAGACATCTACCTACATTTAAGAAAATGAGAGAGTAACCTGATGCCAGCTATGAAGGGTCAGCTCATTCCATGTGACTATTATTCTAGCCACCAACTGGGGGCTGTGGTTATGATTCAAAGTTAAATATTGTAGTGGTTACCGTTTATTGCCAACTCAACAATCTAGAATCACCTGGGGAGTCTCAGTGAGGCAAGCCTATGGGAATGCCTATGGGAGATTTTCTTATTTGGGTAATTTGAGGTGACATTACTCACTAATGTAGATGGTGCCATTTCATAAGCTGGGTCCTGGACTGAATAAAAGAATAAACCATATGCTGCATATATTAAATACATTAATATCTGATCTTGACTGTTGATGTGATATAACCAGTTATTTCAATGTCATGTTGCTTTGATTTCCCTAATAGTGATGGACTATTACCTGGAAATTAGAGCCAAATGAACCTTTTCTCTTTTGATTACTTTTGTTAGGATATTTTATCACAACAGGAAATGAAACTAAGACACATAATAAATACCTCATCTGTATTGTTCAACCATGAACCAATTCTCCTGGCAGACCTGTACTTGATGATCCTTAGTTAATTGAAGATGTGCAATGACAGTGGAACTGAAAGGTGATTTATGAATGAGGTTGTGGTTTTTTTTTTTTCATGGTGCTAGCAGTAAACACATATTACTAACACTCATTTCACAAATTTCTGCTTCTAATCCATGAAGAAGCACCCCAACTCTTGGAAGGGTTAGGAAAAAAATCACTTCAATGATTTTGATAAGTGTCCCTAATGTCACCAGTCTATGGCACTATTAGGAGGTACAACTAGGTTCTTCTAACTAAGTTAGAAGAGAACAAACAGGGCCGGGCATGGTGGTACATGCCTTTAATCCTATCACTCAGGAGTCAGAGACAGGCAGATTTCTGAATTCGAAGCCAGCCTGGTCTACAAAGTGAGTTCCAGGACAGCCAGGGCTATACAGAGAAACCCTGTCTCCAAAAACCAAAAACCAAATAACAAAAAAACAAAAAAAAAAAAAAAAAAAAAAAAAAAAAAAAAAAAGAGAGAGAGAGAGAGGAAGAAGAAGAAGAGAACAAACAAGGAAAAGATAAGAAATAAAGAGATAACATCTCTACACAGCAACTGGACTATAGAAAGGGACAACACACTCATAGTTAAACAGGAGTATCACCTCATAAATCTTTCTTCTGTCCTGTGGACCAATCACCATGTAGGCTAGGAATTGAGAAAGAAAATAAAAAAGGGATAAAAAGAGGTCAGAACCCAGTGAAACAATAGGAGACCACATCAGAATCCACTAGAGGGACAGAGAGCTCTGGAGACCCAAGACTTCCCAATAGGATACTTTCTCCTTCAGTAAATTCCTGGTTCTATTTCCTGTGAGTCTTCACTTTCTTGTTCCTGTATGTTCTGGTCCTTGCTCCCCTTTAGGAAGAACCCAGATACACGATAGCTGTCCATGGCACCCAAACTAGCGTTCATAGCCAAATAACAAGGGCTTATGGAGATGTGAGTTCAGCAGTAATCATGGGCATGCCTCTGAAAAGGATATTCCTAGCCTGCTCCTCTCTCTTTCTGAACTTCACAAGTCACATACCGTGATATGAATTTCCCTTAAATTTAATTTCTTGAATATTTGTTATAGATATGAAACACACATATACGCACACACTGCTTTCTCCATTTTCCTATTTTATTTCTTACTCATATATTACTTAAATATAGTATTTTTATTAATATTTGGCAATTTCATACATTCATACCATGGCTCTTTATTATGTTTAGCAACACTCCTCCCTCTAACCCCTCTCAGATCCTCTCTCCCCTTTCTCTCCTGTCCTAACATCAAGTCCTTTTTTTTTTCTTTTTCTCTTTTTTCTTTTCAAAAATAACTTCCCATTTCTAATTTGTGCTACTTTCATACTCAGAGTTGTGGGGACATCCCCACATAGTTCACCTAAGAGCCTCCCTCATTATGAAAACTTTCTCCTCAGAACCACTTATTGCCTAAAGCTCCTTTTGAGGGTTAGGGCTCATTATCTTGTCTGTGATAGAATGTCAACTGGCTTTTCAGCTGCCATAAACTCATGAGACTCAATCACCATAAAATGTTGTACAACTCGAGTCCTGCCTGTCCTTTAGATTTAGCATCATTCTGCACCCTTTCATAATGGTCCTTGAGATTTGGGATTGGTGGGGTGTGTCAGAGATGTTTCTGTTGTGGCTGGGCGTTTGCCTGTCACTTTGACCAATTGTAGGTCCTCTTTTAATCCTTTACTCCGATTGGAGAATTAAGATAGAGAATTCATGAAGAACTATAAATTTTTCAAGTTTTTCTGCAAAGATATACCTCCTTTGGAGCATATCAATATATCCCTGCTCACCCACAGTGTGTGTGTGTGTGTGTGTGTGTGTGTGTGTGTGTGTGTGTGTGTGTGTGCGCACGCGCGTGTGTGTATGTGTGTGTGTGTGTGTGTGTGTGTGTATCTGATTTAACTAACTCATTTATTACTGAAACCCCTTTGAAGTGAAAATCCATCAAGAGTAAAAATTATTTTCATTATTTTATTGGAATATTTTTCAATATTTACAAGTAGAAAATTATACCCATTGAATCCTGTAAATAAGTTCAAGTGATAAGAAACTTTAAAATAAATCAATAAGTAAGTACAGATTGACCATGAAATACAGGCAGTGACAAGAGTAGTGAAGCCGTGCCCGGTATGAACAGTGGAGAGGGCTGTGAGTTGTCAGCCTTCAGAGACAGCAGATTTAGGTGACCAACTTCTAGGAATAAATTCTAAGGAAAAATTTAAATGAATAAAGTAAGGCCAGAATGATGCTTTCCAACAAGACTGGTAATCTGAGTTCAATTCCCAGAACCCACAGAGTAAAAGGCGAAAATTGACTCAGGTAAGTTGTTCTCTGATGTCCACATGCATTGTGACTTACAAGTGCACACACTGCTCCCCTTGACACACAAAAATGCTATGGAGAGCCTAGGGTTGGGTTTGTAACATGCAACCTCAGTTGAGTTCCCCAGAATACCTGTTTAAAAAATGCTGGCTATGGTGGCACACACTTATAATGCTAGCGCTGAGGAGCCAAAGATAGATAGAATCCTCGGGCTCACTGGTCAGCAAGCCTAACCTACTTGATGAGTTCCAGACCAATATTCTGCCTCATCAATAAGGTAGTGGGATATGAGAAGCAACATTTATGTTTGTCCTATGTTCGTTCTCTCTCTCTCTCTCTCTCTCTCTCTCTCTCTCTCTCTCTCTCTCTCTCTCTACACACACACACACACACACACACACACACACATACACACATACTCTCTCTCCTATCCATAAACAAATGTATATATAAACAAACATGCATGCATACATACATACATACATATACACATACATAGATATAAAAAATCGTACAAACCTTTCTTTTTCTTAACATTTAGAAAGCTCTTGATGTGGAATATACATCTGTGAGAAATGTAGGTTGAATGGCATGAACATGCACACACAACAGTAGGTTCATTCATAACAGCATGAATTTAAATGTCTCCACATGGCATTCTCTGTATTTATTGCTGGTAGTTCTGCCTGTGACTATGATGCCAAAATGCCACTTTGTGTTATTTATGTAGTGTGTTTGGGCTAAAAATCTGTGCACTGGGGAAAGAACTGTTAAGTGAAAAACAGGATAATTTCCCAAGAGCCATGTGCCAAACACCATTAGCACCAGAGTTATAACAGGAAGTAAGTGGCCCTGTGTAGAAACCCTGTTGTCCCCAGCCCAGGTAACTGGACATGGGCTGTCACATAACTCTCACTTATGAACTGACCTGACTTATTTCTGCCTCAAGTGCTCATGAGTTTGCTGGTTCCTAAGAATTGCTTTATTAATTGGATGTTGGACCAGGGAGAACTTTTAGACAAGGAAGAGCTTTCCTTAAAAACTGCAATCCTCAGAACTAAAACAACAACAATAACAGCAACAAAACTTGTTCAGGAGATTGTTCACTGTATACAACACTTAACTGGACAGAACTACATGCATATCCTCCTTAGAGACCAAAGGAGTTCAAGTTCATCAGTAGGATATCACATAAATGACATGAGGTGGCCAACCCCAAATCTCTTACTTACTGACTAGGTTAAGTAGTAATGTCTCAAAGCTGTTGATAGTCCACTGATTTCAGTTTAATGCCAGAGGATAGTTAATGTGGCAAGCAATATCCTCACTTTCTAATACATTCTTAGATAGTAGGGAAAATGGGGCACCTTTCTTTTACAAAACATAGAATTGAAAACATAAATAACATACCCATTTGGTACAAAATAATGTGTTTATATTCCTGGTTAAAATTCCCCATGTCTGCCTGGCAGTGGTGGCACACGCCTTTAATCCCAACACTTGGGAGGCAGAGGTAGGCAGATTTCTGAGTTCAAGGCCAACCTGGTCTACAGAGTGAGTTCCAGCACAGCCAGGAATATACAGAGAAACCCTGCCTTGAAAAAACAGAAAAAAATTAAAAATAAAAAAAAAATAAAAAGTCCCTATCTCCCATTGCCTGAGTACTTCAGAAAGATACAAACACAATGGGATATAGTGTTGCTCCCTTTCCCTACATTCCTAATCCTGTTCATTCAAGATGAAGAGACTTTCTAATTTGTATCCAGGGGCTTGAGATTCCCTTCCCCTCCTGACATATGGGTTTAGTTACACTCACTGTAACTTTTAACCCCAAGATAAACTAAAGTGCCAGGGCAAGCAGGCAGTTGCCTCCTGAGGAAGACAGGTTGTTAGGTTTCCTGCTTGACTGGGATTCCTAGGTTACCTCTAAGTCTAACTAGTGTGCTTCACACTGAAAAGAACCCTTAATGATTTACTTCTTGTGGTTAACAATCTTTCCCTAACTTTTCTCAGGACAGAGGAAACATAAAAGACTGAAAGTACGACTATACTAAGCCAAACCCACCCAACCTTCTCCATTGCATTCACAGTTCATTCAACCATGGCATAAACCAGGTCATTTTCATCTCTGAATTTTAACATCACAACACAAAAACAAACCCAATTGTAAGAATCAGAGTTAAGGTCAGTTAGGATCCTCTGATCTCAGTTAAATTCTAGATGGGTATGGAAGTCTTCCTGTAATCCTAACCACTCTGAAGGTGGAGACAGGGGATAAGTCAGGGAAGATTCTAGTCAGTCTAGTAAAACCGTCATGCTCTGAATTCATTGGAATAGTGGAAGGAACTGAAATAGAGACCTGGCTCCACACATATTCACATTGAATTGATTACATCCATGCACACATAAAATGCACACATGCATGCATATCACACACATACATATGTAAAAACTAATTTTAAAATACTGGGACTATGAGTTTACAGCTGTGCTCACTGGTGACCTGACTATGAACTTGTCTTGACATAGACTACTGACCATTGATTACATATCATTCTATACTGAAATCTCACTGATACTAAGTGAAACATAAGGCTCCTCTGTAATACTATGTCATTCTGTAGATAAAAGCTAAATTCAAAAGCCTGCTGAAATAAAAACCCTGGTTCCATCTGTCTCTTAGAAAAGAAAAACTCATAATTGCTTGTAATCGTGTTCATTTACTATTTTCTGAAGTGTTTAACAGCTGGTAGGGGGTGGTATACAGAAGGGCAGGAGGAGACATTGTTAGTTAATAAAAGTCACTCTCCTGTCTTGTTTTAAAATGTTATCAGTACTTAAAATGTCAAAACTACTTCTCACATTTGAATGTCTAAGCTGTAACAGGTTTAACTACATCAAGCCTCTATGATTATCCCCAGAGAACCTAGAATGAACAAAGGAAGTCAGATTGCCTTCCCCTGAATGACTTCGCTTGACAAGGGTAAAATCACTGGCTGGGAACAGTCACCTATTATAGAACAATAGATGACAATTATTTGCATCTTAACATCAAATTAAGCTTTTTGAGCATAAAAGTCAAAATAGCAAGCCACTACCCATAATACATCTCTTTCTAGAGACATGGGTCAATGAATATATGGATGCTATAGCGTTGGTATATCTTTAGGAAGAAAGCTCTCAGTGGGTAGGTCTACAGGTGCACACAGGGCATAATTCAACTTTATTAAGATGTATGTGACCACAACTACCACTATTTCTCAGGCATGTGTGTTTGAATGCAAAAGTCAGATCACTTGAGGTACCCTTACCCAAGTGGTGCTGGGGCAGCACCTTATTGATTCCTCAGCTGGTTTTGATACAAAGTAGGTCTAGTTTCCTAGCTTTCCACATCCATGTTGTACTCAAAAATGAGGCAAAACTTCTACGTAGGCAGCTCTCTACAGCCATACTTGGGAGGAGTGTTTTCCTACAAGTTTAAAAGAACAATACAAAGATGGGTTAGTGGTAAGCTTGGTAAGCAAAATCATGCAAATTTGTAATGCTGCAACTCAGGATGCAGAGATAAGAAGGTCTGTAGGGTTCTCTGTTCAGCCAAAATTGACAAATCAGTGAGTCCCACACACAGACAGAGAGACCCTATCTCATACTTCCCAAGTGAAGACTGACTAACAAACCAACCTCTTGCCTCCAGACACCCATAAGCATGTGTACATATGCACCGGTACAACATACACACACACACACACACACACACACACACACACACACACACACACACA
>NC_034594.1:88614727-88653874 GCF_900095145.1 Mus pahari
GCACACACACACACACACACACACACACACACACACACGTACAATTTGTCAGAAATGACTGAATATACCACCTAGGGTGAGGATTAGACTGATTCTATTCTAAAGGTGCTAGTCTTCTATACTAAAGGTTGAATCCACCATGATGGTAGAGGATGCTGAATGACTACCATTAAAGTCCCTGGCTAGACCAAGAATTCTTCCTCTGCAGAGAACAGTGAACATCTGCTGCCTGGTTCCTAAACCCTAGTTTTCATCTAGACTGAATATTTCTATTGCATCTAGAATAGAGTTTCAATACATAATTTCCTGTGTCACAATACTCAACTGCAACCCACACCACTGTCAATAGAGGTAGCAACTTCTTCCTCTGCTCAAATTTCACCTTAGCAAAAGTCACTGGAAGATGCCCTTTGCCTCTGGTACTCTGTAAAATGCTCACCTATGGGTCCTCAGGTCCATTCACCAGTCATTAATCTGTAAGTTATGAGATCACAGCCCAGTAAACACTACATATGTGTTCATGTTCTCTAGGCCGTTGCAGCCTCCCACAGATTTTTGGTCAACTTGCCTAACTCTATCCATTCTGCTGTCTTAGGTACTCCTGATCTACTCATTCCAATCTTGTTTCCTACACAGAACTCATTCTGTACTCTGTACCTACAGCTGTATAGGTGAATTCAGGTTTCCTCTACTGCAGTGACCCCTTCACTGGTAGTGGTAGTCCTGAATAAAGGTCTCTCTCTCTCTCTCTCTCTCTCTCTCTCTCTCTCTCTCTCTCTCTCTCTCTCTGTATGTGTATGTGAGTGTTTGTATGGGTTTGTATATGAAGATATACATGTTGGCATGTACAGACTAGACAAATACTCTGGTGTCCTTCTACATGTGGCAATTAAATTCTTTTTTAAATTATTATTAAAAATAAATTTGCATATCAGAGCATGGTTTTTCTTCCTTCATCCCCTCTTAGATTCTACAACCTCTCTTCTCTTCTAATTCCTTACCTTCTCACTCTCTTCTTTCTCTCTCTTAATAAAATAGACAAATAAAAAAATTAAAAATGAAAAAAACTAGAAAACAAAATCAGGTAAAGAAACAAAGAAAGAACACACACACATACACACACACACACACACACACACACACACAGAGAGAGAGAGAGAGAGAGAGAGAGAGAGAGAGAGAGAGAGAGAGGAGAAAGAAATATTGAAACACAAAACCAGAATCAATAATATATAAATAAAACACCAGTAAGATTTTTTTAAAGTAATGAGACAAAAAAAAGATCTTTAGAACTTCCTTTGAGTTGATTTTGTTTTGTCCATCTACTGCTGAACATGGGACCTGCCCTTATGCATGGTTTGTATACCCAAAAAGACTCCTTAGGAGAATTAATTTTTGTTTTGTGTGTGGTTGTCATTTGGAGTTAGCTTCTTGCTTATGGGTGGGGAATCTTGTCTAATTCCCCAACACAATGCTTGAATCTTGTCTGGTTTGGACCTATGTTGGTGTTATGCCACAGGCTATATGAGTTCACATGTGTGTTGTAATTTTGTATCTGAAAGTCACAGATTCCAGATCCTCTGGCTTTTATAACCTTTTCATTCCCTATGTCACAATGTGCCCTGAGACCTGAGATGAGAGGTTTCATAAAGACATCCTATTTAGGTCATCACATTTAGTCTATCTCTGCATACTGACCAGTTATGTGTCTCCATATTAGTTCACATCTGCGGTAGAAAGTAGCTTCTCTGATAGTGGCTGAGCTAGACTCTTATCTACAGAATATCATTAGGGATCTTTTTATAGTCACGTTCTTTAGCAGAAGAATATTGTTTGGTTTTACTTTGGATCTGTGGCCTGTCTATTCTAAGATACTTGACTACCTGAGAAGTGTTAGGCATGGGTTTCATCTCATGGAGTGGGCCTTATATCCAATCAGGCAGTAGTTGGATACTCTCACATTTGTATCATTATTGTACTGCCATATCATTCAGGCAGGTTATCATGTTAGATAAAAGGTTTGTAACTGGGTTGCTGAGCAATCGCCTTCTTTTGAGACAGAATCTCTCATTGAGCCTGGAACTAACCAAGTAGACAAAGGTGGATATTTAGCCAGCCCCAGAGACACAACCTGCTTCTGCCTCTCCATAAGTAGGATGACAAGAGTATGTTACCACACCCAACATTGTTACTTGAGTTCTGGGGAATTAACTCAGGTCTGCATGTTTTCAAGGCAAGTGTTCTACAAATAGCTCTTTCCTCAGCCCTATTTGTATTTTAACAAATAAATGACATTTTCCTTATGCTCTTCCATCTCCTCCTTAACATTTTGTCCAACTAGACACAATGAGAAGGGGACAAATCCTAACTGTTTCATGGGACAATTACCTTATGGGTTTTCAGATTAGCCAAGAATGACTATCTAGTCACTCTATTGCTGTGACTTTTCCTTGCAGACATAATGAAATATCCCATCCAGCTCTAGCCAGTCTATTTGCTAAGAAGCATTTGTCAGTTTAAGAGATGAAACATGGGGCTGGCATGATGGCTTAGTGGTTAACAGCAGTGATTGCTCTTCTAGAGGAGCAGGGTTGATTTGCAGTTTATAACCATTTATTTACTCCAAATCCACTGGATACAGCCCACATTACTGACCTTCACATGTAATGCATTTACATGAAATACAAACATACATACATACATACATACAAACTACCCATACCTGTAAACTATTTTCTAAAAGTAATGTATGTTGTCTTGCAGTGAACAGGTACATGGGAGAGACGTGAAGCGAAAGCAGGGTCTACCAATGTCACCTTTCAGAGCAACTTCTCTTTGTCTAAGCACCTTGATCCTCCCAGACCACATGAAGTTCTTTTTATCCAGGAAATTTTCAACACACTACAGAATGGATTTTTCGACACACTGCAGAATGCATTCTAGGTCAGCCTATTCTATATAGTGAGTTCCAGTACATTCATGGTATATAGAGTGACTATGTATAAAAGTAAATATATTAGTTTATAGATAGATTGATCAAAACACACATACATACATACATACATACATACATACATACATACATACATAAATGGACTTGGGAAGTGTATGGCAGTAATGTAATAGTAAAATACATATCACATCTTCCTCTTCTTAAGTTCTGTCACATGTGTAGCATGTTGGCTCCCAAATGTTCTGAATTTAATTTCCCAGCTGCTTTTGTATCTCCCTTCTCTGAGAACTGAGGGCCAAGTTAACAGAAGAAATTCCAAAGTACAGCATATTTAGAGTTTTGTGTTTTACTCACATTTTTATCACTGATTCTATTATTTTATTACTTTTACTATCATCATCTTCATTCTCATCATTATTGTGAATATGTGTGTATACATGCATGCGAGTTTAGGTGCCTTCAGAGGCCAAAAATGGCATCAAATCATCTAATCAGATAGGACTGGATATACAGGGATCTATGAATCAATCAAATCCAGTACCTCTGCAGAAGCAGTATTCTTTACCCCTGAACCATCTATCTATTCTCAAGAGGTCAATGCTAGTTTGTTTTATTATTTTTTTTAATTTAGGAAAATTGGTAACTTTATCCCTGGCTATCAAGTACATACAGCATCTATAGAGTTAATTCTATCTAGACAGATGATCTTTTACCCTATAACTCCCCTTTAAGATGTTGATCTTTCAGACTTCTCACATGTGTACACAAAGGTCATGCTTACAATCTCCATGTGCAACAGCAAGAAGATGACAAGACCAAATCCAACCTGCAGAAAAATCACATAATTCTTTCATGCTATGCTGAAGGTGAAGAAAAGGGTGCCAGTCTAGACACACTGACAGAAAAATCTTAGAGAAAAATGGGTTAAAGCAAGAGTCAGGAAACATTTTTTAGGATCAGGTGAAGTCTGGTCTTAGACAAATATCTGTAGTCACAGCTACTGGGGAGGCTGAAGCAAAACAGTGGCTGGAGTCTAGAAAGTCAAGTCTAGCCTAGAAAATAGAGTAAAAACCCATCCCTTTAAAATGAAGGACGATTAAATATTAAGCATTTCCCCCTCTGTTAGCCATGTAATATCTGGAAATTATTAATCAGCTTTGCCAGTATAGCATAATCACACTCATAGGCAATATATACAAGGAAAGACATGATTGTGTTACAGTAAAGTTTTATTTAAAAACCAAACAAGCTTTAAAGTATAAAAATGCCAGTGTTTTCCTCTTTTTTTTTTATTAAGGAAGATGACCTTCTTGAAATAAATATAAATATTCATAACACATACATATGTGCATTTCAAAGGTCATGAAAGACTACAAAAAAACTGAATAATTTTACCACTTTCAAATAGCTTATAAACATTTGACACCTGTTTTTCTTTTTCAGCCATCACTTAGATAGCAACTGTAACACATTTTTCTTCTAAGAATAGCATTAAGTAAGAATTTCCCACCAGTTCACAAATGAACAATTTGAAGACAATTCCCACAGTATCACAGAGGCTGAGACAGCCTAAAGACCAAGTATGGTGACATCCCTGCCAAATACGTAACATGGTAACTGATTTGTTCCAAGACCACAAGCAAGAACTATTTTTTAAGCACAATTATTTTTAACATGGTAATTAAAGAACAAATTTCTCCAAGATGGCTTGTCTTTAAAGTATTTTTTCAATAGTGTCTAAAAATATAAAGCATGTGAGAGGCTTCTCTTAAAGGAATCTACATAGATGGGCATGGATGACTTCAAAAGAACCAAGGGGGGAAAAGGGGAGTCTTGCTATGCAGGAAATCCTGGATCAATGGCAGTGTCCAGGAGGACAAGATGTGGCTGGAAAACAAAGCAAAGCTCAGCAGGTTTTCTTGAGAGCTGGAGCTGGCTCTCTGCTTCCTAAGATGAACAACTTCCCAAAAAGAAAGAAAAGAACTACCTCTCTTCATTCCTTTTCTGTTTGTGGTTGTACTAGAGTGTGAAATGAAATGCCTTTGATTAGTTTGAAGAGTATTTTCTTACTTTCTTTTAAAAAAAAGATGCATAATACAGCCTTTTGTAGTTAGTGTTTTTGCTAAACCTTCTTGAGTTTGTGAAGGAGACTGACTTGAAACACAGAAAGCTCAAAAATGCTTATTTCTCAGTATTTTTGTACCATAGTTGTTCTTAATTCTCAAAGTCCCTCTTGGACTATGGAGACAGCTCATTCAGTATAGTACAGATTCATAAAAAGCTTTGCTCTCCAGAATGCACATTTTAAAAATCTAGGTATGTAGGGTTATGGGTCCCTGCCTCTGCTCTGCAGCAGAATGTGGGAAATGACTACACTTACCCCGTGCTGTTGCTGGGTTGGTGTTGGGCCATAAGGAAGCTCCAGAACACTGCATTGGAGATGAGAAAGCGCAGTCTGAGGTGGGAGACATCTGAAGCTGGTTTGCGGATCCCCGGGCCTGTGATGAGGCCAGGACTGTCTGGTTCTCAGGCTCTTCAACATCCAGGGGAAGCTCTGGCTGGTCCCAAGGTGATTGTCCTTGGCTTAATGGGCAGGAGGCTTGAACTTGGCTTTGTGGTGGCCATGGCTCAGAGTGCAGAGAGGCCTTCTATGGGAGATTAGACAGCAGATCTGTAGGAAAAGGCCATCTCTGTGCCTCCCCATGGTAGATCCCGATTAAAAGAGCTCGTAGTTTCAAGGCATTTATTGTCATGGTGGAAAGTGGATGTGGAAAACCATATCCCACTTCTCAGGGTGAGCTTAAGGTTAAATACCTTTTGCAGGGAGGAATGTCTGAGAAGGNAAGCTTATTGGCTAAGGCCTCCAAGCCTCTAGATACCACATTAAATTGGAGATATATATTGAGCCTTGTGAACACTGGTCATGTCCTTTGCATGCGGAGGGGCTTGGGGCATTGCCCTTATGTGACTGATAGCCAGAAATCTATGGGAAGCTGTGGCTACTGACAGGGACCTGGTACTCAGGAACAGACAAAGCACCTACCATCACTCCAGAGTCTCCAGGGCCTTGAGCCTTAGCTCAAGCAGGAACCAAGATAGCTTTCACTGTCCCACATAGGTACATATCTTTAAGCCTAGCATTGAAGAGTCAAAAATAGACATTCCAGGACGCACTGTCCAATCAACATAGACTTCTAGTTAGATCCCTTGTTAGTGAAATGTCCTATCTTAATAAAAGGGGCAGGGTAGATCAACACCTGGTGAAAATCATCCATGGATGCCCTCTGCTAACACATGCATGTGCACACATGTGTACACGTGCCCTACTTACAAAGTGTCACTTGGCAATTTCTTACTCTTTGGGTTTCTTGTCTGCTCCCTTGGAAAACCCATTTTCATGGTTCTTCCTGCATTTTCAAATTTGTCTCTTTTGTGTTGTTCAAAGGAAGGATTCCTGTCCTCATTCCTGCCTCATATTTGCCCACAGTTGGTTATTCAAGCAAAACCCATACTGTGGAAGACAGTCTGTCAGCCATTCTTTTTACTAACTAACACTATGCCCCAAATAACCCATCAAACCTCTTTGTTTAAGCACAGCATTGCCTGACCAGGAACTTCAACTGAAAGAAAATGACTATGCAACTCCATCTTCCCTTACTAATATCCATAGGAACAATCAGAAACAAGAAGGATGCAGCATTCTTTCCATGCTTTTGCTTCAAGGAGAATGTGATGGGTTTATGTAACTATATGAGCTTGCCTCCAACAAGGAGCTATATCCATCACTCATGTCTTCCTAATGAAGGCTCCTGGGGTATTTGTGAGGCAAGCTACTTCTTTAGGTTTCTGAATGCTGTTTTACTTTAGTGTCATTTCTTTGAGAAATCCCTGTCAGTCATCTAGCCCTTGTTGTCTTTAAATCTTTCTATAGAGGATGTACTCCGTCCCACTTTAATTGAGTTTGATCAAAATGGGACATATTGGGGCTGGTGTGTGGCTCAGTTTAATGAGTGCTTGCCTGCATACATGATGCCCCAGTGTTGATCTCCAGACTTCACAAACAAGGTCCAGAAATACACAGCTATGATCTGAGTATTTGGAAGGTGGCAGTAGGAGGATCAGTATTTCAAGGTTGTCCTCAGCTACGTAACTATTTTTAAGACAAGACTGGGATGCATCATATCCTGTCTCAAGTAACATCTCTCTTAAATAAAACTTATGAGCTGAGATTGAATTCCTGCTAGTTGCTCTTTAATTAAAGGCTAGTGTGTTGCTGCTGCTCAGCCTGGCTGGTAGTGAGATATAGCCAAGGACCATATGAAGTCCCATGGAGGCACATGCACTTGCCATTGTGCCAAGACCTGGGATTAAGCACATGACTGACCCTAGCAGCTGGCTAAGATCTGTTCTTTTTATCCTTTGCAGGAAAACTCCAGCAAATCCCCAACCCTTAATGCTACTGTAGTTCTTACAATTAAAATTTCTTCATGGGTAAAGATTGTCATATTTCCCTAACTTAGCTTGAGCCCTTGTGTCCTTTACTAATGTAGAGATCTATGTGTAACCTTTAATGTCTCTCACTGCCAGCAGCACATGTTCCTACTGCCCATACCTGTAGACAACTAAGACTGGCATTTGCTCTTGCAGGAAGCAACAAAGATAATTTTGGTGTGGGTATGTGCTTGGTCAGGAAGAAAGTGTTCATGTATCAAGAGATCACAGGTTGACATCAGGCTTTTACTTCTATCAGGAGCCACCTTATTTTAGATACAGAGTCTCCCACTGAACCTTCTTGAACTCAGCTGACTAGAGAGCATTGGGTTACATTTATTTCTACCTCCCCAAATCTGGGATGATAGATGTGAGCCATTTTGCCAGCTTTTTACATGAGTGTTGCAGAGGAAACTCAGGTCTTCATGATTGAGCAACGAGCACTTTAATGACCAAGGCCTAATGACAGTTTCTGAACCTAGATCTAAGCTGTGCAATTATTCTATTTGTAATTTCTTAGCTAGGGGAGCCAACATACTTCACTTACAGTGAAATCTCAAGCTTGGTCTGCTTATCTGTGAAATAGGACAGTGACACCTTGGGAGATGAGCTCAGTTACAGAGCACATCAAACACTGTTTTCAATCTGTGCTCTGAAAGCACCAACTCATTCCTTCCTGCAATAATCCTACACAGAAACTCCATGCTTTATTTGTTTATTTACTTCATTATTTATTATTTTTGAGAATTCTATACAGTGTATTTTGACTAAGTTTACTCCCACTACACCTCCCAGATCTACTCCCTCCCCACCCCTTTCCCACCCCACTCCTTATCCAATTTTGTGCCTTTTCATTTTTCAACCCGTCAACTTCATTTGTTCTGCCCACGCAGTCCTGTCTGTATGAGACTTCTGTGGAGCCATTCTAACTTTACATGTTGGCAGTGAGGAGGAGGCTCGTCAGAGTTCTGTGTCATCCTGGAAGTCCGGGAACTCAATGCACATTAGCTGGATGCTGGAATTCATGAAGCTGCATGCAGGTGAGCTACAATGGATCTTGATTGCCTCTGCCTTAGAGGTATAACTGAAGAAATATTATAACACCATCGTAGCCTTATTGCAGTTGTCTCTCAACAACTACATAGGGGACAGAGGTCAGTGCTGCCTCCTACACAACAGGAAGTTCAATGCCCTGCTCAGTATTAGCTGCAATTGTTCTGTTTCTGAAACTCCTAACAATGCTACCAAGGGGTCTGGATGGTGTCTCCAGTTTTGTATAATTTGCTTCTTACAACTACAACAAAACAATATATGAAGGAGGGCATTATAAGGACTTTGATTCCAAAAGTTCCTCTTCACAGTCTCCTGGCTTCTTGCTGACACCTTATGGCATGGTAGCAAATGTGACAGAGGAAAACTGTTTACATCACGGCAGGTAAGAGCAGGAAAAGAGAGAGACAGACAGAGAGAGACAGAGACAGAGAGACAGAGACAAAGAGAAAGAGAGAAACATGAAGATAGACAAAAATAGAGGCCTCATGTCCCTCCGCAACCCCAATGGCTATGTACTACAACCATGACATATATTGCAGTTCTCATAATATCACAAATGCTTGTAAAAATTGTGAAGGTATAACGGAGTTTCCAACTGATATCAGAGATCAAACATTGATGTGACTTATCAAAGCCCTGCTTCTTAATGTCATTGGAGAGCAAGCCTTCAACATGAAAGCCTTTGAGGGACATATCAAATGTGATACACATATAGCAAAGATCACTTGCACCAAGCAAAACAACCCTAAACCCCAAAAGACAACAAGCATGAACAACCAATCTAAGCTCCCCAACCTCAAAAGAAAAAAAAAGTAAAAAGAAAAAAAACAAAGAAACAAGCAAGACAAAAAACAAAGCAGGGTCTCAACTGTCACAGGCTAGCCTTGGACTTTCTGTGTAGATAAATATAAAGTTGAATATCTGATCCTTTGCATCCACATGCTGAGAGCTAAGATTAAACTAGTATACCACCATGTCTGGTTTACATGGTGCTAGGTATGTAATCCAGGGTTTTGTGCTTGTTGGGCCAGAACTCTACAAACTAAGACTACCTCTATTTACCCCCTGAGCAGGACCTGTATTCTTTTTGTACTGGCTAGTGTTTTGTGTCAACTCAACACAAGCTGGAGTTATCACCGAGAAAGGAGCTTCAAGTGAGGAAATGCCTCCATGAGATTCAGATGTAAGGTATCTTCTCAATTAGTGATCAAGGGGAGAGGGCACTTGTGGGTGGTACCATCCCTGGGCTGGTAGTCTTGGGTTCTATGAAAAAGGAAGCTGAGCAAGCCAGGAAAAGTATAAAGTACACCCCTCCATGGCCTCTGCATGCAACTCCTGCTTCCTGATCTGCTTGAATTCCAGTCCTGACTTCCTTTGGGGATGAACAGCAGTGCGGAAGTGTACGCTGAATAAACCCTTTCCTTCCCAATTTGCTCCTTGGTCATGATGTTTGTGCAAGAATAGAAACCCTGACTAAGACAACTTATAGCCCCCTTGTTGGCCTAGCTGTTGTCTCATTTCAGCCTGCATTTGTCCCCCAGTTCCTCCCAGCATAGTAAAAATTGCCAAGTGCAGCATCCTCTCCCCAACACTCCCTGTCTCACTAGTCTCTCAAGAACTGGGTCCCTATCTTCAGCACAGGCCTTACAGAGCCCATAAGAAAGAAAGTTATAGTTTCTCCCATAGTCACCTGATATCAACCTCATATGAGCCATCTCAGCATCAATGCAAGTGTTCCCTTGGCTCTTTCTCTTGCAATAATTAAGACCCATAGTGGAATTTCATACAGAATAGTCCTTGTTCCTCATTGAACAACATGTCCTGCTACTTCTCTTCTTGCCCGACACTCACACAATCAGTAAACTCATTATACAGTCAGAAAACACAGTAGGGGGAATAAACAGCAAACATACCAGTGTCCCTGGAAAATGGAAGCCATTGTTCCCCAGGATAACAAACGTGTGTTACCCCAGAGCAGCTTCTTCTCTTCAAATTACCTTAAATTAGCCTGATATCAGGAAAGTATAAAGCTGGCAACAAGGTTAAGGCAGAAGGCTCCATAAGTATAGTGCTTATCATACAGACATAAGGACCTAAGCTTAAATCCTTAGCTCCCAGGTGATGAAGGGGGAGGGGAAGAAGCAGAGAAGGAAGAAGCAGTACACATCTAAAATTTCAATATTCAAAAGGGAGAGGCAACTCAGTCCTAGTACACATTGGCCAGTCTGGTCAAGTTGAGAAGCAACTAAAGAAGTTAATATCAGCTTCTGTTCCCACACATGTACATACATGAACACATATTAGAGTGCATCATTCCATTTGCTTTTTGGGCTGAAAAACACATTCTGTAGGCTCATTTTCCCTTTCCATAGCTCAGTCATTTCACAATTTCCATGAAATTGACTTTAGATTCTTATTTCCGTGGTGTTTATTTGATTTGAATTTCTATACAGAACCAAAATAAATTTTAATAAGGGGGTGTAGAAATTTTGTTTGCAAGAAAGAAACAAAACAACAGAATCCAATAAGCATCATACTCAACCTTTCCAGTCAAAACAATGAAATGAACAAAGAATTATTTTGGGGGGTGGGGAGGGTGGGATCACTGTTTTCCATATTTCCTTCTCTGATTTTAAAGAAATATTCTCCTTAAATCTGGATCTGCAGTCCCCCCCTCTTGTGGAGCAGTGGGCTGTGAGAGGTATCCTGGTTCCCAGTTGAGCTAAGGCTAGAAACCCCAGTGACCTTGAAGGGATGGTAGGCATTTTGCATATCCCAGGCACCAGCCTCCTTTCCCATAGCTACAGCCCCCACAGCCCATCTCAGAAAGCTTTGTAGCTATCAGTCACATAGGAGCAGCACCTCATTCCTCCCCCATGTAAATAAGGTATCCCCAAGTTCTAAGATCAAGCCACTAGGAAGTACCTACTGTCAAGACCCTGACCCACCCCAAAACTGTATATAAGGATTCTATCCAGAAGAAATAAAAGTGTGAGAATTACTTTGTGGTCTGAGAGCTTCTGTCATAAGAGATGTAACACTGTTGCTTGTACTTTCCCCAAAACACCTCCAGAAGCTCCCCTGCACCCCTTGCTGGCTAATCAGCCTCATGCAGGCTCAGCCCAGCCTAACACAGTGTAGAGTGACCAGTATAGCTGGCACAGCATCTTGGAGCAACTGAAGTGGCAGCTGCAGCAGCAGAATCGGCAGAGACAATTCCATTTCCCTGCTCGAGTTCTCTCCCCTTCTCCTGTGCCCTCACACCTGGCCAGGCCAGAGATCTCTATGGAAAGTTTCCAGTGCCCAGGCCCATATCTGGCGACCACATGAGGCTCAAACAGTGACACAACTGCATTTCCTGTGTTGCTTTCAGTCAGTGCCATCACGTGGATTTGGACAAGCTGAAGGGACAATTGAAGCCTCCTGGCCAGAGCTACTCTCTAGTATTGGCTGGAGGTCCTCCTGCAGCTGTCAAAATCCTGACAGCCTGCAATGGGCCTTGGCAATGACAATTTATCTAACTTCTCCTTAAAACAAAAAGAAAACCTTGTAGTGCAGCAGGCACTTAAAAGTCACAGGGCAGCTGCCAGTCCTTCAATCTATGGGAATGCTTAGCATTTTGGATCTCTGTGCAATCATCCAAAGCCTATAGACCAAGGGAACATTCCCATTGGACAAAGTATTTCTTCTCTTTTCTGTCTTGGACAACTTATCATCACATAAAATAGACCCCACCACAGGCCAGGGTTATATGTGCCCTACTAAAATTCCACAGAATAAAAATAGGCAAAAACAAACCTCCTTGATTTGGAAGGAAGTCCTTCAGATAGTGCCATGCATGGCCAATGAGAATATTTGTCACCCAGACTCAGGAATTCTGGTAGTCTCTCATCAAACACAGAGATACCCAAGAAGGAAAAACACCCTCCCATGGCTTTTGGCTGACCTTAGCCAAAATTCAGCAATGCATAGGGCCATCTAAAATAGGACAGGCTAATAGCAACACAGCTTATGAGCTCTCACAGTCAGATGAGTTCAAGATCAAGGTCCTAAAAATCACCCTTTTTCAGATCTCACAGCCCTTCTGAACTACCAAGGGAAATAAAATCCATCTACCCACCCCTGCTTCTGTATGCCTTAGATGAAACCCTAAATAAATCATCTGCTCTTCCTGCCCCTCCTTCTCACACACAGGGCAGGTCTCCTTTAAAAACAAAAAAAAAAAAAAAAGGAGCTTCCACCTGCTTCTTCCCTTACTCTACCTCCTGTCTCTCCTCCCGTTTCTCCAAGCCACAAATGTTAGACCTACAAAACTCATAGACAAAACCCTGCCAAGGAAGGAGCTAGAGAAAGTACTCAAGGAGCTGAAGGGTTTTGCAGCCCCTTCAGGAGGAACAACAATATGAACTAACCAGTAACCCCAGAGCTCCCTGAGACTAAACCACGAATCAAAGAAAACACAAGGTGGGACTCATGGCTCTAACTGCATATGTATCAGAGAATGGCCTAGTCAGTCATCAATGGGAGGAGAGGCCCTTGGACCTGTGAAGATTCTATGCCCCAATATAGGGGAATGACAGGGCCAGGAAGTGGGAGTGGGTGGGTTGGAGAGCAGGGGGCAGGGGAAGGGATTGGGTATTTTCAGAAGGGAGACTAGAAAGGAGGATAACATTTGAAATCTAAATAAAGAAAATATCTAAAAAATAAAAATAAAAAAGTTAAAAAAAAAAGAACCTTCTGAACTCCATAGTCCCCTACACCCATCCATTTACCACCCAACACATTTGTAATTTTCAGACTCCCTTGCAAAAGCAAACCCTGCCTCCTATGCTTCTCAGGAGTATGATATGGAACTAGCATCCTAAAATGTTTAAGCATTCCCTGATAAATATCAACACCAAGAGAACTGGAACACATTCTAAGCCTCAGACTTAAAAGAACTCAGGCAGGCAGTGAAGGAAGATGGCATCCAACCACTCTGGACTTCATCTCTCCTACAGAGGCATATATCCAGTCTACGATTGGAGAGATATTTGCCATTCTTTCCTGCCTGGCCCAATGTTTTTGGAGTGGGAAGCCTTATTTCAAGATGAATGCTGTCAAGAATTCAGGCAAAATGGGACCAAGGTGACACTGAAGAGCTGTCTGTCTACAGTGCGTGGCCACTTCATACTCTATTTCCACATCTTGTAAGAATCTAAGCTAGGTAACCTCATATTTTCTCTTATCCACAGTCTCCTCTAGTCTCCAGAGATGCCTACCCCTGCTGATTTTCATCCTCATTCCTTTCCTTCTTTGGTACCCCAACTTTCTATACTTGATAAATGTCCCCATTCCCCCCCTCACCTCAAATTCCTTCCCACTTTCCTCTCTCCATCCACTTCTAATTACTAGTTAATTTCTGCTTCTGAGTAAGATTCTCATATCCTCTCTTTTGACCTCCTTATTACCTAGTTTCTTTGGGTCTGGTGTAAGTGCAAGACAACCATGTTATAATACACCTTAAGTGCCCATTTAACTGCATACATACCATATGTGTTTTTATAGCTATGTATTGCTCCACTCAGAATGATATTCTTAAATTCCAACGATTTTCCTGCAAAATACATGATGCCATTTTTAAATAGCTGAATAGTATTCTATCATGTAGACATATTAAATTTCTTGTTTTCTTTATCCATATTTAATTGAGGGACATCTAGCTGCTATGAAAATAGTTAAGCAAGTGCCTTGTGATATAGTGGGATATATTTTGAGTATATGCCCATGTCTGCTATTGCTGGGTCTTGAGATAGAACTATTCTCAGTTTTTTGTTTCTTTTATTTATTTTTTTGTAAAAGCCAAATTAATTTTCAAAGTGGTTATACAAGTTTACACTTCCACATACAAAGAACGAGTGCTCCCTTTGTTCCACATTCCCAATAGCATGTGATCTCACTTGAGTTTTTGGTCTTAGCCATTGTTTTGATTTTCATTTTCCTCATGACTAAAGATGTTGATCATTTTCTTAAATGCTTCTCAGCCATTCAAAAATCTGTTTAGAATTCTCTGTTTAACTCTGTAGCCCCTTTAAACTGAATTATTTAGCTTGTTGTTGAGTTCTTTATAAATTTGGTATATTAACCTTTTGGGGATCTAGGGTTGGGGAGGGTCTTTTCTCAAACATTAGCCTGCCGTTTTGTCCGGTTGACAGTGTTCTTGGCCTTATAGAAGGTTTTCAGTTTCATGAGGTCTCATTTATCAATTGTTAATCTTAGAGCTTGAGTCATTAGAGTTCTGTTCAGGATGTTTTCTTTTGTACTAATGAGTTCAAGGCTATTTCCAACTTTCTCTTCTATTAGATTTTATCTATATGGTTTTACCTTGAAGTGTTTGATCCACTTTAACCTCAGTTTTATGCAGAATTATAGATATGGATGCATTAGAATTCTTTTCCATGCAGACATCCAGTTATACCAGCACAGTTTGTTAAAGATGCTTTCATTTTTTCATTGCATAGTTTTACCTTATTTGCCAAAAATCAAGTGACCATAGATATGTGGGTTTATTTTGGTGACTTCTATTTGATTCCATTGATGAACCTGTCTGTTCTTATATCAATACCATGCAGTTATTATTACTATTTCTCTGTAGTACATCTTGTGGTCAGGGATGGTCAGGGATACTCCAGATGTTCTTTTATTGTTTAGGATTCTTTTAGCTATCCTGTGTTTTTTGTTCTTCTGAAGTTGAGAATTATTCTTTCAAGCTCTGTATAGAACTTAGTTGGGATTTTAATGGGAATTGCATTGAACCTGTATGTTACTTTAGGTAAGATGGCTATTTTTACTATGTTGATATTATAGATCCATGAGCATGGGGGATCTTTCCATCTTCTGATATTTTCTTCAGTTTCTTTCTTCAGAGATATGAGGTTCTTATAATACAGGTACTTCACTTGCTTGATTTGAATTATACCAAGTCATTTTAAATTATTCATGTTTATTGTAAAGCATGTTGTTTCTCTAATTTCTTTAGCGGTCTATTTATATTACTGATATAAAGAAGGAATAGTGAATTTATTTTAGTTATTTTTGCATCTAGCCACCTTTGTAAAGGTGTTTATAAGCTTAAAAAGTTCCCTAATAGAATTCTTGGGGCCACTTATGTACACTATCATATCTTCTGCAAGTAGTGATACTTTGACTTCTTCCTTTCCAATTGGTTTCACCTTAGTCTCCTTTAGTTGTCTTATTGCTCTAGCTAGAATGTTAAGAATTACATTGAATAAATAAGGAGCAAGTAGGCATCCTTTTCTTGTTCCTGATTGTAATGGAATTGCTTTAAGTTCTCTCCATTTAACTTGATGTTGGCTATTGAATTCCTGTATATTGCTTTTATTATATTTAGTTATATGCTTTGTATCCCTGATCTTTCTAAGATTTTAAAGATGAAAGTGTGTTAATTTATTAATTGAATGAACATATTAATCCATTTCTAAGGAAAAGATCTCCAATTACCTTTTAAAGTTCTTAGTATCCCATTATGTGGATTACATGTTAAGATGAGTTTGAGAGGGGAGAAACCACATTAAAGCCATATGGGTCATGGGTAGATGGAGGATTACTGCTCACACACCTTCTGGAGTTAGTACTTGTGTGTCCAGCTGGTGGGTCACTGTAAGCAGAACAACAAGCCCTCAGCTCACAAAGGTCATCTTCACACACTAATACACTTCACCTAAGGCATAGCCTTCTCAGACTCACCCGTGTTCAGCTGCTGGTCTGAGCTTAGAGATCTGAGTACATTGGTGCATTTCTTACAAAACAGGATACCCCAGAGGGTTCTTTATAGCCCAGCACTTAACCTTGGGGATATGCTACCTTGCAAAACTGCATCCTAGGATCTCACTTCTTCCCAGCCTTCCTTCTACCTTCACCTCTATTCTGTAACTATTCCCCTAGGAAGGCACAAACAAATGTTTATTCACCCAGATAGAGCACTAATAGCAGACACTCTCCACATGATTCTAGTTTAGTGAACTAGTGAGTTAAATGGGGTTACCTACAAGAGGATGGTACCTCAACACCAGCTGCATCATGAAACAGCTCAGTGAAGCATGGGTGGCAACTCATAAAGGTGTATCCCTAAGGTGTCTGACATTAATAACAAGCAACTCAGTGATAAGAGGGCCCTTTCTTCCCATCTATCTTTATTGCTTATATAGTCTTATTACAGTTATATGTTTTAGGAACTTCCTGGGACTTAAGAAAATTTGAGGTTTTTGTTTACTTATTAAGCATTCTAAGTTTCCTTCTGGAGACTTAAGTCATCTTGATCCAATACAGAGTGTATCAGTTCAGAGAAAATACTTTTGATACAACTTCTCATGCACAGACAAGGGTTCTAAAGATTCCCCACAAAACTGCCATAATACTAAATTCCAGTCCACCAACCTCCTGGGATGCCTGACCCATGTCAAATTTCTTCCCTGAACATCTGTCAGGACCAAGAGGATATAGAGGGCTATTCATACTTCTAAAGAACTATGGATAATTTTATCAAAAGCCATGGGTCCCCTTCTAATGTAGTTGTGGTCAAGGGACCAAGAAGAGCCCAGAAATGTTTGCCTGTCATCACCCATGGATGAACTGGGTACCTGAAAGGGAGGCTGGAAATGAAAAAGGACTGGGGTGGGGTGGATGAGAGAAGGATGAAGCCAAAACAAAGGTTTCTGATCAAGGCTCAAAGTTCAATAATTAGCACTGTATTTATATAGGGAGAGCCCATAGACTCATCCTTTGTTTCATCTGGATTATGTTGCAAAGCAAGCTCAGCAGGCAGTCTGCTCCTGTGGGAAATTGCAGGTGCAGCAAGGCAGAACACTCCACCTAAGCTGGCTGAAGACTTATGGTCTATTTAGCATGCTCAAGGCTGGAGGAAGAGCACAGCAATGGGACAACATGCAGATGCCACCAAGGAAAAGATGTCATTGAGAAAGTAATGCTTCTATTTTGTTGGATATTCTAATAAGAGGGGATCCTATCCCCAGATTCACATATTCCAGCCCAGTCAATGAAAGTATTGAGTCATTAACCCTGTTGTATCTATTCTGTATAGCCTGAGACCCCAGTTCATGTGTCTCCATTGCTGTAGATAGGTAGCAAGAGGATTTGCTTCTTGGTCTTCACACAATCTTTCAAACACCCATGCCTGAGAAACAGTGGTAGTCTGTATCAAATACATTCAACATTATTAAGTTGAATTGTGCCCTCTGTCACCTGCAGATGTACCTAATGAATGTCTTCTTCTTTAAAGATAGACCAGCTCTATAGTATACACATCTTCATTGACTATCCAGTATCTCCAAAGACAGATATGTTGTAGAAAGTGTCTTGCTCATTTGATTTCTATGCATGAAAGCTCAATTTGATGGTGAGATGTAAATACTTCTCATATATTGTTCTCCAACAGTTGAAAGCTCCCTTTCAGTGATTCTCCCCTTCCTGTACTTTCACCAATCCTTCAGAGAAAGGCAGTCACTTTTGCTCATTCTAAGATTACTGGGAGTAAACATCAGTGTTGTATTCAGTTAGACATGTTACAACAAGACAGTGGAATGTGGGACATAGTTTTGACATGCTAAGCACTGACAACATTTGAAATCAAGGCAGGAGAGTAAATTTTATTAATTAATTACATTCAGTCCTCTCCTCCTGCACTTCTGTCTTCTGCCCTAATAGTTCAGAAAATGGCTTATGAACACAATTGCAAGCAATTATTGGTTTTTTTATCTTTTAAGAGATTTATAGAACCAATGTTTCTATTTTAAGAGAGTTTTGAATTTAGGTTATGTCTACACTGTCCCATTATTACAGAGGAGTCATGTTTCATTTAGTGCCAGCAAGGTTTCATTGAAGAAAGATCTGGGGTCAATAGTCTGCAGTCTTTATCAAGACAAGTTTATAAATAGGTCAGTAGTAGGCACAAATTTAAAATCATAGTCCTACTCTTTTAAACTTTAATTTTTAACATATGTGTATACGGTGTGCATGTATGTGGTCACATCAATATGTGCATATTTGGAGACCAGAGCTTCATATTCAATGTCTTTCCAAGTTCTTTCCCCTTTTATACTGACCTTTGAGAATGACAGTTCCACTAGACTGGGTAGCAGTTTTCTTCAGGGATCCCCTATCTCTACCTCCAGTGTGTTTAGTATTCCAGGTAGATTTTGATATCCACCTACTATTTACCCGAGGTCTGGGTATCTTAACTTCTCCTAACTCTGATTATTATGATTGGGTCAGATTTTATATTCTGCTGTGAAATTTCAGAGAGTAAAATGCCATGGTTTATACCCTCATTGAATGAACTGTAAATGCAATGAAGTTGATTTGTGTGTTTGGCTTACTACAATGGTACTTTCAGTCTTTTAAGTTTCCTCTAACCAGAAAACATCTTGGGGATGGATTCTTAATGACAAGAAGTAAATCATTATGGTCTGTTGTCAGTGTGAGACACTTTAGTTAGACTTAGGGGTGCCTCTAATGTGGTTCATTATTTTAATTCCAGGCTTTCCTAACCCCAGATTCACACACCTTCTGCAAAGACAAAGAAAGTATTGGGCCACATATAACTACATCTGTTCTATTCCTTCTGTATAACCTGAGTCATGCTATCCCAACCATGATAGACTATGCCCTCAAACTCTTAGCCATTAGGAATCCCAGCTAAGCAGGAAGCATGAGGCCCCTTCTTCCTTAGAAGGCAGCTGGTCCTTGCTTCCCCTTGCCCTTCAGGTAATCTTGGGGTTAAAAGTTACCATCTGTGTGACTGAGCCCACATATAAAAATAGCCTAGTAACAGAATAATTCCAAAGACTAAAGTGGCCCTGCCATTTTCCTAAAAAAGAAAGAAAGAAAGAAAGAAAGAAAGAAAGAAAGAAAGAAAGAAAGAAAGAAAAGGAAGATAAACAAACAAGTACCTGAATTTTAAAAAGAGAAAGAAAAGAGATGCCCAAACATGGATGTGAGATGGATAGTTGACCAATATTGTTTAAAAGAACAATACAAATATCTGTTGATGGCAGGATCAATGGGCAAAATGCTTGCTGTGCAAAGATGAGATCTATAATTGAATCTCACCAGGATCCATGTTTTAAAAACCCAGGCATAATTGTACAAACTTGTAATGCTAGAACCACTAAGGCAGAGACAGGAAGTTCACTAGGGCTCTCTGGTCAGCCAGCATAAACAAATCAGTGAGCCACACACAGAATTAGACCCTATCTCAGAAATATCAAGTGAAGACTGTGAGGAAGATAACTGATGTCAAGCTCTGGCCTCCATACACACATAAGCATGTGTACATATGTACATGAATACCTGAACACCACACCACACACACACACACACACACATACATATGCACACACACAAACACACACAAATAATTTTTTGGAAATAAGTGAATATACCACCAAGGATGAGAATTAAGTTGAAGATTAAGTCTATACTAAAGGTTAATTTCAACACAATGGTAGAGGATGCTAAATGACTATCACTAAGGTAACTCAACAGGTTCAAAATTCATCTCCTGAAGAGAACAATGAACACTTGTCCAGGTAGATAATTCGTACTGTTCAACTAGATTAAACACTTCTGCTGCATCTGCAGTGGAGTTCTGACACTTTTTTTCTTGTACAAAGATGCTCAATTGCAGCCCTTATATCTATCCATAGAGTTAGCAGCTTTTTCATCTGTTCAAATTTCACCTCAGCAAAAGGCATTGGAATATGCCTTTTCCGTGTGGTGCTCTGAGAAATATATATCCCAAGGTGAAGCATGAATATGGCCTATTCACCAGCCACCATCCCTGAAGCTCTGAGGTCACAGGACAGTAAGAATTGACACTGATATGTGAATAGGTTCTCTATCCTCCAGCAGCCTCCTGCTATGTCTGATTACCTAGTCTATCCATAGCAAGAGCACTATTACCCAGAACGTTCTCTATTCACTGTTGTCTGAAGTATTCCATACCCAATCAATCAGATCTTGTTTCTTACCCAGAGCTCATTTTGTACTCTATAGTTATAGAAGAGCTCCATTTCTTTCTCTACTGTGGTGACCCCTTTACTGGTAGTCTGAAATAAACATTTTATTCTCTCTGTCATTCTCTGTCTCTCTTTGTGTGTCTTTGTATTCATATATGTATGCAGATGTGTATGTTTGCATGTAAAAGTCAGAGAAATGATCAGGTGTCATTCCAGGGTTGGCAACTACATTATGATCATTATTGTCACTACTACTACTACTACTACTACTACTACTACTACTACTATTGAAAATAACTTTCATACAATATTTTCTGAGCATGATTTCCTTTTCTCATCTCCACTCATGTTCTCCTACCTCCCCTCTGTTCCAACTAGATACTATTTTTCTCTACTTTCTTTCCTTTAGTAAAATAAACAGGCAATTTAAAAAAAGAATAAAATAAAATGAACCAAACTAGCAAACAAATAAAGGGGAAAGGAAACAAAGAACACATATAGAGAGAAGAAAAAGAAAAAATCGATAAGAATCAATCAACTAGAAATTATAATGTAAAATTCCAAGAACCAATAAGTCTTTAAAAGAAAAAATGTAATATGCGACCCAAAACAAAAACAAAAACAAAACAAAACAAAACAAAAATTAAACAAACAAGCAAATCAAACAAACGCAAAACAAAACAACAACTGTGGGGCAATGGGCTGCCCACAGACAGCCTGGTCTCCAGTTGAGCAAAGATCTGGAACCCAAGGGACCTAATGGGTGGTGATTTCCACCTACATAGAAAGGAAGGTGTTTGATCATGTCTCCTGGACCCCTGGCTCCTGTCGAAGTTACCACCCCCCACAGTCCCCGAAGGAGAGATGTGTGACTATCAATCATGGAGATAAAACCCAAGCTTCTGGCATTCTGGCTAGACTCCACCTCCACAATTACCTAACTATAGCCAGGTATGTTCCTCCTCACAGCTACCTGGCAACAGCAAGATAGCCCAGCCCACTATAAAAGGGGCTGCTTGCATGTGCATTAGAAGGGACCCTGATATAGCAGCCTCTTGTGAGGCTATGCCAGTGCCTGGCAAACACAGAAGTGGAGGCTCACAGTCAGCTATTGGATGGAACACAGGGCCCCCAATGGAGGAGCTAGAGAAAGTACCCAAGGAGTTGTAGGGGGTTGCAACCCTGTAGGTGCAACAACAATATGAACTAACCAGTACCCCCTGAGCTTGAGTCTCTAGCTGTATATATAGCAGAAGATGGCCTAATCAGTCATCATTGGGAAGAGAGGCCCCTTGGTCTTGTAAACTTTATATGACCCAGCACAGGGGAAGGCCAAGGTCATGTAGTGGGAGTGGGTGGGTAGGGGAGCAAGGGCAGGGGGTTATAGGGAACTTTCAGGATAGCATTTGAAATGTAAATAAAGAAAATAATAATAAATAAATTAAAAAAAATAAATAAAAGGGGTTGCTTGGCTCCTCCTCTCTCTTTAAGCTCTCACCTTTCTTACTCCCACCTCTACCCCTCCCTATCTCTCTCTTTTCTCCACTCTCTCTACACGGCCATGGCTGGCCTCTCTTCCTCTTTCTACCTTCTCTATTTCTCCCTGCCTTTCTACAGTAAATCTCTAAAACCATAGACTGTCTCTGCTCATCAAGGACTGCAGTGCTTGAATGATGGAATTGGATGTCCCCTAACCAGAGATTCATTTAACCTCTGCGGAAGGCCTTCCTGTGTTCCAGCCACAGACTGGACCAAGGACTCTTGCCTGCATGAGAAACACCCAGTGCCTCCATCTCACTGCCCTGTCCTCCCTTTGGCTGACCAAGCCACTCCTAGAGCCCCCATTTTGTTCTCAGCTCTTCCACAGTGTCCAGCGGTGTCTTGGATGCCAAAGACTGAGAACTTGTTACATAGGAGTGCCATTTTTCCACCCACATGAATTGGGTCCATAGCTTCCCACAGCCAGACACCACCCCCCAAACCCCCTGGAAAGCATGTGGCAGGCTGCCCGTGTCCTGGCGGGATGTAGGTTTTCTCCCACTCCTTTTATTCCTTCATGCCCTCTGCCCCACAAACAACAACCTCCCCCCCAAAAAAAATAATAAATTTTTTATTAGATATTTTCTTCATTTACATTTCAAATGTTATACCCAAAGCCCCATATACTCTCCCTGCACCCTGCTCCCCAACCCACCTACTCTCACTTCCTGGCCCTGGCATTTCCCTTTACTGGGGCATATGATCTTCACAAGACCAAGGGTCTTTCCTCCCATTGATGACTGATTAGACCATCCATCCTCTGCTACGTACGCAACTAAGACACCCTACTGGGGGTTACTGGTTAGTTCATATTGTTCTTCCTCCTATAGGATTGCAGACCCCTTTAGCCCCTTGAGTACTTTCTCTAACTCCTTCATTAGGGACCCTGTGTTCCATCCAATAGATGACTGTGAACATCCACTTCTCTATTTGCCAGGCCTTGGCATAGCCTCACAAGAGAGAGCTATGTCAGGGTCCTTTCAGCAAAATCTTGCTGGCATGTGCAATAGTGTCTGGGTTTGATGGTTGTATATGGGATGGATCCTCGGGTGGGGCAGTCTTTGGACAGTCTTTCCTTCCATCTCATTTCCAAACTTTGTCTCTGTAACTCTTTATTGGCCATGTAGTTCTGGGCATTGGGCCTGCCCTTAGCATGGTTTGTAAGAATACCAGTAGGGAAACTATTTTTTCCTTTGTGTGTGGTTGTAAATTGTATATAGATTCTTGGTTATAGACAGGAAGTCATGTCTAATTCTCTATCTAAGTGTTATAACATTTTCTGGTGCAGGCCTTTGGCAAGCTGCCAAAATCTGTGAGTTCATGTCTGTGTTGGCCATTCTGTATCTGGAATCCAGAGTTTCCATTTTGTCTTGTCTCTTACTATCTGTTCACTTCCTTTTCTACATAGTTTTCCAAGCCCTTAGAAGAAGGATTTCATGAAGTTATCCCATTTAGGACATCCCACTGAGTTTCTCTCTGTATATTGCAGTTAAGGCTTTCTTAATTAGTTCCCATCTACTGTAGGAGATAGCTTCTCTCATAGTGGCTGAGTGAGACACTGATCTGTAGGTATAGGAGAATGTCATTAGGAGTCATGTTGTTTCTGTGTTCCCTAGAAGATGATACATGATTTTACCCTGGGTCTATGGTCTGTCTATTCTTATGTTCTTGGCTACATGAGAAATATCAGTCATGAAGTGGGCCTTAAATCCAATGGGGCAGTAGTTGGTTACTCTTACAACATTTGTACAGTTATTGTACTAGCATATCATTCAGGCAGGTTATCATGTTAGATCAAAGGTTTGTGGCTAGGTTGGTGAGTAATCACTTTCTATTGGAACAGGCTCTCTCACTGACCTGGAACTAACCAAGTATACTAAGGTAGATACTTACCCAGCCCCTAGGATATACTCTGACTCTGCCTCACCATCAGTGGGATGACAAACCTATGTCACCACACCCATCATTTTCACATGAGTTCTGGTGAAATAACTCAGTTCCTCATATTTTTAAGGTGACTTTTTTTGAAATAGCCATCTCTTCTTCCCTATCTCTACTTTAAAAAAATGTTAATAACTTTTTTCTTATTGTGATCTTCCATATTCTCCTTTACATTTTGTCCAACTACAGACAATGAGAAAGAGACAAATCCTGATTGTTCCATGGAACAAGTAGCTTATGAGTTAGCTGATTAGCAAATAGTTGGCTTTTCTATATTGCTCTGTCCTTTCCTCTTTGCAATAATGAAATATTCTACCAAACTATAGGCAGTTCATAGCATATCCATGGCCACACACAAATCCAAATATTGATAAGAAGCATTTCATAGCATAACCCATTTAAGAGATGAAATTTGGAGCTGGAGAAGTGGCAAAGCAGCTCACAGGTCTGTATGTTCTTCCAGAGAACCAGGGTTGATTCCCAGCTCATAACCATGTATTGACTTTTGTTCCACAGAATCTGGTACCCTTTAATAGCTTCCACTTGTGATGCATGAACACTGTGCCTAGACATATATACGGAGAAACTGTTCACATATATAAAATAAACCATTTTCTAAAAGAGATATATGTGTATCAGATAGATGAGAGAAAGATGCAGGAAATCAGAGTCAACCTATGTCATCTCTCAGAGCAGACACTCTTTGGCTAACTGTCTTCATCCTTCCAGTCCAGGTGAACTCTTTCTTTTCCATGAATCATTTCTCTACTCTGTGGAGTAAATTCCAGGTAAACCTGGTCTACACAGTAAGTTTGTGCACATCAGTGATACATGGAGAGACCATGTTTATAAATAAATAAAAATAAATAAATAAATAAATAAAATAAGTAAATAAATGGGAAATATGGCAGTTGTGTAATAATAAAGAGCATATCACATTCCTTTATGTGCTGTGATATGTATACTACTTTGGTACCTAAATGTTCTGAATTCAAATTTCTATCAGATTTTTTTGTCCCCCTTCTCTGAGTATCAGTGATTTAGGGCTGTATTCACAAAATATTAGCTAATAAGAGTTCTGCTTTTAAAAATTATTTAATTGTGATTATAATCATCATCATCATCATTATATCACTATTATCATTCTGTGCATGTGTACACATGTGAATATGAGTTTTGGTACCCTCAGAGGTCAAAAAGGGAACCAGATCACTGGTTCAGGTCAGACTAGAGTTGCAGGCAGCTGCTAGCAACCCAAATGAATATTCCTGGAAGGAACAGCATTCTTTAGCCCTGGAACCTATCTCCATTCCATAGAATTCTGTATTTTTCTTGCTTTATTACTTTAATATTGAAGTATTGGTACCATTACTCCTAGATGTCAAATTTCTAAATATATGCAACATCTTTGAAGAATGAATTCTATCTAAACCTTAGTCAGATGATTTTTCCCTAGCAACTTCCCATGTAGATTATGCCTTTTGAACTCCTTGCATATGTGGACAAAGGTCCTGTTTAGAATCCCCCATTCCAGAGTAATATATAGCAGCAAGGAGTTGGCAGCCACTAAAACCTACATACATAGTAATACCGTATCTTGTCCATGATATGATGAAGGTGAAGAAAATATTGTAATCTAGACACACTGATAGAAATATCTTACAGAAAATTAGGTTGAATCAAAGGTCACGAAACATTTATTAAAAATGGGCAGGTAAAGCATGCTGCATAGACCAGTGACAGAATTGCCAACTGCTGGCAGAGGTTGAGGCAAAAAAAAAAAAAAAAAAAAAAGCTTGAGTTCAGAAAGTCAACTCCAATGTAGATAATAGAATAAGAACTCATCTCTTTAAAATAAAAAGCAAATGTATACTAGGCATTTTCTCCTTTGTCAGCCATATAATCTCAGGCATTAATTATTCACCAAGGCCAGTACAGTGCAAGTGCAGCCATAGGCAATTTGTCCATAGAAAAGAATGATTGTATTACAATAAAGCTTTCTTAAAAAAAAAAAAACAAAACAGGCATTGAGGTATAAATATGCAAGTGATTTCTTCTTTTCTTATTAAGGAAGATGAGACTATTGTAATAAACATAAATATTCATAACATATATATTCATGTGCATTTGAATGATCTTCAAAAACTACAAATTAATGGAAATATTTGACCACATTTAAATAGCTTCAAAATTTTAGAGAACTCTTTTGTATTTAGCCATCAGTTAGGTAGCAACTCTTAACACATTATTCTTCTAAGAAAAACATTAAGAAGTTTTTTTTTTTCACCCATTTTCAAAGGAACCATTGACAGGCAACCGAATCACCAGCACACTGAAAGATGTGGTAGCCCAGAGACCACGTGTCCAGAGCCCTGCTGAATCAGTGTCTTGATAACAGGAAAACCTGGATTGAGGGCACATTCCAGGAGGACAAGAAAACGAGTGGGAAGGAAACAGAGCAAGCCTCAGCATTCTCCCCTGATATCTGGAGTTGATGGAAGGGAACCTAGCCCCGTTACCAAGGAGAAGAATACAACCTTTTATACTCAATGCCTTTGCTGACCCCTCCCACTTCTTGAGTTAGGGAAGGAGGCCCACTGGGGACAAAGTATTGTAAAAAAAATGGTCATTTCTCACTACTTTTCGTAACATACTTGGGCAGAGGTTTTCTTGATTCTCAAAGTCCCTCGAGGCTAAGGAGACAGATTATGCAGTGTAGTACAGGATCATAAATAAAATTTGCTCTCTGAAATGTGCATTTAAAAAAATCTAGGTATATATGTGTAAGCCTACGTACTGTGGAAAGAGAAATAGATACCCCAGTGCTTACTGGCTAATCAATTGAGACTTCCTGGTGAGATCCAGGCTAGTGAAAGGCCCTACTTAAAAAAAAAAAAAAAGTGGTGAACCAGCACCTGAGGAAGCACAAATTTTGATATGCTCTGCCTTCACATGCATGTACACACATATGTACGTACACATACAGTACACGGACATCCAAAGTGTCTCTTGGACAGTCCTTCCTGCTAGGGTTGCTTATCTTCTCTCCCAGTAAATCCAGCATCCTTGACTCTTCCTGCAGTTTGAAAAACCTGTCTTTTATGTTGTTCAAACAAAGTATGACTCACTCCTGCCTCACATTTGCCTGCTCTGAACTTTCAAGGGGAAGCTACCATATGGAAGACAGTTTAGAGACACCCTTTTTTAGTACCTAGGCCTATCTCCCAAAACCATCAATCCTCCTTGTTTAAACATATTGTTGCATGACCAGAAACTTCAGTAGAAAGACTCCCACCTCACCCCATCATTTCATCATAACATCCATATGAATGCTGGGAAAAAAAGTGACAGGGAGGATGCAGGCCTTTTTCCTTGCTCTTGACTTATGGAGAATGTGGTGGGTTGAGTTAGTTGTATACACTTGCCTCCAACAAGGAGATACAGCCATCATTCCTGTGGTTTTGGTGAAGGTTCCTGGGGCTTTTGTGAGGCAAGCTGCTCTTTCTTGAATCTTTTGTGTATATGCCCATGATTTGTATAGCTGTGTCCTCAGGTAATACCACATCCAATTTTCTGAAGAACTGCCAAACTAATTTCCAGCTCTTGTTGGTGGTTGTACCAGCTTACAAACCCACCAACAAGAGCCTCAAACACATATAACCAGGGGAAATTTTCCTGAACAGAACACTAATGGCTTATGCTCTAAGATCAAGAATGGACAAATGGGTCCTGATAAAATGTCATAGCTTCTGTAAGGTGAAGGACACTGTCAATAGGACAAAACGGCTAACAACAGATTGGGAGAACATCTTTACCAATCCTTTTTTTCTGATAGAGGGCTGATATCCAATATATGCAAAGAACTCAAGAAGTTAGACTCCAGAAAATTCTATTAACACTATTGAAAAAATGGGGTACACAGCTAAACAAAATTTTCAACTGAGTAATACCAAATGGCTGACAAGCACCTAACGAAATGGTCAAGATCCTTAGTCATCAGAGAAATGAAAATCAAAACATCCCTGAGATTCCACATCATACCAGTCAGAATGGCTAAGGTCAAAAACTCAGGTGACAGCAGCTGTTGAGGATGTGGAGAAAGAGGAGCACACCTCAATTGTTGAGTTTAAATCTTTCTGTAGAGAACAGATGCAGTCCCACGTGAATTGAGGCTGTTCAAAATGAGACAAGTGGGAGCTGGTATGTGGCTCAGTTTACAGAGTACTAGCTTATAATGCATGTAATGTCGTCATGTTGTGCCACAGATTTCACAAACAAGTTTCAACAAATGCACCTATGATCCCAGTATTTGGGAGGAGGAAGCAGGAGGATCAGGAATTCAAGACTGTCCTCAGAAATGTCGCAAGTTTAGGAGCAGCCTAGGCTGTAAGATATCCTGTTTCGAAAAAAAAAAAAAAAAAAAATCAGTAGTAAGAGCGACACCCTCAGGTCACATTTAGGATCTTGGGAAAGTTTGATGATCACTCTGTGCTCTAGTGTACTCCAATGAAAATTGATTCAATAAAGACTTTACACAAACAGTACTTACAAAGATCCTAGTATAATGCAAAAAAAACCATAGATACACTAGAAATAGATACATTGGTAGGAGTTGGCCTTCTATCCTACTCCCATGGATACATGCATGTTTCAGGGCTTCAAAACACATAGCTGACCAGTCTTCCATCTCTCTGAAATAAAAGTTTATGAGCTAAGTACTCCTAGTTCCTGCCAGTTACTCTTTAACTTAAAATTTGCATGTTGCTGCTGCTCATCCTGGATGGCTTTGAGACACAGCCAAGGGCCATGCAGAATGTGCCAAGACCTGGTATTAAGCACATGACTGACCTTCACAGCTGGCCAAACTTTGGAATTTATCCTTCAGAAGAAAATTAAGCAAATCCTCAACTCTCAATGCCTCTGCAGTATGTATAATTAAAATATCTTTCATAGGAAAAGATTGTCACATTTTCCAAAGTTAGAATGAGCCATTGTGTCCTCTACTAATTTTGAGATTTATGGGTCTCTCATTTACTGCAACATGTAGTTCTTGGGCTAAAGTCTGGAAACCATGAAATGGGTCACTACTAAGGCTGGCATCTGCTCTTGTAGGAAGCTCCAAAAATACTTTTTGTGTGTATGTGTTTCATGGGGAAGGAATTAAACATGTGTTTAAAGGTCAGGGGTTGACATCACGCTTCCTCCTCTGTCACTCTACCACTTTATTTTAGAAACAGTCTCCTACTGAACCTGATGCTCATGAACTCAGCTGGCCAGAAAGCCCTGGGTTACTCCAATCACTACGCCCCTATCACAATGATAGGTGTGAGCCATCAGGCCAGGTATTCACATAGGTGTTGCAGAGGAAACTAGGGTCATTATGTTTGTTCAATGAGTACTTTATTGACCAAAGACTAGTGACACTTTCTAAACCCAGATCTGAATGGTGCAATTAATCCATATACAAATTTTTAGCTAAGGGAGCCAAGTCGTACACATAACCCTTAAAGTAAAATTTCAAACTCAGTCTGTTTATCTGTGAATCAGGAAAATAGAGCCATGAGAGCTGAGCTCAGTTAGACAGCACATTTAGTGATGCATTCAAGCTGTGCTCTGAAAACAACTCGATCCTCCAACAGTCCTACATAGAAAGCACCTTTGATATTTATTTATTCATTCATTCATTTATTTATTTACTTCAATTATCTCTTACTTCCTTGATAATACAGAATCATTTGATTATATTTAATCCCCCTCACTCCTCCCAGATCTACTCCCCACTTTCTCACCCCACCCAATCTCCACATATGTGTCTTCTCCGTTTCAAACTATCAGGCTCATTTAACTCGCCCATTTGTTCCTGGGTGTAGGGGCTTTCTCTGGATCCATTCCTACTCTAGACTTTTGCAGTGAGGGGGTAGCTACTCAGAGTTCTGTGTCATGTTGTAATACAAAGGACTGCATATAGGCAAGCTGGATTCTGGCACTCAAGGGGCTACATGCAGCTGAACTGTAACGGGCCTTGATCCCTTTCTTCCTTAGATGTTTCACTGCAGGAACATCATCTTACAATTTCAGAAAATGTGCAGCTGAGTATCAGCAACTTTACACTGGTACCAGTGGGCTTGGTGCTACCCTCTGCATACTAGGAAGGTCAGTGTACAGCTCACCCTTAACTGCCATTTTTAGTCTCTGAAGCTCTTAACAATCCTACCAGGTGGGCCGACTGATGTCTCCTGTCTTGTATAATTTGATTTTTGTCAAAATGATTTTACACTCTGAATCAACAATGTGAAGGGAGGATGTTGTCCTGCTGCTGGGTTGAAATATGAAATTAAGGAACAGCCTGGAGCTCAGTGCAAAATGACAGAGTCCCTTTGTCCATGGGGTATCATCTACCTTGGGGGATACAGGATCCCATATAAAATACTTGAAGAGAACCCTGCACCATCTTGGACATGAACTCAGGGGAGGGTCCCAAGGTTGCCAGAGGACTCTCCACACTGCAGGCACCCTAGCACACCCAGGAAATTGAGATCACTTGTGAGTGGAAGGCAACATCTGTTCCAAAAAACCCAGAGGGTCTTTTGCCAGCAGAAATAGGGACAAAGGAAAAATGAAGGCCCTAGCATACACAGAATCTTGGGATCACTGAGTCCAGTCTACACAGGAGAGCACATGGGTGGCAGAAGCAACAGAGCTTCCTGGGCAGGGTCCCTTGTGCCCTTCATCCTCACCCAGGAGGCAGAGCTGATACCCAAACCCCTGGGTATCTTCCCTGCCAGAGAAGTGTTGGCCTACAGGGAGGGCTCTGACCCCAGGACTCAGGAGGTAGATCTGAGCTCCTGACTTCTGTGCACCTTCCCTTCAAGAGGAGAGCTTGCCAGCAGAGAGTGCTCTGACCACTGGAACTCAGGAGAGAGTTGGTCTCCCAGGAGTGCTGAGAGAGGCTAAAGAATCACATGAGGAACAAGCTCCAACAAGAGATAGCTAGAACATCTAACATCAGAGATTACCAGATAGCAAAAGGCAAACTTAAGAATCTTACTAACAGAAACCAAGACCACTCGGCATCATCAGAAACCTGTATGCCCACCAAAGTGAGTCCTGGCTACACCAACACACCTAAAAAGCAAGATTCAGATTTAAAAATCATATCTCATGATACTGGTAGAGGATTTTAAGAAGTAAATTAATAACTCACTTAAAGAAATACAGGACAACACCACTAATCAAGTAGAAGTCCTTAAATAGGAAACACAAAAATCCCTTAAAGAGCTACAGGAAAACAGGTGATGGAATTGAACAAAACCATCCAGGATCTAAAAATGAAAGTAGAAACAATGAAGAAAACCCAAAGGGAAACAACTCTGGAGATAGAAACCCAAGAAAAGAAATCAGGAAGCATAGATGTGAGCATCAGTAACAGAATACCAGAGATAAAAGAGAATCTCAGGTGCAGAAGATATCATAGAGAACATGAACACAAAAATCAAAGAAAATGCAAAATGCAAAAAGATCCAGCTCAAAACATCCAGGAAATTCAGGACACAATAAGAAGACCAACCCTAAGGATCATAAGTATAAATGAGAATGAAGATTTTCAACTTAAAGGGCCAGTAAATATCTTCAACAAAATTATAGAAGAAAATTTCCCTAAACTAAAGAAAGAGATGCCCATGATCATACAAGAAGCCAATAGAACTCCAAATAGACTGTACCAGAAAAGAAATTCCTCCCAACACATAATAATCAGGACAACAAATGAACTAAATAAAGATAGAATATTAAAAGCAGTAAGGGAAAAAAGGTAAAGCAACATATATAGGCAGACCAATTAGTATTACACCAGATTTCTCACCAGAGACTATGAAAGCCAGAAAAGCCTGGACAGAGGTTATACAGACCCTAAGAGAACACAAATGCCAGCCCAGGCTACTATACCCAACAAAACTCTCAATTACCATTCATGGAGAAACCAAAGTATTCCATAACAAATCCAAATTCACACACTATCTTTCCATGAATCCAGCCCGTCAAAGGATAATAAAAGGAAAAGACCAATACAAGGAGTGAAACTATACCCTAGAAAAGCAAGAAAGTAAAAGTATACAGTCAACAAACCTAAGAGAAGACAGTCTCAAGAACAGAATCCCTACTCTAACAACAAAAATGACAAGAAGCAACAATTACTTTTCCTTAATATCAATAGATTCAATTCCCCAATAAAAAGACATAAACTAACAGACTGACTACATAGACAGGACTCACCTTGCTGATTACAGGAAACCCAACTCAGGGAAAAAGATAGAGACTACCTCAGAGTAAAAGGCTGGAAAACATTTTTCCAAGCAAATGATCCAAAGAAACAAGCTGGAGTATGAATTCTAATATAAAAAAAAAAAAAATCGGCTTCCAAACTAAAGTTATCAAAAAAAGATAAGGGGGGGAGGCACTTGATACTCATCAAAGGTAAAATCTGCCAAGATGAACTCTCAATTCTGAATATCTATGCTCCAAATGCAAGGGCACCCACATTTATTAAGGAAACTTTAGTAAAGCTCAAAGCACACAATGCACCTCACAGAATAATACTGGTAGACTTCAACACCCCTCTCACATTGTAGAACCCCCAAAAGGGAAGCCCCCTCAAGTCACGGATACCGCGAATCCCCGAAGAACGCTAGAGACACTTCTTGATGCAAAAGCATGAGGTAGCTTTAGTGGCAGAGCTCCGGGTCAACACATGTCTTGCGCAGGAGACAAAAGAAGTCAACCCAGACTCTCAGAAGTAAGGGGTTTTTATGGGGTGAGGGTCGGGGGGGACGGGGAGAGTTGGCGCAGCCACAGGTGATTGGCCCATTTGAACATAGCAGTGAGATTACAATACAGCAGAATAGTACGTGCTGGCCGGGGCATTCGGAATTCCAGAGACCTGAGGCTTATCAGGGTTTGGGGGACATCTGGTTAATGTGTGACTCTGAGTAAGCTGGGAGAGATGCCTTCCTGTCAGATGGTTTATGAGCTAATCCTGATAGCCCTGGCTGGTTCCGGCATTCCTTCCCCTTATCTCTATGGTCTGTTAGTCTTAGCAGCCGGGCAGGCTCCGTCAAGTCTGGACTTTGCTTTTTCACAGTGTTCAGCCCTGAGTCTTTGAATTTTAAACCCTACTCTCTTAGTTTTACATTCCCAAACCTTAAATCTGTATAATTTTTCCTTTCAACATCAATGGACAGACCCTGGAAACAGAAACTACACACAGACACATTGAAACTAACAGAAGTTATGAAAAAAAAATCACTATTTCCAGATGATACAATAGTTATGAAACAAATGGGTTTAACAGATATCTACAGAATATTTTATCCTAAAACAAAAGGATAAACCTTCTTCTCAGCAACTCATGATAGATTCTCCAAAACTGACCATATAATTCGTAACAAAATAGGCATCAACAGATACAAGAATATTGAAATTATCCCATGCATCCTATCAGATCATCACAGACTAAGATTGTTAGTCAATAACAACATAAAAAATAGAAAGCCAACATTCACGTGGAAGATGAAGAACACTCTACTCAATGATACCTCAGTCAAGGAAGAAATAAAGAAAAAAATTAAAGACATTTTAGAGTTTAATGAAAATGAAGCCACAACATACACAAATTTATGGGACACAATGAAAGCATTCCTAAGAGAAAAAATCATAGCTCTGAGTGCCACCAAATAGCGAGAGCATACATTACCAGGTTGACAGCACAACTTAAAGCTATCGAACAAAAGGAAGCAAATTCACTCAAGAGGTTGATCTCAGGGCTGAAATCAACCAAGTGGAAACAAAAAGAACTATTCAAACAATCAACCAAATCAGGAGCTGGTTCTTTGAGGAAATCAACAAAATAGATAAACCCGTAGCCAGACTCACTAGAAGGCACAGGGACAGCATCCTAAATAACAAAATCAGAAATGAAAAGGGAGACAAAAACAACAGATCTTGAAGAAATCTAAAACATCATCAGATCCTACTATAAAGGGCTATACTCAACAAAGCTGGAAAACCTGGATAAAATGGACAACTTCCGAGACAGATACCTGGTACCAAATTTAATCAGGATCAGATTAACAATCTTAACAGTTCCATATCCTCTAAAGAAATAGAAGCAGTCATTAATAGTGTCCCAACCAAAAAAAGAGCCCAGGACCACATGGGTTTAGTGCAGAGTTCTATCAGAGCTTCAAAGAAGACCTAAGTTCAATTCTCCTAAAACTATTTCACAAAACTGAAACAGAAGGTACTCTACCCAATTCACTCTATGAAGCCACAATTACTCTGATACCTAAACCACATAAAGGCCCAACAATAAAGACTGCTTCAGACCAATTTCCCTTATCAATATGAATGCAAAATTACTCAATAAAATTCTCGCTAACAGAATCCAAGAACGCATCAAAAGGATCATCCATCATGATCAAGTAGGCTTCATTCCAGGGATGCAGGGATGATAATATAGGGAAATCCATCGATGTACTCCACTATATAAACAAAGTCATAGACAAAACCACATGATCATCTCATTAGATGCTGAGAAAGCATTTGACAAAATCCAACACACATTCATGATAAAAGTCTTGGAAAGATCAGGAATTCAAGGCCCACACCTAAAAATAATAAAAGCAATATACAGCAAACCAGTAGCCAACATCAAAGTAAATGGAGAGAAGCCGGAAGCAATCACACTAAAATTGGGGACTAGACAAGGCTGCCCTCTTTCTCCCTTCCTAATCAATATAGTCTTTGAATTCCTAGCCATTAGACAACAAAAGGTCAAGGGGATCCAAATTGGAAAGGAAGAATTCAAAAAAATCACTATTTCCAGATGATACAAGTGATCCTAAAAATTACACCAGAGAACTCCTAAGCCTGATAAACAGTTACAGTGAAGTAGCTGGATATAAAATTGACTCAAACAAATCAGTGGCCTTTCTCTACACAAAGGATAAATAGGCTGAGAAAGAAATTAGGGAAACAACACCTTTCACAATAGTCACAAGTAATAAAATATATTTTGGTGTGACTCTAACTAAGGAAGTGAAAGATCTATATGAAAACTTCAAGTCTCTGAAGAAAGAAATTGAAGATCTCAGAATATGGAAAGATCACCCATGCTCATGGATTGGCAGGATCAATATAGTAAAAATGGCTATCTTCCCAAAAGCAATCTACAGATTCAATGCAATCTCCATAAAAATTCCAACTCAATTCTCCACTGACTTAGAAAGGGCAATTTGCAAATTCATCTGTTATATCAAAAAACCTAGGATAGCAAAAACTATTTTCAACAATAAAAGAACCTTTGGTGGAATCACCATGCCTGACCACAAGCTGTAATACAGAGCAACAGTGATAAAAACTGCATGGTGCTGGTACAGTGATAGACAGGTAGACCAATGGAATATAGAATTGAAGACACAGAAATAAACCCACACACCTATGTTCACTTGATCTTTGACAAGGGAACGAAAACCATCCAGTGGAAAATAGACAGTGTTTTCAACAAATTGTGTTTTCACAACTGGCAGTTATCATGTAGAAGAATGAGAATTGATCCATTCTTATTTCCTTGTACAAAGCTCAAGTCTAAGTGGATCAAGGAATTCCACATAAAACCAGAGACACTGAAACTTATAGAGGAGTAAGTGGGGAAAAGCCTTGAAGATATGGGCACAGGGAAAAAATTCCTGAACAGAACAGAGATGGCTTGTGCTATAAGATCAAGAATCGACCAATGGGACCTCATAAAATTGCAAAGTGCTTGAAAGGTAAAAGACACTGTCAATAAGATAAAAAGGCCACCAACAGATTGGGAAAGGATCTTTACCAATTCTAAATCAGATAGGGGACTAATATCCAAAATATATGAAGAACTCAAGAAGATGGACTCCAGAAAATCAAATAACCGTATTAAAAAAAATGGCATGAGAACTAAACAAAGAATTCTCAACTGAGGAATACCAAATGCTTGAGAAACAACTGAAAAAATGTTCAACATGCTTAATCATCAGGGAAATGCAAATCAAAACAACCCTGAGATTCCACCTTACACCAGTCAGAATGGCTAAGATCAAAATTTCAGGTGACAGCAGATGGTGGCCAGGATGTGGAGAAAGAGGTATACCCCTCCATTGTTGGTGGGATTCCAAACTGGTACAATCATGCTGGAAATTAGTCCGGTGGTTTCTCAGAAAATTGGACATAGTACTACAGGAAGATCCAGCAATTCCTTTCCTGGGAATATACCAAGAAGATATTCCAACTTGTAATAAGGACACATGCTGTACTATGTTCATAGTATCCTTATTCATATTAGCAAGAAACTGGAAAGAACCCAGATGTCCCTTAAATAGGAATGGATATAGAAAATGTAGTACATTTACACAGTTTAATACTACTCAGCAATTAAAAACAATGAATTCATGAAATTCTTAGGCAAATGGATGCATCTTGAGGATATCATCCTGAGTGAAGTAACCCAATCACCAAAGCACACACATGATATCCACTCACTGATAAGCTGATATTAGCCCAGAAACTTTGATACAATTTGCAAAACACATGAAACTCAAGAAGAAGGAAGACAAAAGTGTGGATACATCGCTCCTTCTTAGAATGGGGAACAAAATACCCACAGAAGGAGTTACAGAGACAAATTTTGGAGCTGAGACTGCCCCACCCCAGGATTCATCCCAATTCAACCACAAAACTCAGACACTATTGCATATGCCAGAAAGATTTTGCTGACAGGACCCTGACATAGCTCTCCCTTGTGAGGCTATGACAGTGCCTGGCAAATACAGAAGTGGATGCTCACAGTCATCTATTGGATGGAACACAGAGCCCCTAATGAAGGATCTAGAGAAATTACCCAAGGAGCTAAAGGGGTCTGCAACCCTATAGGAACAACAATATGAACTAACCAGTACCCCCCAGAGCTGTGTCTTTAGTTACATATGTAGCAGAGGATGGACTAGTTGTCCATCAATGGGAGGAGAGGCCCTTGGTCTTCTAAAGATCATATGCCCCAATAAAGGGGAATGCCAGGGTAAGGAAGCTGGAGTGGGTGGGTTTGGAAGCAGGATGAGGGGAGGGTATATGGGGCTTTGGGTATATCATTTGAAATGTAAATGAAGAAAACATCTAATAAAAATAGAATGCTTGAAGAATGTCATGTAGTCCTGCACCTGAGATTATTGGAATGCCTCTCCATGCTAATGAGGCATCCCAGTAGCCTTTTCCTTCAGGCAATGACTTTTGACGACTCTGGATATTCTCACCCCTTTCCGCATAACTATATAGAGCTTGCTACACCCTCAATAAAGTAAATGCATACCAACCCACCCAGAGTAAAGAATCATAAACAAGCAAAGATCATCTCAGATAAATATTTCTGAGATCAGCAGAGAAGGGATTCATGCAAAAAGTCTTTGGAGAAGGCCTTTTTTCTCCACCTGACTCCTGGCACTATATCCAGCCAGGCTAATCCTGTTTCTGACTCTGTTTCATTGTTCCAGCCTGCTGTGCAGCAGTGTGTGGACATCCTGAGAAGGAGAAAGTTAAGGAAAAAGGAGGAAACAAAGGAGGAAAGGAATATTTTTGTTCTGATTTGAAAAGCTTGAATGCATTGTCTCCCATCCCCTTGCTTTGACCATGACATAAGGCAAATCTTCTAGGGACTGTGACAGAGGAAAGCTGTTCATGTGCTATTCATCATGGCAGATAGAACTGAGAAAAGAGAGACAGAGGCAAAGACCCAGACAGAAACAGAATCAAAGACAGGTTGCATCCCTCCAGTGTACATCCTAGGATGTCCTCCAGCCAGGACATATTAGATGTTTCCATCACATCACAAATGCTTTTAAATGCTTTTAAAATGTGAAGCCATAGTAGAGTAACACATTGATATCTGAGTTCTCACAATCTAGTCACTTACCAAAGCCTTGTCTCTGAATATCACTGGAGACCAAATCTTTGATATGCAAACCTTTGGGGGACATGCCAAATGAAATGCACATACAATAAAGCTCACTTGCATCCACAAGAGCACCTCTAAACTCCTAAATGCATGACTTAGTATCCTATCTGACATCCTACCTCCTAAAAACAAACAAACAAAACAAAACAAAAAACAAAACAAAAAACAGCATCTCAAGTGTCACAGGCTGGCCTTGGACTTTCTATGTAGAAAAATATAAAGTTGAATATCTGTTCCTTTGCTTCTACCCCCTCCCCTGAGTGCTAAGATTACTGTAGTGCATCACGATATCTGGTTTGGGTGGTGCTAGGGTTTTGTGCTTGCTGGGTAGGAACTCTACAAACTGTGCCATATCCCCCAGACTCCCTTTCTTTACCCCCAAATGGAACTGTATTATTTTTGAAAGACTTATAACCCCTTGTTGTCCTCAGTGCTGGCTCATTTCAGTCTTCATTTGTCCCCCAGTTCTTCCAAGGATAGTAAAGTGACCAAGTGCCCCACCCTCTCTAAAGCACTCCCTACTTTTCTAGTCTCTCAGGAACTGCACCCCTTGTCTAGTACCATCCTTACTGAGCCCACCATGGTGCCTCCCATAGTCACCTGATTTCAACCTCACATGTGTCATCTCAGCATCACTGTGTGACCTTGGGTCCTCCTCATTGACTAATGAAGACCCTTTGTCATGTCTAAGATAGAACAGTTGTCAAACTCATTAAACAGTATGTCCTGAGACCTTCCAACCTGTGCAACACCCACACTGGAAGGAACCTCATTGTACAGCAAACTTGTCACTGATCCTAGAAAATAAAAGGCACTGGTTCCCAGAATTACCAACTTGTGTTAGCCCAGAGTAGCTTACTCTCTCCACATTACCTAAAATCTTCCTTGAAACCAATAAAGTTAGACTAGGGTACAGCAGAAAGTTCAGTAAATAAGTGCTTTCCAAACAAACATGAAGACCTGAGCTTAGAACCCTCAGGTGAGGAAATAGGAGAGTGGAAGCAGAGAAGGAAGAGGCAGTTCACCTACAAATCTCAGCATTCAGAAGGCAGAGGCATGCCATTTTAGCCAAAATGATGAACTCAAGGTTTAATCACAGATCC
>NC_034594.1:88655009-88666293 GCF_900095145.1 Mus pahari
TGTGTGTGTGTGTGTGAGAGAGAGAGAGAGAGAGAGAGAGAGAGAGAGAGAGAGAGAGAGAGAGAGAGAGAGCTTGTTATACATGTGTATATTTTTACACCACATTAAAACTTCCAGTGTTGTTTGACAGGAGTCATTTACCTTGTTTTATCAGGCAGTGTCTCTCACCTTCTTTGAACTGTCTTGCCTCTGCTTTCTCTGTCCTGGGACCACCATATGTAGATTTATTTCCATAATATTGGTTCAGAGAATCAAGCAGAGGTCTCATTCCTTACAAGGCAAGCATTTCACAAACTGATCTACATCCACAACTGCCATACTGGCTTTATAAAAATGTTACACATGGAGGGTAGATAACAATATGAAAGTATCCAGAGTTGGTTCTATCCTACCATATGAATGTCAGTGATCAGACTGAGGTTATCATGCTTGCCAGCAAGTACCTTTACCCTCTGGGCCATTTTCCTGGCCCCTTGACTTACTTTTAAAGCAGACATATATTCAGTAAAGTCATTAATCTATAAACTTAATGAACAGATTAATCCACTCATGAGGGGAAATTCCTGATTAGTTTTAAAAGTTTCTAATATTCTATTGTATAGGTTAAAATTAAAATAAGTTTGGGAGGAGAGAAACCTCATTAAAGCCATAGTTGGACTTAGGTGGATAGAGGATTACTGCTAAGATGCACTTTTCAGTGAGCACTTGTAATTCCAGCTGGTGGCACACTGTATGCAAAACACCAGGCCTCATCACTCAAGTGTCCTTTTCAGCAGATGAGACCCTTCACCTGAGGCCACAGTCTTCTCAGACTAGCCTGCATGCAGCAACCGATATGGGCCTGAAAATCTGAATGCCTGCCATAAAAAATAAGACACACCAGACAGAAAGTCCACTGCAGCTCTTCATGTCCCTTAGTGCTGTGCTATCTTACGGGCCTGTATCTTTGAATCTCAGCTCCTCCCTGCCCTCCCAATGCTTTTACCTCTGTTTGACCCATGGGCAGGCACTGATGACAGACACCCCACCAAAAATTTTGAATCTAGCTTAGTGATAGTGAGTTATACAGGCTTACCTACAGGATCATGGTAACTCAAAGGCAGTTGCATCACTGAAAAGCCCAGTAAAGCATGGACCTGAACCCCTGAATGCTGTATCCCTGGGCACCCTGTACCATTTACAGGCTACTCAGTGATAAGGGAGCCCTCTTTCCCCAGAAATTATTGCTTATATAATCTTATAAATATTATAAGTTTTAGAAAGTTCCTGAGACAAGTTTTGTTTCTTGTTTGTTTACTTCCTCAGACACCTATGAATCCTTATTGACTTTTAAGGCACCTTGTTACAGGAGGGAATGTTTTAACTCAGAGAATATCACTTTGCATCACCCTTTTAGCACAGTGATGGGTCCAAATGCTTCCTTTCCAAACATCCAGACTGTGAAATTCACCCTAGGAACTACTTCCTGGGAAGCCTGACCCACACCAAACTCCTTCCACTGGTGAATTCCTGTCAGGGGCCATAGGATAGATAAAGTGCCATTCATGCCTAAGGTGAGAGGTGCATGACTTTACCAACAGCCGTTCAACCTCTTTTGGTAGAAGAAGGCCACCAAGAACCCAGAAAATGGGTCTCTTACCCAATTCACAAGAAACCACCCTAGCAGGAGTGCTGAAGAAACTTTATGTGAAAAAGATGCTTGACTTTATTTCTGGGAAGTAAGCCAGAAATAGTCAGGAAGAGAACCAGGGCAGATGGAGAGAAACAATTCAGAGAAATGGCAACAGTGAATGGCAACTGGCAAGTGTGATGGGTGGTCAGGGTCTAGGACAGATTTTTCAAGGTTCTTGGTATTTTAGCTGAGAATGAATTAAAAGACCACAAAAATTTGCAAAAGTAGAAATATTACTTTATTCAATAGCTCAGCAGTAACTCACCAAACACTTTCAAAACCAAAAGCTATGCAAGTGATATTACCCAAGATTCCTGTTATTGTTTTCCATTCTTTTCATGGGATTCAACAGAAGGAAATATTTGGTTGATATGGAGAAGAGTTTGGGTGGTTCTATATATTGACTTACAGTTTTCAACATATATAAATATTTATTTATGGAACTTGTCCATTCCCTTAATTCATCTGATTTTCATCACATGTACACCCAATTGTGCAAAGGTCTAATGTTGTAAATAGTGGATTATCCTTAAAGGCTACACGATTGCCCTATTGTGCATGCACACAAAACCAGTCCAGGCCAGATTGACCCACCATTTATTTGTTTCAGGGTTTGACCCAGGATTGTCTGAAAAATGATAAGATATTATCTAAGTTTGCTACAGTAGTGATGTATTTCCATTGTGTAAAGCATGTGCAGCCTCATACAAGTGGAAGACAAAGGCTGAAAAATAGCTACTAGGTTCACTGTTAGAAAAAAATGCATGTATTGTCTATACCAAGTGAAATCTTCTAACTCCAGACTCACACATCACATACAAAATCAAAGAAAGCACTGACCCATACTCCACCATGCTTCTTCTATACCTTTGATGTAATCTGAGTCTCCAGGTCATGTATCTCCATTGCTGTGGGTACTAAACAAGATTTGTCTGCTGGTCTCCATAAAAATCTCAGGACAATTACCCACTGTATATGCTTTCCATATAATAGTCAATCTTGACTGCCAGAGTGACATGGCATAGATTATAGAATCTACAAGGCAAGCCTCTGAGCATGTCTGTGAGATTGGGTTAATTGTGTAGTGATGCCTACCATTGTATAGGCCAATGGTAGGCATCACTATGCACCATTTGAGGTCACTAACTGAATAATATGGAAGTGAGCTGATACCAGCACTTATCCCTCTCTGCTTCCCAATTGTAAATTCAATATAACAGGCTGCCTCATTCCCCTGCTGTTATACTGTCCAGTGAGGATTGGGATTCACCATGTAAGCACAGCTCTGGGTGTGTGTACAAGAAAGGGGAAGGGTTTTTTAGAATAGACAAATTGCAGTGAGTAGACCAACCCTGATTGTGGAAAGCATCATTTGTTGGGTCCTAAACTGTGTGAAGATAAGAGTTGAGCAGAACACCAGCATCCATCCCTCCATGTTTCTTGACAATGGATGCAATACGGCCATCTACAGCTCCCTGCTGACATCACACTGTCCTCACCATGATAGAATGTACCCGCCAACTGTGAGCCAAAATAAACCTCCCTTCCTTAACTTGCTTTTGTACGGAACATAGATTCCTTTGCCAAGATATTTCACCACTCCTCAAAATCCCTTCTTCCAACACATCCATCACCCAAATCTTTGTCAGGGATAGTTATTCCACAGAGAAGATTCAACTGTACCCATCTGAGACAGGCCAGCTCTATTTCCGTATTCATGTCCAATGTACATTATCTTCTCTTGACCTGAACACTTGTTGACTTCTTCTGATAATGAGATGTAAGAGTGATTAAGACCTCCTAAAGGCTCTGTATTTGAAATGACTGGTGGCTTCTCAGAAAACAGACTTTACCAACACCTAGAAATGTATTAAAGGGGAAAGATCCATTTTACAATAGGACTGGATTTTCTTCTCTTCCCCCACCCCTCTCTTTCTCTCTATCTTAATATAGGTACTTGTTTCTTTATCATCCTTTTTTGAGAAAAAGAATACAGCAGCAAAACTTTAGCTTTGGGTTTTATTTTGTTAGCTGGATGCTTCTTGACATTTTCAAAAGCTTCTAGGCTAAATAATAATTTTACTCTAAAACCATTTCCATCTGCTTCAGCCCAGTGGCTCAGAATCAGCTAATTAAACTCACAAAATGAGGACGTACATAAAAAGCCATTGCAGAAGTGAGAGCATGTGTGAGGCTGCTTATTAGGTGAGCCTCCTGCCCCTCACAAGGCTAATGGCAGACTACCATTGCACAAGTCAGCATGTGCCTGCACAGGAAGTGAGGGGGCTGCACAGTGAAATTCATGGGGTAAACTTCTGTTATTTGGGACATGATACCTCATAACTTGCTTTTCCACAAGAGATATCTCCCCGTACTTTCTTCTCTCTTTCTCCCTCTCCCTCTCTCTCTCTCTCTCTCTCTCTCTCTCTCTCTCTCTCTCTCTCTCTCTCNACACACACACACACACACACACACACACACACACACACACAAATATACAAGATCTTTGGTAGAGTGCTCGCTAGTAGTGGGCTCAGATCCTTCCTATCCTGACTGGACCTCTCTTGGACAAGACCTCTGCACATACCTCTCTCTGTGCAGCTTCTTTCTTCCTCTTTGTCTTTCCTCCTTTTCTGTTTTACACTTCAGATTGAACCAAATCTCCCTTTCCACAGGAAGCATATGCCAGGTCCAGCTCATTTTTGAATGGCTCCAACCCAGCTACTCACTGATTATCATGTATTTATAGAACTCAATAAGGTTGTGATTTTTCATTTTCTTATGTGATTATTTAATTAATGTTTGCCTTCTCCATGAGCACCATAGGGTCCCTTGGGAAAGAATTTTTCATTTGACATTTACTTTTATTTCTTCCTCCCTTCTGTTTCCAGAATCTAAGACACTGTGTATGGCCCATCACAGATGCTCAAGTAATATCTTTGAAACTATATAGATGAAAAGAACATTTTTCTCATGTGATGTTTGCAAGTATCAGAAAGGTGCAGAAAGAATCTGTTAATCTCATTTCTGAACCTCAAGAAGACTATTACATGACTTTTTCTGGGAGACATGTATAAATGTCTATTCACTCTATACAGGGTACCAACAATTGACAAAATAAATAAATAAATAAATAATAAAAAAAGAAGGAAGAAAAAAATCCATCTAAATCTCACTAAGCAAAGCCATGTGTTTGCTTGAATGCTGTAAGACGTCCTAACATGAATTAATCAAAGGCAGCTGCATTACCCAAAATATTATTCTAGAATGGGGTGACAAAGCTGTTGTTGTTTTTTTTTTTGAGATTCTTGTGTGATGTTCAGGCATCTCAGTCAGTCACAGAGACTCTTCTTTCCAGAAGTCATTACTGCCCTATAACCTTGCCAAGGAGCCTTTTGAATTTCAGTTTTCTGAGTCTTGTAAAGCTTTCTTTCTTTATTTCCTTTTTTCTTTCTTTTTCTTTTTCTGAATTTTAGCATTTCCTCTCTTCCTCCCTGGGAAGCAATGCTTGCATTGGCAATACAACAGATGCATTGCACCCTTAAGTATGATGTTATTCATCAGCTATGACTGTAGATGTACACAAACACATTTAGTGAAACTGTTGTATACAGTATTGTTTATAATAATAAAAATGAAGGTGAAGCACTGTATTCATTAGAGAAATAAGGTAGAAAAATCAGTGTCAATCAGCACAGTGGAAATTCAATAATATTTGTGCAGATTCAGAAAGATCCCCACAGTAGAAAGTTTAGTGGAAAAAGCAACTCACAGAAGGATCCCCAAAATGATTTGGAGCAAGGGACATAGGGTTGACCACAGGATCTTTCATGTACTAAGCACATGTTTTACCATTGAGTTGTCCCTCTAGCCACTTATGTAACATGTGGAAAAACTGCTAATGAAGACCAAACATGTTTCAATAGCCTCTGCTCTAGGTGCAATATGGAATACTCCCTTCATTAGTGGGACTTCTCCTTGTCTGACCTCTTCTGGGAATTTCTTTTTTTCTTTAATTTTTTTATTTGATATTTTCTTTATTTACATTTCAAATGCTATCCAGAAAGTCCCCTATACCCTCTTCCTGCCCTTCTCCCTTACCCACCCACTCCCACTTCTTGGCCCTAGCATTCCCTGTACTAGACCATCATCCCATAATCTGGGAATTTCTAAGTCCCAACATACTTCTCTGCTGAGGAATGCCATGTGGTCTCAATTAGATTAAAGAATCAATTTTCTTTCTCCTGATAAAACATGTTTAAATAGCACCTTGGACTCCTGAAATGCTTCCCTAAGCTAATGAGGCATTTTGGTACCCTGAACCCTTAGTGAATGATATTTGCACATCCTAGATGTTCCTACATTCAGTTCTTCACAACCTTATAAGTAAAGTTGATCTGCATCCTGATAGCTGGTCCTGGTGTGGTCATTCCCCATTAGTAATCACAGGATTTCTGAACCACCAGTTTGTTGTCTCTGTTCTCATTTTCCTTGTGAACCATACCTGTTAACAATCCATGGTCAAATGGAAACACACAACATGTGATTGTTTTTATGAATTGACATAGATTCTTTCATTGCATAAGAAGTTTCTTGACACCTAAATAGTAAATGTGTAGTTATGCTCACTTTGGATGAAATGGGCTGGAGTAGAAGCTATACATTTTTATGATGTGCCCTTCTGAAAGTTTGAAGTTCAGTGTGATTTCACAATATATTTTTGGTTTTAACAATGTAGTCATTTTCAAAATGAATTTGTATAAAATGCATATCAAAATAAGTTTATTAGCACCATGAAGTGAATTGTATTATTTCTTATTGATTTTCCTTCTCAATTATCTTGAAGTTCATCAAGTCATCCTTGGAACCTGGCCCACATATTCTTTGCCCATTTTCCACAACACAACTGAGATTCATTATGGAGTTTCTGTTTAATTAGTAGTTTTTTGGTCTGTCAAGAGAGCTTAGTAAATTGCTTGCCGTACAGGCATGAATATCTGAGTTTAATCCCCAGAATAAAATTGAAAAAAAACTGGCAAATGTGGTTCTGAGCAAGATCACTAGGCAAGAGCAGTAGCTGGTCTTGCAGAGGATCAGGGTTCAGTTCCTAACATATACAAATATACATGTATGCTTCATCAGGCATATGTGGGTTAAAACACACATATAGTATACATAAACTCACAAAAGCATGCACACACGCATACACGCACAAATAATAATAAAACTGGACATTGGGGTATATTGCTTTAATGTAAGCCCTAGAGAAGATAAGACAAACATGTCCTTGGGGCTCACTGGCCAGCTTCCCTAGTTACATCAGCAAAATTCAGTCCACTAAAAGAAACTATCACAAAAGATAAGGTAATCTTACATATGTACACACACACACACACACACACACACACACACACACAAATGTGCGTGCACCTGTCTGGCAGCTCCAAAGTCAAATAGTCTGAGGGGAGAGTTAGGGTGAATATAAGAAAGATAGAAAAAGGATAAAAGAGCCAGATAATGGAATAGCTGCTAGTCAATGCCATGCAAGTACTGAGTGTGTTTCTCATAGCTTTCTTATCCTACAATACAGTGAGAAGCAAAGCCACAATCCAACAGAAACACGTTGCTAAAATATACACATAAGACCGGTGTTCTCACCAAAAATCTTCCCTGTTCCTTCCAACAAGGACAATAAACTTTTCAGCCCCTCGCCTTGAGCCTCAATTTCATCTCCTCTTACTGTTTCATGTCTCAGTACACCAGGAAAACTGACAAGAGACCCTGACCTGACTTGATTGTGTCTCACAGATACACTTTCTCTTTCTCTCTCTCTCTCTCTCTCTCTCTCTCTCTCTCTCTCTCTCTCTCTCTCTCTCTCTCTCTCTTCTTCTGCTTCAGAAAAGCAGAAAATGGATCCCGATATGAATGCTAATACACACATGCATATATACACACAACACAAGCATGTGCACATGCACAGCCATACACAGATTTTCATAAACCAAAAGCTTTCTAAAATGGAAGCAAATTTCCAGTATAATAGATAGCATTGATCTGTGTTTCCACACACCAAGCCTGGCCTGGGGAGCCAGGTAAGTCCCTTGATGAGTTTGCACCTCCATAAGAAGAACCTATAAGGAGACAGTGTGTGTATTCCTCGTGTGAATGGAGTGAATGCTGCCTCACACCTCTAATCAGTGGATCAGATAAATTTTCAGGTTGAGTTGCCAAAAGCTGATTACTCCAGAAATAAATACAGAGCCAAAGTATGACAATGTCCATCCATAACCATATGGAATAAACCAACACTCTATCTGGGAGAAGAAAGGAAATATAATAATACCTCATGGTAAAGTAGAGCTTGATTATGTACATCCATAAATAATAAAAGCATCCTAGATGCTACCACAAGTGAGCTGTGAAATATATTTACTTCCTTCAGTTCTGTGGCTCTCTAATATCTGGTGCAACAACAACTGACAGAAACACAGACGCAGCAAAGATACTTCTCTGTGCACCTTTCAAATTGTGTATACTGGTGAGGCAAGTTCATAGCCACTCCTAATTCTCCCTTCTGAATTCAGCCATGTTAACTTTGTAGGAATGTCCTTGCATCATTGAAGCAGGTAACAGCAGACCTCTTTATATCCCTAGTTCAAGCAAGTTATGGCCTACAGCTCAGAACCACAATTTCATGTCAAAGAATAGAGGCATGGAGAGGCTCTGAAACTTCCTGATAGAGAAGCCGTAATTATAGTAGGCCATGGAGCAAAGCTGACTTGTAATGATTTCCTCTGAAGCTTGGTAAGATGGAGGAAGTTGTGAAAAAATGCATGTTAAGACTCAGGAAATAAATATCTCAGGAAGCAAAAATCTCAGAAGTCTCATGGAGTCTCTGAAACTAACCAGAAGTCCCAGATTCCCAGATCCCCCCATCATATATAAGCAGTAAGAACAGCTAAGAAAATAGCCAGCCAAGCTGCCTTGAAGAGGCATGTACCACTGAAGCTGCCCAGAAGGCTTGGGACCTGCTAATACAGAGTCATCTACGTTTGCAGCTACATGAGCCACCCCGTCTAGATTGAGCTGCTTTTGGATCATCCCTGCCCTGTAATTAACCCATGACCCATCTATATTAAACAACTCCAATACATGTATCAGTTCCCCAGGTTGAATTTCGATGGTATATTTACTTTGGTCACCTGTCTGACATAAGTAGAATGCTTGTTCATATCATAAGAAACACATAACAAAAGCCCAGCTTGATCAGTCATTCCTCCTCCAGGAGACTGTATTTTCACAATGCCCCTGGCAGGTGGCAAAGGAAGTATATAGCCTTTCCCATCCAGTCCCTGCACAGCTTTCAGGTTCACTCCACTTAAGTCCCGTGATCCTTTTCTCACCAAAGTCTCTGGGTACTATATTTGAAAAGATCTATTCAAAAACTGCAACCTTGTTTGACAAAGCATCTCAAGCTGAAATAGGAAACAATTTGTGCTGCACAGTGGAGACTTGTTTTTCCTTTCCTTTATTTAGATCATTCTCTTAACAGCATATTTTTACTCAAATATCTTTTCCCTTGTCCTCAGAGAAAATATACACTTTACATGTATAAATAAATAAAAGCTAAGTTAGCCCAAAGACCAAGTAAGTTTGGAAAATTCTGCTAATATAGATGACCTCTTGTGTCCTTTCAAAAGTTCACTTTAAATAAAAAGTTTTATTTTATCATTTGTTAGTGTATGTTGTGTATTGCTTAAAATGACAATATCACTAGAAAAAAAATCCCTCTGGACATCTCTCCGCCCATAAAGTCCCTGCCATATAGACATAACCACTTGAGTTCAATCTCTAGTAGCCAGGTAGAGTGTGGCTAGTATGGTGGTATATACTGGTGATCTCAGTGTCAGCAAGGTGGAGATGGTTGGATTCACAAGGTCAGCTTGGACAGCCATCCTACCTCAAGGATTCTGGCCAATTAAAGCCTTGCCTCCAAAAACAAGGTAGATGTCTCCTGAGGAAAAGCCCCCAAAGTGACCTCTAGCATCCCCATGAATGCACATTAACATGAATATATTGCAGACAAACACACACAATCCTCTCTGAACAATTGCAACTGTAAAATAGGGGCATCCATTTAAAAGAACCCTTGACCATATCAACCACTAATTAATGGCAATCAGGCTATCTACTTACCTCATTATCTCAGAAATGTGGGCTTGGTCATCAAGAATCCATAAGAGAGAAACATGAACAAAATATTTAAAATATATCCCATTGCTACATAATAGCATAAACCTGAAGTTTGATAAACACCCTGAGATTTTGTATCTTCACTAATCTACTAGAAAATGGTGAAAAAGCCCACCACTTTTGTGCATGGCTTGTCACCTATGGGTTCCTGTGCTAGCCTTGCTCCCCAATGTGGTGATGCTGGGAAGTGATGCTTAATGGATGGTACACAAGACACAAAAGGACCTACTCTCACATGGGGTTAAAGTAGCTGCCATGGCATGACTGAGATATCTGAAGATTTAGTTGTTACAAGTTGAGCTTCTGATTATTCTCTGGCCAATGTTTGGTATCACCTCTTTCAACCAAACAAAAATACCACTCTGTCAGTCACTATGAGCTCTTCATCAGAACCAGCTAATATTGACACTATAATTTGCTTTAAAAATAGTTTAACCTACCTTAAGTATTCCTTGTAGTAATTAAAAACAAAACAAAAGAGACAATAGAGAAACCTATTTTGTTTATGCTCATGGTATACAGAATTGATCAAGTCATATGCTGGGCTGAGCCACAGAAGGTCCAAGATATAATGAATGGGCCTATTAAATAAGGAAGGAAGAGGAAAAGGCAGATAAAGGAGGTTAACTCAATCTGAGTACACAGGGAAGGGAAGTAATTCAGAAGTCTAATGATTCCTTAATCAGGCTAGTGAGAACTATGTATAGCTAAGCAGTTCTGGTCCAGGTGTGGCACTATCTATCACTGATCCCTCAATATCTGATCCCCAGTCTCCCTCCAAGTTGGTCTAACAAGTTGTCAGAACTATTCAAAATCTCCTCCTGGGAAACACGTTTCCTCTCTGGCAAGTACCAGGGCCTCAGATTTTGAGTTCCCTAAGACCTGGAGAAATGCCAGCTTCTTGTGGCACTCCTTTCTTTCTTCCTTTTTCCCCCCAATATTTATTAGGTATTTACTTCACTTACATTTCAAATGCTATCCCCAAAGTCCCCTATTCCCCCCTTCCACCCACTCCCCTATCCACTCACTCCCCCTTCTTGGCCCTGGTGTTCCCCTGTATTGGGGCATATAAAGTTTGCAAGACCAAAGGGCCTCTCTGCCCAATGATGACTGACTAGGCCATCTTGTGCTACTTATGCAGCTAGAGACACGAGCTCTGGAGGTCCTGGTTAGTTCATATTGTTGTTCCACCTATAGGGTTGCAGACCCCTTCAGCTCCTTGGGTACTTTCTCTAGCTCCTCTATTGGGGGCCCTGTATTCCATCCAATAGCTAACTGTAAGCATTCACTTCTGTGATTGCCAAGCACTGGCATAGCCTCACAAAAGATAGCTATATCAGGGTCCTTTCAGCAAAACCT
>NC_034594.1:88667823-88673268 GCF_900095145.1 Mus pahari
CTGGGTCATATAAAGTTTGCAAGACCAAGGGGCCTCTATTCCCAGTGATGGCCAATTAGGCCATCTTCTGCTACATATGCAGCTAGAGACTCAAGCTCAGGCGGTACTGGTTAGTTCATATTGTTGTTGCACCTACAGGGTTGCAGCCCCCTACAACTCCTTGGGTACTTTCTCTAGCTCCTCCATTGGGAGTCCTGTGCTCCATCCAATAGCTGACTGTGAGCATCCACTTCTGTGTTTGCCAGGCACAGGCATAGCCTCACAAGAGGCCACTATATAAGGGTCCCTTCAGCAGAATCTTGCTGGTATGAGCATTAGTATCTGGGTGGCTGATGATGGGATGGATCCCCGGATAGGGTAGTCTCTGGATAGTCCATCCTTTCATCTTAGCTCTAAATTTTGTATCTGTACCTATATCCTTTCATGGGTAATTTGTTCCTTATTCTAAGGAGGAATGAAGTATCCACACAGTGGTCTTTCTTCTTGGTTTTCTTGTGTTTTGCAAAATGTATCTTGGATATTCTAAGTTTCTGGGCTAATATCTGCTTATCAGTGAGTGTGCATCTTTCACATATCTTTTAACCTCTTTAAATCTATTTACAATACATGTGATGACAAGGAAGAGGAGGGAGAGAGGGGAGAGAAATGGTTGAGTGAAGAGATGGAGTGGGGAGGAAGGAAAGGAGAGAGAGAAGAACAGATAGCACAAAATGGGAAGCTTCATGAAGAGAAATCTGAAAGTTGAGCTATGTACCAGTCATTCCATTCAGAAGCTGTGTAATTCCCACCTTTCCATGTCTCAGAAATAATGTTATACATGTTGAAAAGTCTAAGGGTCACTTCTTTGGATGATTAAAAAAACAAACATGAGTGATTCCTATTTAAAATGAAATGGTCCAACTCAGAAGTTGGATAAAAATTAGGGACTCACTCAGAACATACTCAAAAGCAATCAGTTAATGAAGAAGATGAAAGCCTGTGAATATGAAAACGATGTGCCTACTGACTGTATAATACATCCTACCTTCTGAACAGGGTCTGCAGAATGGAACCAAATGCTGTGCAGAATAATTTAATGACATCTGAACCAAGGTCATCCCTGGATGCTTTCTTCTTGGAATTTAGAACAGTTCATAAATGGTACTTAATGGCCCATTCCAAGGAGAATCTCTGCATACTTAATGTCTGTAGGCAGCATTTAAAATATATGTTGATTCCTAATTATATACAAGGAATATATATATATATATATATATATATCAAAAAATATATATATGTATCAAAATAAAATGTATATATACATTATATATGCAAATATATATGTGTATATATACATATATATACAAATGTATATATATCAATATATCAAAATGATATATATCAAATATATATATCAAAAAATTTAATTATCTTTTATTTATTTACTTATTTATTTATTAATTTTGGTATCTCTGTGAACCAATTGCATGGTGATGACTGCAACTTCATCTCCTTTCATCACATGACTTAGGACCTGATTTCAAAGCAGTTCTCTGTGTCAAAAACATCTGGTATAAGAGAGACCTATGAAATAATACACCATGAATGGTATTGTTTTGTTCCTGTGATGACATGCTTGAAAAAGGCAACCTAATGAAGGAGGGGCTTACTCTGGCTCACATTTTGAGGGTAGAGCCCATCACAGCAAGGAAGGCTTGGAGGAGGAGCAGGAAACAGCTAATCAAACTTCATCTCCACTCAGGAACCCAACAAAGATGAACATTGGTGATGATCACTTTCTTTTATGCAGTACAGGACCCAAGAACTATCTACAACTAAGGTAGGTCTTCTTACCTCAGTCCAGAAACTCCCTTATAGACAGTTCTAAGGATTTGTTTCCATGATAATTCTAGATCCTGTCTAGTTAACCATCAAGACTAGCCCACACAGACAGCAATCTTGTTGGATCTCCTGGGAAGACAATCATTCTGGACAGCTCACATCTCTTGATTCCAGTAATTTCCATAAGAGGAAACAAGATGCACACACCTGGGATGGCATCCAAAGGATAATGCCTATTTTCAAGGAATGCACAATGTAAATAGAGAGAAGTCATTACTCCCAGGTCCTTTGCTTTTGGGATAACTGAAGCAAAAAGTTTCAGGAATTTGCTAGTGACAAATTCAGATATAGAATCCAGGAATGAGCTTAGGTAAGCTGTGGATAAGATTCCTAGAGCCATTCATGCATAGTTAAAATATCACTGTTTATATGTTTCAAATAGACACCAAACTTCTACTATATCATGCTATGTGCCTGGAGTCTATTTTTGTTACAAACAAATGAGGAATGATTAAGGTTGAATATTGACTAATTACACTGTTTCTCAGTTGTTACACATTGTGTAGATTTACCAAAGGATCTCATTCCACCTCATTCATATAATTATGAATTTTTTCATAACAAAAACAAGTGAAATATTTAAGGAGCATGGCCCCATCTGAAGTCTGTCTGCTCTCTATGGATGAGTGCAAATGCAAAGCAGTGTGAGAGTTAAGGAAACAGAAAGAACCAGGAGCTGGGAGTCTGAAAACAATTGGGGTCCCCAGCTCTACAGTTGAGACTGGGATTACTAAAGGAGGGATTGAAAAAGACCTAGCATTTTTTAGGAGTCACATAGGTCTATAAGTACTGAAAGCAGATCGTGGGTAGATGAAAAGATGTTAGAGAGCTCAACAGTCAATGACCTTCTCTACTTTGGCCTAAGGCACTGCAGTATGTACCACTTTAGTGACCCTTAAGAAGATCAAATGTCTCTGAGCTGAAGCATTTCAAACCAGAAGCCAGATGGTAAACTGAATCACAGCAAGCAAGATAGATCTTCTGAAACAAGCCTACTTGTTTGATGTATCATAGCTGGACATTGTGGAGGGGACTGCCTAGCTGCTTGTGCAGTAACCTGCCTCATAAAAGCATCCCTTTAACACTAGAGAGATGGCTTAGCCAACAAAGTATTTAAAGCACAAGCATGAGGACATGGCTTTGACACCCAGAGCCCAGAAAATAGTTGAGATTCACAGCACATGAATGGAAAACCGGCACTGGAAGAGGCAGAGACAAGTTGATCTCTGAGACTCACTCGATAGCCCACCTAACCTCTTTGTTGTCCTCCAGGCAACTGAGAGACTGTTTCAAATAATAAAATGCACATAAGAAATGACATCTGAGGTTGATCTCTGGTCACCACACATATACACATTAATGTGCTTATACACATACTTAATAAACCTCTGTATTTCTAAAGTTCCTCTCCTCTGTGTTAGCCACTGTGGTTATCACTAGATGTTTAATGAAGTCCCTATTTTTGTCTTTTTCTGTCATGCTTCTGTCTGCACCCCTATCCCATAATGAACATTTTTACAATGACAATGCCATAGAGGCCTCAAATGGGCAGGAGCCAGAATGAAAGCAAATTGACAGATTAGAATTCCATGTGCTGATAATGATTTCCCAGACATATTTTTCAAAATTTTCAAAACAAAAACATTTTTCTTTATTTTTTTTTCAAGACAGGGTTTCTCTGTGTACCCCTGGCTGTCCTGGAACTCACTTTGTAGACCAGGCTGGCCTCAAACTCAGAAATCTGCCTGCCTCTGCCTCCCCAGTGCTAGGATTAAAGGCGTGCACCACCACACCTGGCACATTTTTATTTTTATATTATTTAGATATTTAATTCTTAAAATTCAGTATTTAATTTTTAAACTCTTGCAATATATTGTGGAAATAAAAATGCAACACAGAATACATTTGAACAGATAAAAATTGAATAACAAAGAAAATAAGTTTTAGTAAAGGAACAGGCTTAGTTTCATGCTTAGTTTCAAAGATGAAGATAGAATGCATGGCAGCAGGCAGCCTCATGATGGGGAAGAGACGTCAGAGAAAGAATAAGAACACCTAGTTTCCTAGGGAAAGCATCATAGAAGAAAGAGAGAAAGAAGCAAGTGAAAAGGTCTGTATGGGCACATGTGTGGATGAACTCTTAGGACAAAAGACAATGTCCTGTCTCCACCCAGATGGAGCGTCCATTTTTGACTATGAAATTGTCTGTTGTGCTGCATTCATGGGACAAAATGTGTCTCAAAAGAGAACTTGTAATTAGATGGCTAATTATGAAGGAAGATGACTAACACTGAGCTCTGGCTTTACACACACTCAAACATGTGTGCATACAACCCTCCCACCACATAAACATGCACACAAAGAAAAATAAATATAAATGGACAAGTGGACATGTTTTGAAATAATAAATCATGTATATCATTGGGGGAGAAAGGGGATAAGGTAGAGATCTGGCATTTGTTCTCTTGCTGTTTTTCTTTGTTTTAAATTGTACTTGTTTGTGTGTGTATGTGTGTGTGTGTGTGTGAGAGAGAGAGAGAGAGAGAGAGAGAGAGAGAGAGAGAGAGAGAGAGAGACAGAGAGAGAGATTTTGCACCCAATGCAGATACCTATGGAGTTCAGAAGAAGGTATGGGATTCCCTGGAGCTGTGGTCCCAGGGTGTTGAAAGTCATTTGATATGAGTACTGGGAATGAACCATAGCCCCCTCAGGAACAGCAAGTGCTCTTAGCAGCTGAAACATTTCTCCAGCCCTCATTTCTCTTTCTTTACCAAGCTAATGTGAGCTCTTAACTATGCACCTTAGGAACTGTCAAGGTACGGTCTTTAGCACCCAGGTCCCCTGGTAGATGACAGAGAGTCTGGCTCCAAAGGCAGGACAGCCTTTGCAGTTACTTTATCTCCCTAACATGAGACAAAATGATTTCATAACTCAGCTTCCAAAAATGTGGTTGCTTGCAGCCCAATAGGAGATCTAAATAAGAGTTCTCTAACACAATTTTATCCGTTGGTTTTAAGAACAAGTTTTCAATCCCTTCAGAGTGCCAGCATGATTCTAAGGATGCATACAGTCTCATTAATGGAAAATCAGTGTGGCTGAACCCACATGGTTTCCAGTCTTCCAGCAGAAGGATTACATGGGGTCAGGCCTATGCTAGCCTAAGTGCCTTACTTCCTGTCCCCAAGAAAATATGCATGGGAGGTCTTGGCTGGCAAACAAGCCAGCCCTTCAAAAACTTGCAATTTCTACCCAGGCATCTTTCTGACCTAGTTTTTAAGCAAATTAGTTTGTCAATCAAATAAAAACTGGCTGCTAAAAATGCAACTTTCAGCTGATGTATTCCAGGAAGTCTGAGCAACCCCACGCCTTCCTCCCGCACTAATCTTAAGAGGAGTCAACTTCACTAGACCCTCAGTACCCAGGAGAGTTGCTGGCACATATCTGACTGACAACATTTTATATTGAATCACCCAACCAGTCAATGAAGAATGCAGTTGACATTTTTGTGTACAGAGGGTGTATATATTCCTCTCCTCTCCTCTCCTCTCCTCTCCTCTCCTCTCC
>NC_034594.1:88673461-88687393 GCF_900095145.1 Mus pahari
TCTCTCTCTCTCTCTCTCTCTCTCTCTCTCTCTCTCTCTCTCTCTCATGTCCGCATGCTCACACATGCACTTGCATGCATGTGGTCATGTGTGGAGGACAAAGGGCAACTTCAGGGGTCATTTCTCAACAATCATGCATACCTTGTTTGTGAGACAGTTTTGCTTATTGGCCTAGAGCATGTAAACTAGGCTAGGGTAGCTGGCCAGTGACCCTAAAGGATCCATCTATCTCTTCCTTCTGCCTCCGCAGTACTGGGATTACAAGACCAAATTACCAGAGCTGGTTGTTGTTGTTGTTCTCGTATTAATATGTTTTCTGGAGGTCAAACACAAGTTGTCATGCTTGTGTGGCAAGCAATTCTCCAGCCAAGCTCTTGTCCCAGCTCACCATTCATTTATTTAGAAATCCTTCTATCAAAGTAGTAAATGACCTAGGTAAACGCATAGAAGACAATAAGAAAACCTAGCTCATCACATCCCATAAGTTGGGTTCTGGACATTCATTAGTGAATACATGTATACATATATACATGTATGTGTGTTAGAGTGTGTATGTATGTGTGTGTGCATTCCTCAAAATCATGATGAATTCTAAATGTGCTTATCCTACACACAAGTTTGTGATTAAGTTTGTGATAGCTACCAGAGTATCTTGACATCTAATTAAATGTGAGTGAAACTTTATACTCCATCTCTTGGAAGGTATGAGCCTTCAAAAAGAGGTGACAGAGCCCTGAAAGGTTCTATTGATAAGGCCTTACAAGTTCTGGGCTCTCCTCCATTTGCATTAGCACTATTCTATACCATGACAGTCAATCTGGGATTCTTAGCTACATACACATCCTTGGTGCATCAGTATACACTATGAAAACTTTCACAATAAACTGCAGCAGATGTGATAAGATTCACCAAAGGCAATAAAGAGTGTCACTGGGGCCAGACCTAGAAATGTATTAGCCTAATGAACAGTGATTTGTAACCCAGTCATCTCTGTATCCTCTTAGTGGCCCTATGCTACTCACACTTTCCACTGATATAACAAAAAGTCTGACAGAACCAGTTTGATAGAGGAATCATTTCTTTTGGCTTACATTTTCAAAGAGTTCAATCCATGGTGCCATTTACTCTGGACCCATGGTGGTGTAGAACAATGTCACAAATATGGGGGCGTGTGGCAGGTAGGAAGCAGGGAAAGATAATTTAGGAAGGCACGAAGGGCAGATATAATCCCCAAGGATTTTCATATGCCTCCAGTTACTACACCATATTCCCTGGTCTCCCAGTAATGTCATCATATTATGAGTTGCCAGTATATTGAGCCCCAAGTATACAAGTCTCTGGGGACCACCTTATATATAAACATTCCGGGGGCAATGCACCCCCCTGACAGGACCTGCACACTCTAGGTTCATGGATGTCCCCACTATTAGAGTGCTATGTGTGGAAGAGAGATTAGCTATCTTCTGCAGCCACTTTCTATGTGATTTTTTTTTGAGACAGAGTTTTCTCTGAAGCTAGAGTCAACATCTAGAGATCTTGATCAGGTTCATTTTCTCCACCATCTGAAGAACTAAAAAGCAATATCAGGAAATAAACATTATTTAAAGAAGAAGAGAGGGGTAGGCAGAGACAGACAGAGGCAAAGAAACACAGAAAGAGAGAGAGAGAGAGCTGCTTGTGGACGTTGTACATCGTGGTGCGGAGCCTAGTGCGCACCACGATGTACAACGTCCACAAGCAGGAGAGACAGAGAGACACAGAGAGACAAAGACAGAGATATAGAAACACAGACAGAGAGAGAGAGAGAGAGAGAGAGAGAGAGAGAGAGAGAGAGAGAGAGAGAGAACAAAACACATAGAAAATATCTCTGCAGAAAAAAGAGGGGGTTCCAAACTGCTAAGCAGAAATCTATTGTTCACTTAGAAATATAGGGGCCTCTATTGTTTTTTGTAGTGTAGGAATGTCTCCCTCCCCTAATTTGGGTCAGCCAATTTAGAGTAAGAAGCAGATGCTGATCATCTACATCTTTGGGTAAACATGTTCAACTGAACACATCTGAGGAACCAAGGTAGTTCAGCCAAAAAGTAGGGTTGGGGGGCCGGCTTTCAGAGCAATGATCAGTCAGAAATTAGTTTCCAGTCAGGGATGTGAAGAAGCCAGGAGTTCGTCATCTTTATTATTTATCTATGATCTTTTATCCTGACTTTCTGTCTGTCTGTCTGTCTGTCTGTCTGTCTGTCTGTCCGTCTGTCTGTCTGTCTGTGAGGGACCTTTCTAGCTTGTACTAACAGATTAGAGCATTCCAACTGGCTAATTGTACAGCAAGCCCCAGAAGTAATACAGCTCTGACCTCCCTAACACTGGAATTGCAGGCATGTCTTAGGCATTATTAGCTGGGTACTGGGAATCTGAACTCGGCTCCTCACACTTGCATGGCAAGCCCTTTGTCAATGAACCATCCATAATCACCACATCTTAGCTGCTACTCTGTCCTGCATATTTTTACTCCTGTAACCAAACTTGGAGTCAAAGTCTGTGCCCCAAGATGTCAAGTTCAGCCACCTTCTCTTGAGAAACCAATCAAAACAATATATTTAGTAGTTAAAAACAGATAAAAGGAAGTGTATTCCTTTGGGGGACAAAGAGACTTAGTGACACTCTCCAGTCCAACTTAGAGGGTCTTGAAGTGAAAATAAACTTTAACTATGGATGCAGGGATGTGCACACCTTACTCAAGGTGGACCCATAAGAGTTTCCCTCTTGGCCTTTATGTTGGTCCAAAAGTTGTAAATTTCTTTTCCTAGAGAGAGTTTCCCATCTAGCTTTTCCATTTCCAAGCATGAGACTCATGGGGAACTTCCAATTTCTTGTGATCCATTTCATCTGATCCTCAGAATGAGAGACATGAGTATCTCTTTTGAGTGCTTTCACTTCTGTCAGGGTGGGTACAGGTAACTCTTTCTCTCCCCTCTCTTTCAATGTCAACTAATGTCAATTCAAGCCACTACAGAGCATGAAGAAACTCCTATAAGGGATGAAATCAGCTCCACAGGATAAAAAGCAGGCTGAATCACAACCTGCCAGTCAGATAGCTAGGAGTGGTATGGGAGATCCAAACAGGTGGGCCACCAACAGGGAACACTTTTGGAACAGGGGTAAGCCTTCCAGGCACTTTATTTCAGATTGTTGTTATTGTCCTAATAGATGATCTTTGTTAGGTCAACATGCTTTAAAGTTATCTGATAGGAATTTATGGTAATGAATACCCTGCCTTCCACAAGTCTGGCAGCTGCTCGTGCAATTTGGAATGATAAGGACACACTAGTTGTTTCCATGACTTCCCAAAACATCACCACCATTGCAGGAGCTATGGGGAATATTCATATTCAAATCATTACCACAAAGCCCATGTCTTGGAATGTTTAAAGCAGTGCTCTGAGGCTTCCACAGACTTCCATGTCCCTTTCATAAGCTGGAAAGAGGAAAACTTTGTTTTCCAGTTTGAAAACTGTTGCTGTATGATTATGGTTATCCACCCAAATTTTATATCTGAACCCATCTCTGAAAGCCTTTCATATACTATTATACCCTCTAGCCTCTCCTCTTTCTTAATACCTGAGTTTTACCCCTCTTTCCTACACCTTCCTTTCTCCTGTCTCTTGCTATTTTATGTGTATAGCAGCTTGACAGCTATTTCTCACACTCCTCCAGGCACATAATGAGCCTTATAGCATATGTGTAGGTGTACATCTGTGCATCTGTGTGTGTTTAGGTGTGTACACATGTGTGTGGAGAGCAGAGGGTGGGTGTTTCTTAGGTTCTCTCTCTCTCTCTCTCTCTCTCTCTCTCTCTCTCTCTCTCTCTCTCTCTCTCTCTCCAAGGCAGTGAGCCAGTATCTCATTGGATTGGTACTTACCAAGTAGGCTAGGCTGATTGGACATGAAGCCCCAAGGATGTGCTAGACTTCTCCACCATGGGAATTAGAAGCACACACAAAAATTCTTGACTTTTTAAAAAATGGGTTTTGAGAATCAAGCTGTTGTCCCTACCTGTGCAAAGCAAACATTTACCAGCTGGACCCTCTTACCACCCAAGCTCACAAATGTACAGATCTGGGGCAAATTCTGCTGGCTCCCATCGAACAGGACACTTTGCAGAAGTAGAATGGCATGTGTAATACATTAAATGGGATGGGTGAGACACTCTCTATAGAGGATGGATGAGCAGGATAAGCTGCAAGCATGAAATAAGTATATTTCTGATTTGAAATTTTCAGTGCTGAGCAAGAAGAGTAATAGAAACTGTAGCTGGATTGGGATGGGGTTTGGTTAAGTGGAGAAAACCAGACTATACTGATCTCTAAGGGAGAGAAGCTCACTTTCCCTTGGGATACTGTAGCCTCTTAGGAGTGAATGGCCAAAAAAGGAATCACATCAACATTTCTTCATGTATCTCCTGAGTGATTCAAATGTACAGAAAGATTTCAGAAACCCTGCACCAAGAAAGAAAAAATAACAATATTGAATTGGCTTCACTTGGTCAGTCATTGATAATTTTAATTAGTTTTATGTGATTTGGGCTGGGAAAATAACTTCATATGTAAAATGTTTCTTGTACAAGCCTGAGAACTTAAGTTCTAGCCCCAGAAACTGCATAAAAGTTAAGTGTGGTGACATGCACTTGCAAATAAGTCCTGGGGACCAAAATCAGATGGATCCTGGGGAATTATTTATCAGCCAGTCTGGCCTGATACTTGTTCAATGAGAAACACTGTCTCAACAAACAAGATGGAAAAAAAAATGATGAAGATGTTCTGATATCCACCTCTGATCTCCAAAAGTACATGCATAAAGTACATATGAGGTGGGAGTAGAGGAGGCTTTTAAGATGTGTGAGTTAACTTTCTCCATGGAATTCCGAGACTGCAGTACATAACTACCATAATGCTATAATTTTTGAGTCTTACCCAGGGCTCCACCAAAGTGGAAAAGATGAAAAGGAAATAGTGGCTGGCACCCCAAAAATTCTTATAGTCACTAGAGATGATGATTTATACTTTAGTGAGAACAAATGTCACCAATGAAAGCAGCTACCTGGGAAAGCCAAGAAGGGCTCATGAGAAAATATAAAAAGTTCCTTTATTTTCACTAAATAAACATACACACACACACACACACACACACACACACACACACATATATATATATATATATATATATATATATATATATATATATATATATTCAGACACAGATATTGGAATGGAGAGGGATTCCTTGTATTCCCTGTAGCCCAGGGTGTTTTTTTTCTTTTAATCTTACTATGTAAGCATAACCTTGAACTTCTCATATTTTTGTCTTACCTCCCAAGTGCTGGGCTGACAGGTGTGAGCCACCATGCTTGTTTTATTAATGCTAGGGGTGGAGCCCAGGAATCCACACATGCTATCCAGGTCCTGTCCTAGCTGCTAATTTTCTCAGCCTCTGATTTTACTACATAGATGTTAATTTGGGAGTTATTTTTTTAAGTTAGGGAGAGTCTGGAAAATGATTTTACTATTTCTATAGGAAACCACAAACGTTCCCAAACTAATTATTGAAGGATCTTTCTTTTTCTTATTGATTTTCAAAGTTGGCTGTGGCAAATGTTCCCTGGATGCCTCTGAAAGGAATAAGGTCTGGAAGACTTAAACTGGGTGCCTAACTCCTAGGCTGTGCTGGTCATCCCTGCTGGCCCACATGGAAGGGCAAGCATGCACGGGGAGCTAACAAAACTATGAGAATATGCACTGCCACATAAGCATGGTCACCCATGCAGAGGCATGTGGAGGTCAGAGACTGGCCTTGGGCAATTTTCCTCAATTGCTCCGGAGTCAGAGTCTCTTATTGAACATAGAGCCCACTGTTTGGGCTATGATGGCTTGTTATTAATTCTGTGTCATCTACCTATCTCCACATTTTCAGTGCCAGAATCCCACATATATGCCTCAGATTTTTTACAGGGTTCGTGGCATGGTGATCTGAACTCACATCCTCATGTTTCTGTGACAAGTACTTCATTCACTTACCATCCCCCAAGCTGCTCTGCTAATAACACTTTTTCTTTCCTTTCCCACTTTCCCTTTTTTACCCTGTCTACACTCCCTGCTTCCCTTTACCCTTGCTGCTCTCTCTCTTACTTTCTTTTCATCCTTTGTTCCAGGTGGGCATAGATTAGAGCCTTGAGACCTATTCTTATGCATGTCACAGCCATCAAAATGCAGCTATTCTCCAAGAGACTGTTTTGATTTTAAAAGTGGCTGCCCCTGTCACACTTCCTTTCCATGAGCATGGTGGGGTTGGACTGACCTCTGTTCTGTTTAGGAGAAATGGATAGTTGGGACTATTAAAATCTACAGTGCTTTACTCCTGGTGATTCATGGCTGTTAATCCCTGTGGATATATTTTTATTTTCTGGGATATATTGGATGTGCAGGTGGTATATATTGGAAAAGCCTGTTGTTTATTGACACAGGTTCAGCAAATATTCTGAATAATCTTAAAAATAAATGGAGAAAAGTAGAAAGTCATAAACTGGATCAAGAACTCTGATTTTATCCAGGATCCCTGAGTTATTTCTTTCCAGTTGAGAGAAATCCTCCCTGTTCATATATCAGAGGTGAATGGAGATTAACAATACATGATGTGTATCAAGTACTGCTTGCTCTGTCTTGGAATCTTGTGCTGTCCTTGACAAGGACTGCTTAGTTATGCATACTGCTGCCCTGCTATTTCAACCCAAACCTTATTTTAACACTGTGAACATGGACTTGGGAGCAGAGTAGAATCATGATGTTTAGCATTAAATGCCAACTTGCCACACATAGAATTGCCTGTGAAGAGAAACTCAACTGAGAAAGCGTATAAGTCATATTGGATTATGGACATGTCTTTGGAGGATTGTCTTGATTAACAACTGAGGTTGGAAGAACTGCCATGGATGTGGCACTATGTTGTCTGGATATAGGTTTTGAATAGTAGACACATAAAACCAAAATGCAAGCTGAGAGCAAGATAACAAACAAGTAGCACTACTGCTAGTGTCTCTGTCTGCTTGTAACTATGATGTGAGGTGGCTTGAGTTGCTGCCTTGACTTCTCCATAATGTAGACTGTGACTTAGAGGTGCAAGTTGAAGAAACCCTTTCCTCTCCTAAGATGGCTCTGGGAAGAGTATATTATCACAGGAAAAGAAATGAAACAAGAACAAAGGATCATGGTGATTCTTTGTTTCTATTTACAACATGACCACATTAAACAAATCTGCCATCTTCCTTTTCATTCTTACTTGTTTGTTTAACTGAGAACCAGTAGTAAAGCCTGGCTTATCAGGGTTGCCTGTCAAGACTGTAACCTTATGGGCTCCAGTATCAAGGTGAGACATGAAGGGTCTACTAAAGGGTCACAGAGCAATTATCACCAAGGTGCATTTACTTAGTATCTGTCACATTCCTCCGTATAGTTGACCTAATGTGCTCTAACATTAAACTCATGAAAGTTCAGAGATTGGTGAAAATTCATTAATTCCTATCCATTTTTCCTGACTTCTTTAAAATTGTTATGGCAATATATTTACAAAATGAGCAGTCCCCTTCATCCAGTTTTATTGACAAACAATAAATAAAAATGGTATGCATCTAGGCAGCCTGTGGCTGCATGTTGGAGCTAGAGCAATTAACTAGCAGGTACAAGTTCAAGAATTCCATCACCCACAGTAAGTTAAGCATATATTCAAAGCATGTTAATATATATATATACATATATATATGTATATATATGTATATATGTGTATATATGTGTATATATGTGTGTATACAAATCAATTGATTGATTGCTACAATTAAATTAGCATATCTCTCACAGAGTTCCCATGTGTGCATATGCTTGTGTACATAGAGTATTTAAAACCTGTTCTAGAAGATTTTCTGTAAACAATAGAAAATTATTATACATAGTCACCATGAATTGTGTTTTATTCAGCTTTCTTTAAGGTAATTTAGTTTAAACGTTATTATTGTACTGAGAACATAGTTCAATCACAAAAGTAGTTGCTATGCAAGCATGAGCTCCAGAATCCACATAAAATGTCATCCATGATGGTCCACATTTGCAATCTGAACACTGGGGAACAGAAATAGGAAGATCCCTGGGGTAATGGGTCAGCCAATGTACCCTAATTGGGGAACTCATGTCAATAAGAGGCATTGCATTAAAGGAAGTGGACAGTGTTTCTAATCCAACAATGAAGGATATGTCTTATCTTTCATGGGCTTGTGAGTATCCCCTCAAAATGATTCTATAAAGTAATGTATTGGGGAAATATTATTTTCTACATCCCCATTCTTAAGTATTTACATATACAGAAGAAAATAAGGGTTCAGAGAGGTCTTATAATAAGGCCATTTAGTTGACTTTGTAGGAGACCTAAAGATATGAAAGTAAAGAACTCTTAGCTCATCCTTCACCCACACAAGTGTTAGCCACAACACTCTGAGGAAGATTGGGCTAAGAGTGCTGACTTTCTATATTTCTGTGAGTGACAAGTCACTGTAACAGTTTAGAATCTAATCCATATCAGCAAAACAAATGGTAAAACAAAGAGAAATAGAAGCAAGCCATGTGGTAAATGCACAGCCAGAACAGCTGCAGTTTGTTGTAGGGGACAGTCAAAGGGACTCCACACATGTCACACTCTGATCATCTTTACAGATGACTGTTTCCTTTAAGATAGTCTCGCAGTCTTTATCAATTCATTGAATTTAATTGTCTCTTCATTTTCTCTTTTCCTCATTTTTATTAGATATTTTATTTATCTACATTTCAAATATTACCCTTTTCCTGGTTTCCCTCCAAAAACACTGTACCCCATCCTCCCTCCCCCTGCTCACCAACCCACCCAATACCACTTCCCTGTCCTCATATTTCCTTACACTGGGGTTTCAAGCCTTCCCATGACCAAGGGCCTCTCTCCCCTTTGATGTTCAACAAGTCCATCCTCTGCTAGATATGCAGCTGGAGCCATGGGCCCCTATAAGTGTACTCTTTGATTGGTAGTTTAGTCCCTGGGAGCTCTGGGGGGTAATGGTTGGTTCATATTGTTGTTCCTCCTATGGGGCTGAAAACCCCTTCATCTCCTTCAGACCTCTCTCTAACTCCTCCATTGGGGGGCCCCATGCTCAGTTCAATGGTTGGCTGAGAGCATCCACCTCTATATTTGTCAGGCACTGGCAGAGGCTCTCAGGAGACAACTATATCATGCTCCTGTCAGCAAACAGTTTTTGGCATCCACAATAGTGTCTGGGCTTGGTAACTGTACATGGGCTAGATCCCCAGGTGGGGCAGTCTCTGAATGGCCTTTTCTTCATTCTCTGGTCCACGTTTTCTCTCTGTATCTCTTCCAATGGGTATTTTGTTTCACCTTCTAAGGAGGACAAAGTATCTATACTTCGGTCTTCCTTCTTCTTGAGTTTCATATGGTCTGTTAACTGTATCTTGGGAATTTCAAGCTTCTAGGATAATATTCACTTATCAGGGATTAATATGTGTTCTTTTTTGATTGGGTTGTCTCACTGAAGATAATATTTTCTACTTCCACCCATTTGGCAAATAATTTCATGAATTCATTGCTTTTAATAGTTGAGTAGTACTCCAGTTTATAAATGTACCATAATTTCTGTATCCATTCCTCTGTTGAAGGACATCTGGGATCTTTCCAGTTTTTGGCCTTTATAAATAAAGCTGTTATGAACATAGTGGAGCATGTGTCCTTATTATATGTTGGAGCCACTTCTGGGTAAATGCCCTGGGTATGGCAGGGACCTCCTGTAGTACTATGTCCAATTTTCTGAGGAACCACCAAACTGATTTCCAGAGGGGTTATTCCAGCTTGCAATCCCACCAGCAATGGAGGAGTGTACATCTTTCTCCACACTCTCTCCAGCATCTGCTGTCAACTGAGTTTTGGATATAAGGCATTCTGTCTGGTGTGAGGTGGAATTTTCAAGTTTGTTTTAATTTGCATTTCCCTGATGACTAAGGATTTTGAACACTTCTTTAGGTGCTTCTCAGCCACTCAGTATTCCTCAGTTAAGAATTCTTTGTTTATCCCCATACCCCATTTTTAATAGGATTATTTGGTTCTCTGGAGTCCAACTTCTTGAGTTCTTTGTATGTATTTGATATTAGCCCTCTATTGGATATAGGGTTGGTAAAGGTCTTTTCCCAATCTGTTGGTTTTCGCTTTGACAGTGTTATTTGCCTTATAGAAGCTTTGCAATTTTATGCAGTCCCATTTGTCACTTCTTGATCTTAGATCATAAGCTTTTGGTGTTCTGTTCAGATCTGTATGACAATAACTTCAAGTCTTTGAGGAAAGAATTCAAAGAAGATCTCAGAAGATAAAAAGATCTCCCATGCTCATGGGTTGGCATGATTAATGTAGTAAAAATGGCCATCTTTCTGAAAGCAATCTATACATTCAATGCAATCCCCATCAAAATTCCAACTCAATTCTTCATAAAGTTAGAAAGAGCAACTTGCAAATTCATCTCAGATAACAAAAAAGTCTAGGATAGCAAAAACTATTCTCAAAAATAAAGGAACTTCTGGCAGAATCACCATCTGTGACCTCAAGCTGTCCTACAGAGCAGTCATGATAAAAACTGTGTGGTATTGGTAAAGCGATTGGCAGGAGATCAAAGGAATAGAATTGAAGACCAAGAAATGAACCCACATACCTATGGTCACTTGGTATTTGACAAAGGAGCTAAAACCATCCAGTGGAAAAAAGACAGCATTTTCAACAAATGGTACTGATTTAAGTGGTGGTTAACATGCAGAAGAGTGTAAATCCATCCATTCTTATCTCCTTGTACAAAGCTCAAGTCTAAGTGGATCAATGACCTCCACATAAAATCAAATACACTAAAAATAATAGTAGAGAAAGTGAAGAAGAGCCTTGAGAACATGGACACAGGGGAAAATTGCCTCTTCGTTTTCATGTCCCATTTCTTATAATGACAAAATAAGACTTCTGGTCCTCTGAGTGGCCCTCCTCTGAGCTGTCCCTAAACCTGGCTATCCATGAGCATTATATGTGCCTTAGCCTTCTTCTCACTCCCTAGTCTGAGCAGTCACTAGTCACCAGCATCTGAAACCTGGATGCAAGCCCCAGGCTCTGAGCTACTCTCCTGATTCCCACATTTGCCCGTCCAATCCTTCAAGATGCCATGGTTCATTTTTCTAGAATCAAAAGGACAGAAAAATGATCCTGTTACTCTCCAAACTAAACTTCTCAGAATTGTTGGCCATCAAGAAGAAATTAGTTTGGTTTCAGGCACCCATGTTTGTTAGTCCATAAAGACATACAATTCCTGCTCCATGAGTTCTGATGCCATCTTCTGGTCTCTGTGGACCATCACACTCAGAGATACATGCAATTTAAACATAAATATAAATTCTAGAAAAGGATTGTGAGGGTCTTGGGATATAGCTTTGTCAGCTAGTATGAGGACCTGCAGTTGAAGGTCATGAACCCACAGAGAAAGGGAGGTGCAGAAGCATGTACCTACAGCCCCAGCCCTGGGAAGACAGAAACAAGGAGATATGAGGGTTGTTGCAGATACAGAGAGAGACCATATCTTCAAATAACATCCTCAACATGCACTCGCATGTGCACACACTCCCTGGAATGGATACATACATCAGACAGACAAGAGAAGAAGGAAAAATGAACAGTCATTATGAGATCATGTATTAAAGGCCTTTAGGACATTTTGCGAATAAATATCTTCAAATAAATGTATTAAGATGCATAGCCCTAAGGGCTTAACATCATGATATCTCAAAAGTCATTTTGGTTCTTTATTTGGTTTCTTAATTTTCTTGTTTTAAAAAAAGATTTATTTATTTTATGTATACACCATTCCTTATGGAGTACACCATTCCTCTCTTCAGACATGCCAGAAGAGGATATCAGATCCCATTACAGATGGTTGTGAGCTACCATGTGGTGGCTGGGAATTGAACTAAGGACCTCTGGAAGAATAGTCATTGCTCTTAGCCTCTGAGCCATCTTTCCAGCCCATTTCTTAATTTTCTAATACTGGTTTTACTGTGTAACTCAGAATGACTTTGAATTTATAGTTCTCTGTTCTCTGATACCTGAGTTCTGGGACACAGTTTTCAATTACCATGCTGGCTTCCATAATAAATCAGTATTACTCTGTGGCCTCATGGGGGAAAAGAACATTAAAGTGAAGATAATAATAATATACCTCAGGAAAATGCTAAACCTAGCATCACCCCCCCCAAAAAAAAAAAACAGGACACAGACACAGATCTTTTGTGCCATCCACTAAGTTATCAAACTGACACAACCCTCACCATATATCATTTGTGTTTCCTTCATCAACTTTGAAGTTTACTTCACCTCATTTCCCATTTTCCTCTCTGCTTTCAAATATATCTCTATTGTTCTGTTAGTAATGTTTGATAAGGGGGAAAAATGCAGCTTTCAAATATTGAATCTGAGCTTCCCAAATAGAGTAGTAATGAAAAAGTCAGTCAGAAAACCTTTGTAATAATAGATAGAGACAAACATAAAGTCAGGGAATCACCCAGAAATAATGATGTCCAAATTGTTTATGGAATGAGTTGTTGCGCTTTGAGGTTCAAGGCCATATAACTTTAGATTTGGCCTCTCCTTTGCATGGGGATTTTGTGTATCTAGTTTTTGGGTTATTTTGTTGAAGTTGTGTGTGTGTGTGTGTGTGTGTCTGTGTGTGTGTGTGTGTGCACGCGCGCGCGCGCATCTGTGTGTATATGTGATCACAGTTTTGTGGGTAGATAGGAAGACTTCCCCCATATTTGCTGGACCAACATGGCTCTCAAATCATCTCACAGCCATGTAAGTATTCTTGCACTCATCAATGAGTTTATACACAAATGTACCAGGTACAAAATTATACCAGGTAAGAGCTGGTGAAACTGTCATTGGGTAAAGATGCCTAACTCCAAACCTGACAACCTGAGTTCAATCCCCTGGATCCATATTGTGGAAGAAAAGAACAGAGGCCCTCACATTTTCCTCTCATTTCCATAAGCAACACACACACACACACACACACACACACACACACACCACATACACAAATAAATATATAGATATTTCAAGAAATTCCTGTCCATCCTTCAAGTATCATCAGAAAGAAAGAGGACATGGAGCCCTCCCTATGCCTTCTGCACTGGGACTACTAATTCTGGAGGAAAGTCAGTCATCATCATCTTTGGATACCTACTGGTGGACCCACCGGGCTCCAATAAATAGTTTCAATCCCCACTCACACATAGAGTAGCTCTTATATTCTGTGGGTCACAAAACAAACAAAAACAATATACATGAATCAAGGAAAAGGACTTATAGGGAGGGTGTTCTGCAAGGATCATAGGAAAGCACAGAGTATGGGAGAGCATGACATAGTCATAGAACAAGCACAATTAATTAAAAATAATCTCAGAAAGGCCCTTGTCCCCTATCCGTTGACTTCTGGGAGGTGAGGTGTTTGGGATGGATGTTCTCATTTCAATTTATGATGAATTCATTGGGTAATAATTTGCTGTAACTCAAGAAGCATCTATATATGTAAAGAACTTAGATCTGAGCATGGGCAATTACAAAAGTACTATTTCATCAATCAGCAAAGACTATTGGACTACAAAATCCAACTAAGAGTCCTCCTCCCTGTGGATTTGTAGTGGGGGTCGGGTAGGACACCAAGTGAAATATAGAATGATGCAGACATATTCTATCTTTGGACATTGTGATAAATAATTGCCACCATTTTGTGAACCTTTAAGCAGAGGTAGTTTCACTTTTTTTTTTTTTTTTTTTTTTT
>NC_034594.1:88688384-88698119 GCF_900095145.1 Mus pahari
ATAGAAGGAGGGAAGGGAGGGAGGAAGGAAGGAAAGAAGAGAGGGAGGGAAAGAGTAAGGGAGGGAGGAATGGAGAGAAGAAGGGAAGAAAGATTAAAGAAACATCATTGCCCCTTCCATTCTGCAATGAAATCTGAGGATGAGTTCCTAGGCATGTTACCCTATTTTAACATTTTCTTACTGTCTTATATTTGAAACCCTGACATAATGGGACATCACTGGCACTATGGCAAGAAAAAAACATTCTGCTAACCCAAAAGGAAATTGTTAGTTTCATCTCAGGAACTCTGATTCCTCTCTCCTACTCTGGTATGCCACTCAGGAAAAACAATAACTGCATCACCCATCAAGTTCCAGGTAGTTTGGATCTGAAACAGGCACTGTTTGGAATGAGTTCCAAGGGAATTCCCATACTTCCTTTCTCTTTCACGCTGACAACATTGTGATTAATGACTTTACACTTGAAGTTTCTGGATCACTGAGTAAATTTTAGAATCATGGGCACATTTTCAATCTTTTGTCTTCAGGATTCTCTCTGAGCTCTCCATTGGTGTCAAGCTCTATATGAACATCCTGGAAAAATGGTATGATTTCATTTGGATGCCTTCTGCTTTAAAAGGCAAATCTGGGAAGCCAACTTTGTTATCCTGTGATTTAAAAGTTATATATATATATATATATATATATATATATATATATATATATATATATGCCTAGTTGGCTCATGATGGATAATGGGCTTAGGGCAATATGGGGGTAGGCACCAGACTGTTTACTAGCTGCATGGATACACATCCAGTTCCCTTTGTATCCAATCTACTTGTCTCCTATGCATTTCTAACACAACTGCAAAGTTGCCTTTCTAACACATCTGTAAAGATAGCAGCAAGCCTACAATTTTACTCATGTAACCTACAAAGAGGCAAATAACATGCAGGCTTATCCTACCTCACAGTTTAAGAGGATCATCCCATCACTGCAGCTGAAACCAGAGTTTAGTTTGTCACATTGCATCAACTGTTATGGGATGGCTAGCCTTGATTATCAGCTTGACTATATCTGGACTAAATTATAATCCAAAACTGGAGGTTACTCCAGTGAGGTATTTCCTGCTTATTTTTAGTGAATGAATCCCCTTCTAGTTGACACCTTTGAGGTGGAAGACAACACAACTTTGATTCAGATCTTGAAGTAGAAAGACATGCCTTTAATCTAGGTCACACTTTCTGCTGGAAGCTTGTATATGGACATGAAAGAAGGAAGGTTTTGTTCTTTTCTTGCTTGTCCCCACCTTGCTACCTCATACATCCTTCACTGGTATCAAATCCTACTTCTTCAGGATGCCATCATATACAGAACACCTGCTGAAACATCCAGGCTTGTGGCAAATATTAGATTCTTGTACTTTCTATTCACAAATGGCCATTGTTGGATTAGATGGACTTCAGCCTGTAAGCCATTTAAAATGTGTGTGTGTGTGTGTGTGTGTGTGTGTGTGTGTGTGTGTGTGTGTGTGTGTGTGAATACATAGAGATAGAGAGAGAGGGAGAGATAGAGAGAGAGAGAGAGATTCTATAACTTCTAAGACTTTAGAGCACCTTGACTAATACAAGCTACACACATCTAAGTCTCACTATCTAGTGCCATACTTCCTTCTGGCACCCACATCTTACAGGTTTCACACCCTTCAAAAGTGACACCACCAGCTCAGAACCAAGTTCAAACCTTATGCTCAGAAAAATAACGGTTCCAATCACTAAGGTGAGGACAAGTGCTGAGAAATAAAGAAGAGACGAGTTGCTGTCTTATTTACTTAGAACTGTGACTCTAGATTCAATATGACCCAAGAGAAGCAAAATACCATAGCTATTAATGAAGAGATATAAAAGGAGAGAGTAGAATAAAGGTGTTTACAGAAAATAGGTAAAGTCAAATGGGCATATATAAAAATGTCACAAAATAATGTTATAACAAAATATTCGAGTCTTTATTTAACTCATAATTTTGAATATTTGAAGTCGAAGATCAGGTAGTCCCATCTGTTTTGCCTATTGTGAGGGCCATATTACCACATGGCAGATGACATTGTGACAAGCAGATATGCAAAAGATACATTTTTTTTTTTTTAGTCTTCAGAACATAAGGTGAGAGAGATGGAAAAGAAATGCCCTGGCACCAAAACAGTGCCTATCACCAAGGCTGCAGTGGTTTAAATGAGAAATGTCCCCTATATGCTCATTCCCCAGTTGATGGCACTGTTTTGTGGGAGTTATCAGTGCTGTCATTTAAATGAGAGATTCCTCCCTCTTTAAGGCTGAGTGTTTGAACATTCAATCTACAGTTAATGATTCTATTTGGGAACACTAAGAAATCTTGGGGAGGGAGAGCCTGGCTACCTTGTAAGGAAATACATCATTACAATCATTGAACTTTATAGTCTCATCCCACTTTCTGCTCTTACTCTGTAGTTGCTGTGTGAAGTATAAGCAGCTAAATTCCTACCCTACTGTCTGTTGCCATACTGTGCTGGCTAGTTTTGTGTCAACTTGACACGGCTGGAGTTATCACAGAGAAAGGAGCTTCAGTTGGGGAAATGCCCCCATGAGATCCAGCTGTAAGGTACTTTCTCAATTAGTGAACAAGGGGGGAGGTCCCCTTGTGGGTGCTGCCATCTCTAGGCTGGTAGTCTTGGGTTCTATAAGAGAGCAGGCTGAGCAAGCCAGGGGAAGTAAGCCAGTAAAGAACATCCCTTCTCCTGCTTCTTGACCTGCTTGAGTTCCAGTTCTGTCTTCCTTGGTGATGAACAGCAGTGTGGAAGTGTAAGCTGAATAAACTCTTTCCTCCCCAACTTGCTTCTTGGTCATGATGTTTGTGCAGGAATAGAAACCCTGACGAAGACACATGCTATCCCTTCTTGTCTTCTGGCATCATGAGTCAAAATAAATTCCTTCTTCTTGTAGGTGCCATTGTTCATGGTATTTCATCATAGCTACAGAAATGTACCTAATACACAAGGGAATGCTAAGTCAACACTACTAAGGTATAAGAGACCAAAGAATTTATCTATGTGCTCTCAAATACGTGTATATTGTTTTATAATATTCAATGCTCTCTAAAGACTGGAGCTTAAATGACAAGTAGGTAGGAAGACTAGTAATGATCATAATAGTTTAGAGATGAAAGCTGTTTTAAAAGGAAAGAGGCACATAATATTTGCAGAACCAGGTAAAGGAAGTATAATCTAATTACATTGTCAGATTAACATTGAAGAAAAACTAAATGGGTTGTAAAATGTTTTCAGAATATAAGAATATAGCAGAGTATGAGAAAACATCACTTTCCACCAATGCAAATATTCATGGTCTTTCTGTTTCACATTGGAACTAGAAGTATGGATTCCACATCTCTAATCTGAAAATACAAAGTCTGAAAGAGGGAAGACCACATTACAAAGGATGAAAGAAGTTCTTGAGTAATCATGTCAGTTTCCACAAATTGCCCCAAATCCTTTATATATGCCATTTGATTGTCTCTTTTGCACTTGCTTCTGTCATGATATATTGCACCAAATCCTTTCTATATGCCATTTGATTGTCTCTTTTGCACTTGCTTCTGTCATGATATAACCTTCCATGCTATGATGCAGCCATTTGGCTCTCAGAGACCAAACTGAAACACAAACATATGTATACATGTGTACAAGTAACAAATCCTATTCCACTAGAAAATAGTCACAGAGAAACCAGAAGACAAGAAACTAGTACGATGCTTGCCATAGAATCAGGAGGTTCTGAATTCTGAGTTTGAAGACTGTCAAAACACTGTGGGAAGAGACAAGTAGATCAACAGAGTTCCCAATTAGGTAGAGTAGCTTCAATGAGAGATTCTGCCACAAGGACTTAAGGCAATCCATGAAGAGCAATAGAGAAGGACAGGACATGCAATATTCTGTTCTTTCCTTTGCAAGCACTCCCATCTGCATACTCACATGCAAGAAAGACACAAAAACAGAGAGGGAGAGAGAGAGAGAGAGAGAGAGAGAGAGAGAGAGAGAGAGAGAGAGAGAGAGAGAGAGAGAGAGAATAGTAGAAGAGAAAGGAAACTTCTTAGTACTCTCAGGGAGTAATTTTCACAGAATTTGAAGATGAAGTCCCTGTGGTTTTGATGTTATATGATGGTGCTTTGAAGAAGCAGATGGTTCTCATGTCACAGAAAATCTCTACATCAACCATGGATCCATTAAAAACATAAACATTGACATAACCCTTTGTTTTCTCCACTGTCTGATTATGCCAGAGTGGTACACTGTAGCTCCTGGAGTTAGAAGCTGCTTTAAGTTAGCATTCTAGCTATTACTCACAATTGATTTCTTGAACACTCTACTGACATATCAGGTATTAAACATCTGTTTCATCCTGCCATTTCTGCAACTATTTACTGCTGGCTCTTTTTCAAGTTAATGTACCTATTTAGACTTCCAGGTTTTCACACACTTTCTACACACCCCCTCTTAGACAAGGATTAGATTTTGTCATTCACTACTAAAGTGTTTACATGCTTGTAACTCCTCTCTGAAAGAAATGGCTAAGACTATGTCTTTTTAGATGGCAATGGGTTGAGAATCAGACAGGGTAAACAGAAGAAGAATTTTTTGAGTTCCTTTAGAAAATTGGTTCTCAATTTGTGGCTCATGACTCCTTTTTTTGGGGGGGGGGTCGTCAAACAACACTTTCACAGGGTTCTTCTAAGACCACTGGGGGAAAACATTTACATTATAATCAATAACAGTAGCAAAATCACAGTTGTGATGTAGCAATTAAGACCTATGTTTGAGGTTCAACATAACATGAAGAAATGAAGTAGGAATTTCTGGTTTTCCTAGAGACTACACTGTGTCATGTGATGTTTTTCTGGAAGCTGTCTTATGAGAGGATGTTTCCTGAAGCAGACACATGACAGGAACTTGTTTTTAGAACAGACATGAAGTACTTTTCTGGAAATTGTCTAGTGAATAAGAATGTGATGTTTTTCTGGAGTAGATGAGGTTTGGAAAGAGTATAAGCATAAGTATAACTCAACAGACAGAGGGTGATACTCTGGAATTGGTTCCCCTTGCTTTCTTTACTTATCTTTGCTTGTTATGCATTTGTAGAGAGAAAAGCACCAAAGTACTTCTGATAATGTTCTGCCTTCTTCTTGCAGCTTCATCAGACTTGGTCTGATGGGCATAGTCTCATGACTCTTCTGGATTGAGCCACTGTTGCTGATTAGTGTTTGGCATGATAGTGGAATGGACTACTGAAAATAAAGATTAGAATCACCCCAAAAGGACTACTTCTAAAGGAGACCAAAGCCCGATTTTCCTATTAGCCATCTTCCTTCCTTAACTCTGGTGGATTCTGGGCTAAAGGGAGGTTTAAGCATTAAAAACTCTTCTTAAAGAAGGCTTTGAAAAATATAAGCCTACAGAGAACTGTGTTAAAGGGCTGCAGCATGAGAAAGTTAGGGAACCACTGCTTTATTATCTACTTGGGGAAAAAAGGGCTGGTATCAGGATACTGTCTTAGCCCTGTACTACACAGGAGGGAGATCCAGTTGAGAGAGAAGGAAAGCCCTGTCCACTGGTCCAGAAATTAACAGAAGTGGTGGCAGATATGCACAGATAGGGCAGGGAGACGTTGTTTACTGGTTGATTATGCTGATTCTGCCTGAGGAACGCTGAAGCAGCCACTTCAAATGGCTTTGCAAGAATCCTCTCTTCTTCCTGGGACTGGACACACAGCTCAGACTAGCATGCAAAGAAGCAATAGGTTCCATGTCTATTACTGCATAAACCGTGAACCAACTTGACTGCTAAAGATGCCTGCAACCCATAATCAGGAGACCAAAGGCAGATAATGAGCATTTCATTTCATCACTGGCTACATAGTGATTAAAGACAGTTGAAGATATATACGCCTTTATCTAAAAATAAATGGATAAATAAATAAAAATAAAAAGAAAGAAAGAAAACAACAAAAATTAGTCCTCTTTCCCTTAACACAGGTCATAATATTTTTGAGAGACATTTGGTTGAAAAGAGGTAGCAAAAACACCTGGCTAGGCTATTATTTCTGAAGTATTTAAATACATTACTTCTGAATAAACTATATTGAAATAAAGGATTCTAGGGCCCAGACAACCTAGAACAATACTTGAGCTATGAGAAAACAAAAATTTTGTACATGCTGTGTATTTCGTCTATGCAAATTTTCTTCACTTATTGGCAATCCATGTACATAAGACCAATGCCTCCATCTCAGGACAAGACAACTTATTGGGTTCATTTTATGGAGTAATCAAATTACAGAAGCAGTATTTACCTACTTTGGAGAATAAAGAGATTCAACACCTTAGGAAAACAATTTCCCTACAAAGAATGTAATTTCAACTAAAGAAGCAGAATATGATGTGCTGGCCAATGTTTGATATGCTAATTATGCTAGTCATCTAATATTAACTTATTATTAATGTAAGCTACCATTTAATGAGCCTTTATTATGGTTAGCCAATGTGCTAAGCAGTGACATTAGTTGCTTCCCTGTGAGGGAAACCTGTCCATTTCAAGGAGCTGGATATGTAAATCCAATGCTAATTCTTCTTGCTTGATTCCTGAAGTTAGTCTAAGAGAGTGGTTGTTATTTAATGAAAGAGATTTCAGGCTATGATAAATCTCTGCTTAGAATATCAATTTGTTTGGTTCCCTATGCATATTCTGAGCCTTTATTATGGCTAGCCAATGTGATAAGCAGTGACATTAGTTGCAGCCTTATGTGGGAGGCCATTATGTACCTTCATAAACAAGAAACAGGGCCAAAGGCAATCCCCACTGTGTTTATTAAAGTTAATGTACAAAATTATTGCCTTCTATAGAGATGCCCCTGGCAGTCAAGAGAGTCCAAAGGCATGTGATAGGCTGGGCAATGCTTTAGGTGGTAAAGTGCTTGTGGTACAAAACCCCCAAAGCACACATAGAATTGCTGAGCATGGCAACACAAGTCTGCAGTGCCTGCCTTAGGAAGGCAAGCATAGTAGGACCCCAAGGCTTGTTATCCAACAACTCTAACAAAATTAGTGTGCTCTGGGTGATATAAAAGACCCAGTCTCAGAAGAGAGGATGTACAGCCCCTGAGGGTTTACAAAAGACATTGTCCTCTGACCAACCCATATGGACACTTGCACACATGTACAGACAATAAGCTTTTTTCATATTTTTATGTAATGAGAGACAAACATGTTATAACAAGGGACCTATAATGGAACTAAAGAATGTCTATAAAGTTTATTTGGGTACTAAAATGACCATAAGAGCACTTTTTGATAAATAAAATGTTGTAACAACATATCTCCTTTTGACACATTCACAGTATTACTGGAGTCTGGTTTTTTCAAAACAAGTCATACAGCAAAATTGCACGTGTTATATGGTATATTTTTCACTTTTCTTTAGCGCTTTTCACATATTTCTTAATGGGAAAATCCATCTTCATCAACTTCAAGATATTGAAGAAAAACTTGCAAGAGCCCAAGACTATTTGACCTGCCCACAAGGAATTGTTCAGAGACCTGGAAGGGGCTTTGGATTGTAACTTGACAGGAAATGACATCAGCATGTATGGGGTCCCTGATTACCATATATACCAGTGTTGCTGGGGACAGCATACCATGACAGTGACTGCTAGTAGCAGGCCAGGATGGAGACATCTCAGAATGTCACTTCTTAGCACATTGGTTAGCCATAATAAAGGCTCATTAAATGTTAGCTTACATTAATAATAAATTAATATTAGATGACTAGCATACTTAGCATATCAAACATTGGCCAGCACATCATATTCTGCTTCTTTAGTTGAAATTATATTCTTTGTAGGGAAATTGTTTTCCTAAGGTGTTGAATTACTTTATTCTCCAAAGTAGGTAAATACTGCTCCTGTAATTTGATTTACTCCATAAAATGAACCCAATAAGTTGTCTTGTCCTGAGATGGAGGCATTGCCAATGAGTGAAGAAAATTTGTATAGACAAAATACACAGCATGTACAAAATTTTTGTTTTCTCATAGCTCAAGTATTGTTCTAGGCTGTCTGGGCCCTAGGATCCTTTATTTCAATATAGTGTATTCAGAAGTAATGTATTTAAGTACTTCAGAAAAAAATAGCCTAGCTAGGCATTTTTGCTACCTCTTTTCAACCAAATGTCTCTCCAAAATATTATCTAATGACCCCTTGTGAAAAAAAAAAAAAAAAAGATAGCATCTGGGACTCTGAGAAGCAGGAGATACATCCCTCCTGGGAACCCACTATCTGAAATAAGAGACTGCCTGCAGTAGGCCAGGATGGAGACATCTCAGTAACCCACAGAAGCACTTTGTAAAAAGCAGTTGTTTCCATTTGTCTAACCTTAGTCCTGGACAACAGCTGTATAGATTTCATTTGTGCATGACTGCTTTTCAATTGGTTTTGGTGTGCATAATTGCATAATTATTCTAATATATCTGACTTTCCTATTTCTTTCTCCTGCTCTGGTGAATTCTGTAAAACTAGATGTTCCTTGATGTAATGATTTTTAAACAATTAAAAATTGAGGCATAGGGGCACAGCACAGCACAGCACAACACAGTTCTTTCCATGTGAGCTCATCTTAGGAACAATGCAATAGCTGCACAATAGTGGTTCTGGATTAATATTTGACTTGCAAAGAAAGTTTGAGGAAATTATTAGAAAATGAAATAAAGCCAACACTGGGATGTCAAGAAAGGAAAAAAAAACTATTGAAGTTAAGAAATAATTTTTGCACAACATTTAAGAGTGGTTTCTGGATACAAAAATACAGAATGCATAAAAGTATATATTAGTAAACCTAAGTCAAAACACAGAGACTCTTAGGAGAGTAATTGTATGGAAATCACAGAAGCAGAAAGCTTGTGGAACTACTGAGTTAAGGGTTAACTTGATTCTTTCTGGCCACTGCCTGTCAGCTTTGCTCATGTCATTTATCATTAGAGCTTCACAAGAAAATACAAGTAGCTGATCTCGGAGCTCTGAGATCTGAAGTATAGTAACTCAAAAGATAAAGTTTAAATAATGATACATTTGCAATTATTATTATTTTGGCTATAAGCCTGGGAATAGGGGAAACTTAAAACATTGGAGATCAATTGTAATTCTTGATTATTTATGGGATGTGGTTATTCTTTTGAATTTGATTTAGCTATGATTAAACAATGTCTTTTTTTTTTTTTTACCTGCTTTTGGAGTATCAATAAAAGACTGGGGCAAGAAAAAGGTGAGAGAGCAAGAAAGGTGAGAGTGTGCACATGAGGTGCACATGAGGTAAGTGTAGAGTGGGTAGAGAGAATGAAAGAGAGAATGTGAAAAGTGAGTGAAGAGAGAATGTGAGGCATATATGGAGTGTGATGTGTGAGTGAAAGTAGAGTGCATGTCATGTATGTGTGAGGTGTATGTAAAAAGTGTGTGTGTGAGTGAAATGGGAATACAGAGAGGTATGGAGGGTTGTGGAAGTTCGAGAAAAGAAAAGCACACAGAAGAAAAGTAGAGTGTGCAGGAGATTGTAGTGTGTGCAGCCTTAAGCTGCAAGTGAGCAAGCAAGAGAGAAAGAGCAGAGAGAGAGGGAGGGAGGGAGAAAAAGAAGAGAGAGAGAGAGAGAGAGAGAGAGAGAGAGAGAGAGAGAGAGAGA
>NC_034594.1:88698224-88708173 GCF_900095145.1 Mus pahari
GAGAGAGAGAGAGAGACAGAGAGAGACAGAGAGAGACAGAGAGAGAGACAGAGAGACAGAGAGACAGAGAGACAGAGAGACAGAGAGACAGAGACAGAGAGAGAGAGACAGAGAGAGACAGAGAGAGAGAATGAGACAGAGACAGAGAAAGAGACAGAGAGAGGAAGAAGAGAGTAACTAAGCTTTGAAAAATTGCCTGTCAGGTTGTACCTGAAAAGTAGTCTGTGTCTGTTTACTATTGACCTTCCAGACATCCCTAACTGCAATGGAATGCTCCAATCCTGTGTCTAGGACGGACCCCAACACTGTATGATTCTGAATTGTAGTTAACTTTGTCAATATACTAAAGGAAAGAGCCATTCAAAAACATTGGCTCAATGCTTGAAAGATTGGTATCTGAGGACTGTTAGCAATCCCTTCCTTTGTGAAAAGAAAAATAAATAAACTTAAGATAAAAATATTTAAGTCATTCTGCTGCCATGTTGATTGTGTACCAATCTCTGCAGAAACTAATCTGAAAAGACATTTGTACTCCTCCCTTTGGCTATCAGACTATCTCAAGAAACTGGTATTTTCCCCAGGATTTTCCTGGTGGCAGAAGGAAATGGTGAAGCCTAGTACAAGTCAAAAAGGGCTTATTTCCTGGAAAGAAATTTCATGAAGTTCTGACAAGTTTTCAGACCACCTTGAGGCTGAGGCTGGGACAATGTGGCCATATTGAGAGCTCCTGCTCATTGGCCAGGATTGTATGATGCTACATGCTTTTTGTCTTTACTAACCCTAAACATCATGTCCAAACCCTGACGACTGTCTCACTGGGGCCACTGGATCACATTATTTCTGTTTCTAATGTGGACATACTGAATAAATCTCCTCTTTTTCATCTCTGTTAATTAATCTTTTTACCTTATAGAGGATGGATGGCTGAGCCTGACTTGTCTAGGCTCCCAGAGTCTAGGTTCTTCCCCTATTAATTCCAATAATAGATATGCGCATAAATGTATGAAAAACTCCTGGCCAGAACATGACCTCTACCTAACAGTCAGTGGCCAGCACTGTTTTTCTCGTTACATTTAAACTCTTCTTCAGCAAAATCAGTTGCTGGCTCAAATACTCTGGCAGTGCCAAGTTCTTGACTTTCATACGAAAAGACTCAAAGAGTAAGACAATCCTCTTAAAAGCCTCCCATTGATGGGTGGCAGATCAATTTACTTAGGTCTATTCTTAAGACAGAATGGTAGAAAATGGATCCTGTAACTTAAGAAGAAATACAATATTGTGCCTCTCCCCAGGTACGACAAGTGGCCTCCACAGGGAAGCTTCTACATTGCATGTCACTGGTTGGGAAGAAAGCTGGCTGAGATTGAACGTTTTTGTTCATTATTAATATATTATTACAACAAAATATGCTCTTAAAATTCATTAGATTAGAAAAATGGCTCTGTGCTTAATGGCATTATGTGCTCTTCCACAGGATCTGGGTTCAGTTCTCAGAACCCATATGAGAGCTCACAGTCATCTAAATCCAGAGAACAGAACTCTCTTTTGGTCTCCACATGCACCTATGAAGAACATAGTATACATACATACATATTTCTAGGCACACACTCATGCACATAAAATAAAATGAATATATCTAGTACCAAAACAAAATCATTCACAATCCCAAAAGTTCAGCTATTGACACTTTGATGTATTAGCTAATCACAAATCTATTTTCACAGTTCTTGGTTTTCTTTTAAAAAAAATGTCTATTGTCTCCAAATTATTTTTTAAATATTTATTTGCATGTGTGTTTTTGTGTTTGTGTGCATGTGTGTGTGTGTGTGTGTGTGTGTGTTTGTGTGTCTGTATATGAATGCACATTTGTGAAGTGTCCTCAGAGGTGAGTAAAGGAAGTCATATCCCCTAGGGTAGAGTTACAGGTGGTTGTGAGCCTGCTCATGTGGATGCTGGAAACCAACCTCTTGATCATTCTGAAAATCACAAGTTCTGATTGACTCTCCACCCCCTGTCTTCCTCTTCATTCTTTTAGTCACTGCCATTAGAGCTTCACCACTATCACTGCCATCAGGCACTTCAAGGAAAGGCATCATGTTAAGATTCCCATGGCCTCCAAACTTCTAATTCTGAGCACAGGTTCCTTGGGCTTCTACGGAACTTCCCCACCCATGACTGGTGTGTGTGTGTGTGTGTGTGTGTGTGTGTGTGTGTGTGTGTGTGTGTGCGCGCGCGCACGCACGCATGTGCACACATGCACATGTTTAACTGGATGTGTATGTGTATGTTTACAGACACACATATGAATGCATATAGACTAGGAAACAACCTCAGAGGATGCTGCTCAGATACCATCCACCTTCTTTCTGAAACAGGGTTATAACTGGCCTGAACACACTAAGTAGGCTAGACTGTATGACAAATGAGACCAAGGATCACTGACCTCCTTCACCTCAACACTGGGATTACAGTCTGACACAAATATGCTAGACAAATATGACCCACCCACCATGCAGGCTAGGGTGTTGTATTCATGTCCTCCTTCTTTTAAGGCAAGTCCTTACCAACTTTGCCGACACTCTAAGATGATATCCATGCCATGGCTCCTAATTCAACTTTTTTGTTTTTTTTAAAGATAAATGTTATCTCCTCATAATGAACTCACAAATAAAGGCATTACTTAGCTAGATTATCAAAGCCACCAAAAGTCTTCATCACAAAGACTTTGTCACAAACAACTTTATACATCTCATTGAACTTCTACACAACTACAGTATAGATTCAAAAGATGAGGAGCTTCATTTTGAATTTTACACAATTACTGTTACCTTTTTATACACTTGTCTAACACACACACACAAACAATGAGAAAAATTAAAGCTAAAAAAACAATTAACTTTATATCATCTTTACTGCTCATTTGTCTTTACCTGGATTCTTGCTCTCCTTTCTAAATGTTATACTACCATAAATACATTTGATTTCTTATAAACATTTATATATTACAGACTAGATCTAAATATGAGTGGAAAGATGGTTTCTGTTTTTTTATTTCTGCTATTTGGCCTTGTCCCTTTATATCATAAGGCCATCCATTTTCCTGGAAAGTTTGTGATTTAATATTTCCTCAGAAGGGAATAGTAGTCCATTTTTACATATATTCCATATTTTCATTATCCCTTCATCTACAAGTTTTAAAGAGAAAGACCTGCTTTCCTTTATGGCTCTATTATGCCATTTCGGATGTGTTTTAGACATTTTTAACAATCTTGATACCCTTTCTCCTAATAAAGTTCATCCCCTTTCATGAACAGGCTAGAAGCTGCTATTTGCATTAATGTAGTGGCAATACCATTTTAAGGTCACAAATTTGTGTTGGTCACATTCATGGATACCCTTTGCTGTAGACTCAACATGCCTTCATGCACAAGTATAATGGAGTAGAATAAAACAAAATCATACTGATTATACATACCACAATTATACAGAGAGAAAATACATAAATTGGTATAAAACATACCTGTGTTTCTATATTTTCATTTGGCTGAAGGACAGTAAAAATATATAAACACAAACATGTTACTGTTAAGAATCATATTGAGTACAATATTGAGAAGCAATATCTAAGCTATGACATCAGAGAGATGGCTTGCTGCTCTTGAAATGGTCAGCCCCACAGAGAGCAAAATGTCCTGTTTTCGCAATAATTCTCTTAACTCCTTCTCTTATTTCACATCAATATAGTTCTGACTCTGAACTGTACTCAGAAAGCAGCACTGAATTGAAACTTAAGAGGTGATTTTTATCAGTGACTGATAGCTCCTTGCTGCCAGGGACTCCAACCTGGATCATGGTCATTAACTCCATGTGCCATATGCTGTCCATGGTGATATACAGGACTCTGGTCTGGCAGAAGCAGCCAAAGAGTTATACTCTCCCTAAGAGGATGTGAGTCAGGTCAGAGAAGGCTGCTGGCTCTCTTTGTAGACCACTGCTGCTCCAGAGCTGTATCAGGCAATGGGAAGCTATGGACTGACTGGGAGCAGCAGGTGGTATAACACTGCAGTATAGATGGGCACAATAAACTAGTGGGATGCAGTTAGGAGCCAAGGTCAGGGCCAACAAGTGGGAAGTGACTGTGGTAGCATCCAGTGATGAAAGTTTTGGGGGAGAATTCTTTTGCCCAAGGTGTTACCTCTCTATAAAACAAAAGATGCCTTCAGGCTCTCAGACAGTCTTTGTTGAAATAACTCATGTACTTTATTCCTTGTGGATAGGGTCTTATGTACATTTCAGGCTGGGTGGGGTACAAGAGCAAATGTTTTCTATTGGCTTGGTCTGAGATCTTAGGGATGCCTCGTGTGCATGTGGAAGAGCTTTAGGTATTGCCCCCTACATGACTGATTGTCAAAGTCCTCTCCATGAGGTTTCATGGTCATTGGTTCCAGGTCAGGAAATTGGTAAGAACACCGACCATTCTCTATTGTTCTCAGATATGAGACTACCAGGGTTTCTGAATTTACTCTTTTCAGTCTAGTGGAACCATACACTGCCCCACAGAACACCTGCAAGGACTCCTTCCATCTGATCCATAGCTCCAATGAAAGAAAGGGCTCCACAAACTCCTCAAGAATTTAAATGCAACCCCTCCTTAGCCATCTCCAAGACTAACTACCAGGGTCACCACCTGATGTTCCCCCCTCCAAATAAACATCAACCTAAAACACAAATGCAGATTTCAATTATGATTTGCTGATTCTGCTCCAAATATTAATAAAGGGAACAACATCTGTTGCAAGTAGAAAACAAAAAAGGGCAGGAATTATAACATACTCTGAAAGTCATTAATGTGATTTTTGTAGAGGTTTTAGGGTTTTTCTTTCAACTTTAAGTCTATTAATTTATATTAAAAGGAGTTAAGTTTACTTAATAAACAATAACCTAAGATGACCATCAATATTAATTAGATTTTGACTTTTCTCTGCAAAAGTTGGTATTTTATAATTTTCTCTCATGTTTTATCATATCCTTTTATTTCTTTTTCTTCATTTTTATTGGTTATTTTATTTATTTGTATTTCAAATATTATTCCCATTCCCTGTTGGGTGGGGGAGCTCCCTCATGGAAGCAGGGGGAAGGGAATGAGATAGTTTGGGGTTTTTTTTGTTTGTTTTGTTATTTTGTGTTTTGGGGGGATCATTTGGAGAGTTGACTTTTTCTAGGAAGACTCATGTTTTCTTTGTGTCTAACATAATTATATTACTATATAGAGGTTACTCAATCAAGTTTCAGGTATTAATACCTCTCTAGTAATTTGATTGTGAAATTTCCCCTATTGGTTCAGGAACCTGATCTCACAATTCCCAGTTGGTAGCACTATTGTGGTAGGTTTAGGAATTGTAGCCTTGCTGGAGAAAGTACATCCTTGGGGAATGAGCTTTAAGAGTATAAAGATTCAAGCTACTTTATATTCTCTCTCTGCTTGATGCTTATAGTTAAGATATGGATTTCTGCATGCAGCTCCAGTCAACATGCCTGCTGTTTGCTGTTATGTTTTACCACCATTGTGGAATCATTCCACTGGAACTCTGCAATCATAAAATCTCTGTTCTATAAGCTGACTTTTAACATGGTGTTCTATCACTTATATTTCTAAGTAATTAATACAAGGTCCTAGTTGGAAATTTGCTAATATCAAAGAAGGAAGCAAAGAAAAGTCTTTCATGGTGGCTAAGAAGATATGTCAGTTGGTGAAGTGATTGTCATCTAAGGATAAGGGCTTGAGTTCAATCCCCAAAACTGATATAATAAGAGTCCAATTACACCCTTGGAATCCTAACCCTGGGAAGATGAAACCTGGTGAATACTTGGATCTTGTTGACCAAACACTATAGCCTACCAGTTAAGATTCTGAGCAGTAATAGACTCTGTCCCAAAAACCCAAGGTAGACAGTAGTTTAGAAGTTATACCCTAGATTAACCTCTGACTTCCACATGCAGATGCACATGCATATGCAGCTAAAAACACAAGTGTACATGCATACACATGCAAAGAAAATCACAAAGGGCAAAAAGAGAACCATGTTGACTTAGTTACTTGTCTCTTACTGTGTACCATGGGCAAGGAAATTTATAAAAGGAAGAGTTTATTTATGGCTCATAGTTCCAGAGGAATAAGAGTCTATTACTATCATTTGGGCAACCTGTAGAATACATCTGTTTGAGCAGCAGATGAGACCAACACCAGGGGCCATCTTCAGTCATTCTTGTCTGATTCTCTTGTGAAGGTAGCTAAGGGAGACACATTTCAATGAGGGTAAGACTAGGTCTTGTGTTTGACTGAGTTCTTCTGAGGGGAAAAACTGCACTCTCTGTCATTTAGCATCTGTTCTATCTATGCACGAACTGAGTGGTTCTAAATCTCAGTCCACTAGTTGAAGATGCAGAAAGAACAGGGATACTTTGAAAAGTGATTTTAGCCTTTATTTCTCACTTCTTCTAGGTTTTCCCTGGATTCTAAAAGTTCTGAGTTCTCCTCCAAAAAGTCTCTAAAAAGATTTCTTTAAAGAGGTACTTTTAAAAATTCTTCTCTTGCTCTCTAAAAAGTTCTCTCTGCTCTCTCCTCCTAAACATCCCTCTCGTCCTCCTGCTCTGATGTAACAATGCCCTTCAATGTAATCCTTCCTAGTCTTTAGTACACACACACACACACACACACACACATATATATATATATATATATATATATGAAAGCATATTAATCTTTCTTCAAAAGTAATGTCATCAGCCTTGCCTAAGGGTGTGAATCTGTAACAACTTTACAATTCATGGTGCAAAAATATATGCGGAGCTCACCTGCTGGTTTATAGCTTCTCCTAAATGGCTCCTGGCAGATCAACATTGCAAACTGCAAATAGTAAGCAGAAAGAGTACAGTGAAAATAATATATGAGTTTTGCAACCTCAAAGTCAACTCTCAGTGACATACTTGTTAATACTACACCCTCTATGCTTCCACAACAGCATCACCACCAAGGTTCTGAAATGCTTAAGATTATGGAGATCATCTTGCTCAAACCACCACAGGTGTGGGCCATTTAATTAATATTTGTTTGTTGATTATGTGTCAAATGCATTTTAAAGCTTTGAGTATTTGTGGTCCTTTTCTTTTTCTGTCTTATCCTATGTTTGGGGACCTAAACTCTGGTCCATACACTTGCATTGCCAGCACTTTTAGCTGCTGAGCCATCTCTCTATACCTCACTACTTTCATTTGCTGACATGCTTTCTGGAATATAGTGATAGTAGGCTAAAATAGCCAGAGAAACATTTGCAAGTGCAAAGGTAGAACATTCCGATGACAGTGTACCACATACCAGCTGCTACTCCTAGCAGGGCACAGAAATGTCCTTCTATTGTCTTTTAAAATTCCCCCTCCTTCTTGTCTGTGGGAAATTAGAAGATCATTATTATTGGCAAGATACCTGCTTCACATAAAGAACCTGTTCACAGCAATCAGTAATGTGTGGAGACTTGTAATTGACTCATAAGAATGGTAAGGTGTAGAAAGCAATAAAGGCCTTTTTAATTTACATGTGCCATTAGTAGGAACTCATTAAAGATATGGGCAATGTAAAATGTAAATAAAGAGACCGATTCCCTGTAATCACATTTGTATATCTACTAACTGCTTTCAGGGTACACCTGAAAATCTCCCTGTCCCCAGTCCATTTGGTATATTTTTACGTGGACTTTCAGAGTATCTTGTGGCCATACACCTGAAGACAGGTTGTTGATATGCCCTATGGACAGATCATTGTGGTTTACACTCCCTAAATGTCAGTGGGTCCCAGCCAATATGCTATGATCATGATTACATAGTGTTGGAGCATTGAGCCAATGTCCTGAGGTCTTTTGGATGTATAGTTCCTGTTGGCTCATTTAGGTTTAGGATACTTGTAGATTATTCTCCTGTAATGTAAGAAAGGCTCACAGAAAGACAATCAGAGCTTGATGACTGTAAGAATAAAGCGGAAGAAAAAAGGATTTTAAAGATCAAGAAAATATTCTACATCAAAGGATTGTAGTGGACACTGACACCCAGCTCTGACATGTGAGCGCATGACCCTAGCATACTCACCTTCAGTCACAAACAATAAAGAAGATAAAAGAAAACAAAGTTTGCACTAACTCTTCCTGAGGAGACACCAAAAAATAAATAAATGTCTGTTCTTAACATTCAAAGCCTCAGATGATATTGGAGTACTAGGGATCATAGACCCCCTTCTGGGATGATAGCACAGAAAACTGAAAGTTTTTAGAGTGTGCACAGACTGATATGTTCCAGAGCCCCACAAACTTATCTCTACTCCTGATATCCTAGACGCTCCAACACCTCACACTAAAGCAAAATATTACAGAAGGTCACTTGAACTTATCAATGCATAGTACCAGCCTCAGCTTGGAGAGGGATTCTTGAGAAAAGATTGTTTCAGAACTTTGAAAAAATAACTCAAAGTCAATCATGGTTACAAGTTGACAGCTCTATGTTTTCCTTAATTTGGCTCTTCAGACAGCTATGTAGGGAGGTCAGCTCGTACAGAGCCAAGCCCAGTCTTTTATTTTTGATATTTTTATATCAATTCAATCATTACACCAGGTGCTTTTGTATTATCCCATGAATCAGCATTTTATAACCTTTGCCCCTTTACTCTTAGATAGAGGAAAGCAAGTATACTGTTTTGACTAAAGCTAATGAACTAAGAGGTAGGTTTGCCTGTGTACATACCAACTATAAATTTAGCTAGGTAGGGTAATGTTCTGTGATCACTAATCCCTAATTCTCTTTATATCCTTTCTTAATTGTACTCGACCCATGACTACCAGTCAACATAGATACATCTAATGATGTTCTGGTCATTAAAGGACAGGGATAAGAAAAGAATGGAGCCAAGACAAAGCTCTGATCAAGATTCAACTTTATTGCAAAGCAGCAGACTTTTAAAGGCAAAAACCATATGCCCAACACTTAGGTTTAACTGATGAGGTAAATCACCACAGGCTGGCAGTCAATGACATAGGTTTCCCATCTCAGCACAGGTCTATCTTATCAGGCCAAAAGCAGAATTTCCAACTTGGGTGGGAAAGTTCCACCAACTGCTGTGGTAGCAAAAATAGCTGCTATGACAACACCTGCTACACAGGTCAGGGCAGAACCTCTACACTTAGTGTCTTTCTGACAAGCTGGCTCATAGTGCAGCTGCCTTTGTTCTTTTAGGTCTGTGAAGTTCCTTCTACCACTGGTATTGTATCCTTACATTTTTCACAGTTGTGATAATAGGTATGTTTGAACTCACATTTTAGGAGTTCTTTCCCAAAGCCTTATGGTTTGTCAGGAAAGTCATTTTGCTGAGATATTAGCCAAAACCTCACCTCCCAGATTGATGCTATTTCTGACTGTCATGGAGTCATTCACTTTGTCAGAGAGGACATTCCCTAAAAAGATTGACAGGGAGAATATTTCCTGAAGGAAGAACATAAAATAAAATATATAAAGAAGCCTTATGCCTAGCATCGGTCAACTCTCATGGTGGCCCAATCCCTGCTGGCTCTGCTCCAGGGATGGGAACTGTCATTCTATCCCTTGCACATTGCCTTGGAGGGCTCTGAATATCATCTTTGGAAGTGAATCTGTTTGTGGAACTTTTTTGAAAAGGATGCTTAGTAAATGCTTAGTAAAGACTAAGAGCCCTAATTCCATTGTACAAGTAAATTGTGATATAAGTAAAATATCACAGCCAAAAAAAAAAAAAAGAAGCTGGGCAATGGGTGCTTGTCTTTAATCCCAGCACTTGGGAAGCAGAGACAGGCAGATTTCTGAGCTCAAGACCAGCCTGGTCTACAGAGTGAGTTCCAGGACAACCAAGGCTACACAGAGAAATCCTGTCTCA
>NC_034594.1:88708211-88719717 GCF_900095145.1 Mus pahari
CCCTTATTTAGGTTTGTTTGATACCCAAATCTGGCTGTCTACTGCATGTCTGTGTCTCTGTGTGTGTTTCTGTCAGTTCTACTGGTTGGAGAAATAAATCTAAAAGTTATGATAAGTGAGAAGTCCCAAGACCATTGGCACTCGCACAGGTCCACAAGGTAGTATTCTCCTTCTTGCAAGGTCATAAGACCTCTTCATCTGGTCAGGAGGGAATTTCACATGATACAGGGTTGTTGGGCACAGTACAACATAAGGATGTTTTGAAGACAATGATAGATGTGGTGTCCATTTCTCACCCCCAAAACCCCAGAACTTCTATACAATAAAGTGGTCCTCCCTTGGATTCAGATTATCCAGAAGAATCTCTGGACACTCAGATGATTCAGGCCATCTGGAACATGGTGACTGGAGACCCTTGTCTGCCCAGCCTAGCCAGTTTCCCTATACTGACCAATGGTTTTCTCAGATCTGAGACCTACCTCTGCAGCTTAACCTTGTGCCTACTGTTACAGACCCAAATTACCTTAGTTCAGCTGGGACCTGAGAAACTCAGAATTCAGCCTCTTAGAATAGATGGAAGAATTCATGATTTCTCTTTTATAGGCCCCAGCATGGCACAGACCATGTGTGGGGAGGGTGGAAATTTGCCACAGTATAGGTTCTGAAAGAAAGGTAGCCTCTTCTATCTTGGTCCCCTCCCCCTCCACACACACACAGAGGCTCTGGATATGAGAACTTTAGGACAAATGTTCCAGTATGTTCACAGCAGCCTTATTTATAACATTCAGAAGCTGAAAAGAACCCATATGTACCTCAACAGAAGAATGGATACAGAAAATGTGATATGTTTACACAATGGAGTACTACTCAGCTATACAAAAACAATGACTTCATGAAATTCTTAGACAAATGGATGGAACTAGAAAATATTCTCCTGAGTGAGGTAACGCAGACATAAAAGAACACACATGGTATACTCACTGATATGTAGATATTAGACAAAAAGCTCAAAATACCCACAATACAATTCCCAGACCATATGAAGCTCAAGAAGAAGGATGAACAAAGTGTGGATGCTTCAGTCATTCTTAGAAGGGGGAGTAAAATACTCACAGGAGATAAGGGTGGGGACATTTTGGAGGAAGAGGGAGTGAGAGGGGAAAAAAGGAGGCCAGGATCAGTAATGGGGTGAGACTGGGATGATACTGAGAGGGTCATGAAATTGAATAGAGGTGTGTAACAATTGGGGTAGGGAACTGTGGGTAGCCACCAGAAAGTCCCAGATGTCAGGAAAGCAAGAGGCTCTCAGGACTCAATGGGGATGACATTAAATGAAATACCCAACAAAGGGAGAGAGAACCTGTAGAGACCATATCCAGAGGATTGGAGGAATGGAGGCACCCACTCATCTCCAAATTTTTAACCCAGAATTGCTCCTGTCTAAAGGAAATACAGGAACAAAGTGTGGAGCAGATATTGAAGGAATGCCATCCAGAGACTGCCCTACCTTGGGATCCTTCCCATATACAGACACCAAACCCAGACACTATTCCTGATGTCAAGAAGTGCTTGCTGACAGGAGCCATTTATAGCTGTCTCCTAAGAGACTCTGTCAGAGCCTTACTGATACAGATGTGGATATTTGCAGCCAATCATTGGACTGAGCACAGGGACCCAGATGGAGGAGTTAGAGAAAGAACTGAAGAAGTTTAAGGGGCTTGCATCCCCACAGGAAGAGCAATAATATCATCCAACCAGACACTCCCCTCCCTGAGCTCCCAGGAATGAAACCACCAACCAAAGAGTATACATGGAGAGACAAATGTCTCCAGCTGCATATGTAGCAGAAGATGAACTTAACTGGCATCAATGGGAGGGTAGGCCATTAGTCCTGTAAAGGCTCAGTGCCCCAGTGTGGAGTAATGCCAGGGCAGTGGGTGAGCTGGGAGTGGGTGGGTGGGTGAGGGAGCACCCTCATAGAAGCAGGTGGGAGGGGGAATAGGATAGTAGGTTTGTGGAGGGAAAAGTTGGAAAGGGGGAAAACATATGAAATGTAAATAAATAAAATATACAATAAAAACCTGTACATGTAGTAGACTTATCTTGCAACAAGAGGCAGCTGTCTACAGACTTAATTTTGAAGAGTTAGAGACCATCAGAGTTAACCAAAGAGATTGTGGTAGAAAAGTAAGATCCAGAGAGAGAGAGAGACAGAGAGATAGAGATAAGGAGACAGCAACAGAGAGATAGACAGACAGAGAGACATAGAATATAGTGTCAATATTAGCATATGAAAAAAGAAAGTTAGCAGAAAGATTAGAGCTGAAGCTATGAGGATTTTTGAGAAAACCCAATAATCGAGTAGAAGGTGGGAGCTATGTAAATGACACACAAGGGCTCGGGACTCTGTAGGTAGTACTTTTAACAGTGTCACATCTACCCCAGTTCTCTAGCCCATCCACTCCTCAGCAGTGCCTTTCTTTTCCAGAACAAACTCTATTTCTTTCACTCTCATGTACCCTTGGTCCAATTATTTGCTCCAGGACACAAGGACCTACAAACACAAGTAGTTGTCCACTCAATACACATCCACACCCATAAATGGGCTCATTGGAACCAATCCTGATCGACCTTCAAGCTATCTGACACCAGAATTCTTGGACAGTAATATAGAATTACATTTTTAGTAAGTTCTGAGGTTGTTCTTAAACAGCTTGTTCACAACTTTAATAATGTTTACGGGATTGGTCATTCAAACAAAGGTATAAATCAACATACTTTTTCAGTACACTGGTAGGTAGATAGATGGGTTACAACAAAAGAGAGAAATCTCTGATATAGGTCTCAGATATTGTCTTGTAGAATTCTGAGCTTTTGCATTGGTTCACACTAAGAGGATTTTTATCTGTTCTAAAAAAATTACATAATAATCACAACAGGTCACAGAAAACGGCATAGAACAAATAGATGTTGGGCTAAAGATAACCTAACATAACGTGGAAGGTGGATCTGGGTCTTAAGCATTCCAACCTCTAAACTTTTGTAGGTATAACCTCTGTCTTTCTTAGGGTTTTACCATGACCAATGCAACTCTTGCAAAGGACAACATTTAATTGGGTCTGGCTTACATGTTTAGAGGCTCAGTTCATTATCATCAATGTGTAAGCATGGCAGCATCTAGGCAGACATGATGAAGGCAGAGCTGTGAAGGCTGCTAGTGCAAGATTAGCTTCCTGTCAGCTAGGATGAGGGTATTAATGCCCATTTGCACAGTTATATACCTATTCCAAGGCCATACCTACTCCAATAAGGGCACACCTACTAAAAGTGCCACTTCCTGAGCCAAGCATATACAATCTATCACAGTCTCTTTCTCAGAACTTCAGTTCATGCTATCTTGTAGAAAGGGAAAGATAGAACCATAGCATGTTTGTATAATTCTGCTATCTCCACCTTGTTACAACACATAAAGAAGGCTCTGAGCAAGCACTAGAGATGAGTGACTGGATGAATATAAGAAGAGACTTTGAACTTTGGACTTTTAACATTGTTGAGATGGCTATAGACAATGAGGACTTTTGAAGTTGCACTAAATGTAGTTTGCATTATGCTATGTTTAGGTATGGCCTCACAGACTCATATGTTTGAACAAGCCTATGGCATCTAGGGAGTGGAAATGTGATGGTTTGTATATGTTTGGCCCAGGGAGTGGCACTCTTAGAAGTTGTGACCCTGTTGGAGTAAGTGTGTCAATGTTGGTGTGGCCTATAAGGCCACATCCTGGCTGTCTGGAAGTCAGTCATCCATTAGCTGACTTCATATGAAGATCTAGTACTCTCAGCTCTGCCTGCACCACGCCTGCCTAGAGGCTGTCACCTTGAGGATAGTGGACTGAACCTCTGAACCTGTAAGCTAGCCCCAAATATATGATGTGTTTTACAAGTTTTGCCTTGGCCATGGTGTCTATTCAAAGCAGTAAAGCCCTAACTAATCCACTCAGCTCTTCTGTTACAGCACCCATTACCTCTTTAGAACTGTAGTAAGACTTGACACAGATTGATGTCTATGCTTAAATCCTTCTTGTGTATGACGATTCACTTGTCAGTGATTTTGGCAAGCTCTCAATTTATGACATGTTGCTAACAGCATCTGCTTTATATAGCTTAAAGGCCTAAAAAGGAGAACACACAGGAGACCACTAAGAGCCATCCTCCTACCAAAGATATTGATACTGTGACTAAGATATGAAGGCCTAAGTGGAAACTCAAGTATTTTCATAAACTTGGACATTTTTCTCCTTAGTCCCTCCCTATTCTCACAATATTCTCACCTTCAAAGTTGATCCACTTGCAGATTATACCAAATAATAATGCCTGCAAGTCTAAATAATGAGTCATATCATCTCCTAAATACATATTATTAACCAGCTAAGTATATGTCCATTGTTAAGAACACATTTTTTTTTCTGCTTCTACAACCAACTCAACACACAAAGGCCCTAATTTGACTTAGAACAGAGAGGCCAGTCTTCTAAGTCCCACTCAACCTCATCCTTAGGGAGCCTAAAAAGCACTTAATACCTGCTTGGTCATTACTTATCCCAGAGAAGCCCCTCCCCAAACTTCCACATAGACTAGTTAAAATAAGTGCCACAAAGTGAAACACAGGAGTCTTGCTCAATACTATTGCCCCCATGAGGTTCTCAGATGTTCGTCATAAGAATGTATCTTAGAGAAACCTTAGTAAAGATTTTCTTTATTTCAGGTTTGCTAAAGAAAAGGGCTGGGGATGGAAAGGAAAACTGAAGGTTTTTATTTTGGACTGTGAATATTGAAGCTGCCCAGGATATTGGTTGACAGCAGTTCACTCACAGCAGGTTAGGGCTTCAATTCTTTTTTAGTGTAATTGGACAGCTTATCCTGCTACAGTATAAAAGTGATCATTGTTTGGAAAATAAATTCTATTGACACTTTATCCATGCTCTATAAGTGCTGACATTCTGGGACACTATTCCCAGGGAGACATGAACAAACGTCTATTCACTCTAGACCCATAACTCTCAAAAGTAAAAGTTAAGAGTACCATAAAAGACTGGCTTGGTAAACTGATGATTTTATAGGGGAACTTACAGGAGCAATGGGAAGCATGAAGGTTGCTACCTCAGAGAAATCCCACTTCAGTATGGCTGATGATTCATGAATCTGTAACCCTGGAACTCTGTGTATGATTTACAACAGTATGGCAAATCAGAAAGCCATATTGCCTCAGCAGTTTTACTGCCTATATTACCTGAGGAGGAAGGAACTTAATATACCTGTTAAGATATTTCCTGAGGGACTCTGGGACTTTCTGAGCCCTAAGCGTTGATTATTTTCATGAGTCCTGACCAGCCTTGCCTTAGATTTTTCTGAGTGGTAATTAGATTCTCATTAATTGAAACAATTAGGATGGAATATTTAAATTGGGAAGAAACTGCTACATAGCAGCTAGTAAGAACACAAGTCTAAGACCCAAAATCAAATAATTTAGAACCCCTAGACTCCAGAAAGAAATGATTCCTTGAAATAATTGACATTGTAGAGATACTTATGCTGTCACCCTGTGCTTTTTGCATCTTTAAAATTAAGTGTAAGACAAACTCCTTTGCTTAGTTGTTGTCCCCAAGCCAAAAAGCCATTTACTGAAGGGATCAGCTGGAAGTCTTCCCTGATATATTTCCAAGGCTGCAATGAGTAAATTACATTCATTATTGCTTTTCCTTTCCTTACACAGATTGTAAATTAATTAATAGAAAGAAGGACTGAGAAAAGAAAGGAAAGCTGTAGTTTAGCAGACTCCAGTCATTCCCTCGCTCCCTAGAATTGTAAGGGTCCATAATTTGATGAAGAATGATACTGTGGACTCAAATAGTATGTAAATTCAAATTTAGTTTTATTATTCAGAAGTCTAGCATGCTGGGGTCTACCATGACCAAGATAGAGAGACTACAAATTAGTTCGCAGGCCCACTGTAAAAACAAATTAGAGAAATTTTTGGGGTAGGCAACCTATATCTTTTATCTAATGTGTTGTGCCAATCTCTGGAAATTCCAGAACCATTTCCAGGGTTTGGGACTGGAAACTGTTGCTGAAGAAGTCTGGAAACTGCTGCTGACCCATTCTCCTTGCCTCAGTCTGGGTGCCGGGCAGCTTCTGACTTGATGCCTGACTTGCCTGGGCTTGCCTGCTTTCCATTCAGTTTTTGGAAACAGAGATTTTGGCCTGGTCTCCTTAACTGCCAATTTGAAGCCTGTCATGAAATCAGCCCACCACATCCTTCTCAGTTGAAGGGACCCCTACATCTCCCTACTCTATGAGCTGCAGATGAGATTTCAGAAGGGTACTGATCAGTAATTTCAGATATCTCCTATTCTAATTTTACTGTGTTAAATATCATTGTTTATTCAGTAACTTTTGTAACCCTCATGATTCATATTTATTGGATCTAATTAGGTTCTTTCTACTACACCTGTGTAACACACCACTTTCCTTATTTAAAGCCTTATGAGACAAGATCTTAAATGTGATATTATTTCAAAGAAAAGTACAGTCCCAATCATAAGGCAATGAGCATTTACCCATGATCTTAACTTAGTATTCTACTCACAGGCCTCCCAGGGGTAACCAATGTGGTAGATTTTGGAAGTAACTTGGTGTGGTGCCATATATAATTTATGTGGAGGCAGGCAGATCTGGACAGCCTGGTCTAAATAGCGAATTCCAGGACAGACAGGGCTATGTGCAAAGACCTTGTCTCAGAAAACAATTAAGTAGCTTATTTGTCCTTTTTGTGTATTTGTATGTTAAAAAGTGTTCTGCTTCCAAGCAACAGCCTCAGTCTAGCTTTTCCTGAAAATACCTGATCATTAAAAGCTGAGTAGGAATAAAGGTTGGTAGAGAAAATGTCCCAAATTATACTACCTAGAAATTTTAATATTACTATTTTAATTTGTTCCCAAGATTCCTCACATGTATGTGGATGTATACTTCACTTTCTTCTATGGTAGGACTATTTTAGCTATGTCCTGTCCAATTCCAATAATTTCATCTTATAACTTCTTTTCTTAATCATAAAATATTTTAGACTTCCCCTGAAATAAATTAAATGATTTATTTATTTTACAACACTTGGTTCACATGTACTTAGATTTACTCATCTGAGATAAATTTAAAGTGAATCCTACCATTCAAATATTGTATCAGGAATCATCTCAGTGTATGTTTTGGCTTGGTATCTTTTGCTATAAAAAAATACTCTAACCAAAAGTAACATTGAAGAGGGAAGGATATCTATCTGTCGTACACTTCCAAGTCACAGTTGGTCATTGAGGAAAATCAGGGCAGGAATCACGATATTGACTGGAAGTGGATGATGGAGGGATGACACATACTGTTAGGCTTACTTGCTCATGTTCAAAATAGCCTTCTTATAAAGCCATGACTGCTTATACAGGAATCTGCATTGCCCATAGTGGGCTGGGTCCTCACACAACAATTAAAAATTAAGATTGTCTCTTATGGACATGACTAGATGCCAGACATTCTGGTTTAGGCCACTCTTTAATCAAGGCTTTTCTCTCAGATGACTCTAAGTTGTATTGATAATTAAAACTGACCAGGGCTGCAAATCTCTAAAAAAGAAGAAAGACCTTTAGCAATGAAGTTATACTTCAGATATCCAATTAACAGTCTGTCTTCCTCACATGTCCACTGATAAAACTAGGAATGTCCTGTAGTTAGTGTTACTATTTCACTTGAATCCAGATGGAGACACACCTATAAGTGCTTCCCTTGGTTAACACAACTGTTACTTTTCTCTGATCCATTATGGGGCTTTTGTGGTACCACTTCTGGTGTAAGGATCTGGAGACATCTATAAAGCTTAAGGTTGTTGTCTTTTTTGCTGGGGCAGTCTCTTGGCTATATTCTAATTTAACCAGAGTTCTCTGCCATTGTGTCCTTCGATGTAGCTTGCATTGCTTCTTTCTTGTCCATACTTCCTTCTCTCTGCCTCTGCTCAAGCTGCCAGCTCTTTATTTATCAAAAGCCACCTTTATTTCTTATACCCCAAACAACAAAAGCTATTGGCACAGTGTGAGAGGTTCCTCAGTTAACACATTCTAAGCTCAGCAGCAGTCAGCAGCAACACTACACCCAGTCCATGTCTTCATTTTGCCCCTTGACTAGAGTGAGGGCAAAGTGACCTTCTGTGACCTCCCCATGTTGATTTCCTTTTACACATGATTATCTCACAAAATCCTCACTTGGGGGCAGTGAGGAAGTGATGAACATTTACATATAGAAATCAGGCAGCAGGCAATAGAAATGATAATACTAAATATCTTCACAGCAATTAACAACTGAAAATACAGGTAACCTTTCAATACAATATGTATGGGTATAGGTCATCCAAACATTAATTTTTAGGCTCTCTCTGATTGTTTTTCCACTTGTGGTTATTGAAACTCTATGGTCTGTTCTATAGCATGTCTTGCTTTGGCTTGCTAATTGCACTCCTCTGAAGATGTTGTCCCAATTATCCTGCAATCTTTGTAAGCTGCTTAGTTCTAAAAGTTTGATGACATTTACATTCTGTTCCACTAATCAAGCCTATATCATAAATGATGTCTTTACTCCCTAGTAATCCCAAGTGTCTTTCTTTTATGTCAAATATATGCCTGGTATTCATTTTATATTACTTGGTATGAAATGGGGGGGCTGGAGAGATGACTCAGTAGCTAAAAGAGAACCAGTCCCTCTTCTCAGTGGCCTGATCTTGGTTTCTCATACACAACATTAAGGTAGATAAAAATAAAATAAATCATTGAAAAGTTATGAAATAGCTATATGCTAAATTTTCATATCAATTTTTATTATGTAGATATTTCTGTATATTATCATCTACAATATTTTTAATTTACTTATTTATGTATTTCTTAAAATCTAGATAAGCTCAGTCTGCATATACACCAATATGCCTAAAGATGGCATCAGATTACCCACCATGTGGTTGCTGGAAATTTAACTCAAGATCTCTGGAAGAGCAGCCAGTGTTCTTAACTTCTGTGCCATCTGACTAGTTCTACGATATACACTTGAAAATAAAATTCTCTTAAGTACTTTTGTGTGCCTGGAGATATAACTTAAATAGGAGGGAAGGATAAATGCTTAATTTGTTTTATGTCCTGGTTTTCAATATAGTGGTTGAATTCTCTGGAAAATGAAGGGTTTTGTTCCCACTATGAACAAATTGACATAGTACATTGTTTTTTGCTACATTGCTTTTGAACATCACATTAGGATTTTTCTACGGAATGGAAACTATGGAAAGTCAATCTAGGGTCAATTTATGACCTCAATGTATGTGCAAACTCATAATGAACTTTTTATCATATGATTATGCACTTTGAAATTCATACAAGTACTGAGTTCAGAGACAGGCCTCCCTTTATTTTTCTTCCCAGGACTTCAACTTAGAGCAGCACAACTCCTGCAGAGATAGAACAAAAGGCTTCTTTACCTTTATCCTGCTGTTTTTAGTATGAGGTGCTAAACCAGAGATGGCAGCTTCTAGCCTCACAGCAATTTAGGCAGATCAGCTGCAGAAACAAAGTACCCTACACTTAGAATGGATAGCAAATGGTTTATGACCTAGTTTCTGAATGGAGACAAAATGAAATAAGAAGGACATTTCAATTATTTGGTGAATCTTGGACACTAACACAATCAGGAATCAGGTCTCTATCCCAACATCATTAAGGAGCAGAGTGCAGATTCAGGTAGAGCACATCCTACTATGTATTTACTCCCAGGGGCTTCAAGGGTGTGGGCTCAGTGCTGAACTCCAGTGGAGAACGCTGGAAGGAAGGATTACAAAGATTTCTTGGGGTTGACTTTGAGAATTTTGCGCGGAATGAACATTTTTGGTGACTAATATTTTTACGTTTTAATTGCTTTTTTTGTAGGTTCTCAGAAGAAATGATGGGTTTCATCATGGCATTATTATACATACATGTAATTATACCCTGTTCTTATTGGTTCTTCCTACCCCCGTCCCTCTCCTAAATTCCTCTGACCTTCTTCCCTCTTTCTTTTCTTCCCCATAGTCACTACTTCTCTTTTCTGGATGTATATATTCCATCACCCTGTTCCTGAGTCTTATGATTTCATCCTCCCTCTAGTGTTCTCCTTTCAGTTTCATGACATACACACATGCACACTTATACTCACACTCACACACACTCTCTCTCTAATACACAAACATATGTGTGTATAGTCATATTCATGTATAGGTGAATAGATATATAAATAGATATTCACACATACACATATCATTTTAAATCTATTTTCTATATATTTTCTATATAGAGAAAAATTCACATTTACTTTTCAACTTCACATCAGGTGGTTCTTGCAGCTACATCTTTTTTTTTTTTTTTTTTTTCTGAAAATGTCATTATTGAAACTGTCTTTATGGTTCATAAAATTCCATTGTAGTACCAAATCTGTTTTTATCAATTCATCTGTTGATGGATAAACAGCTAAGATGTTTCCATTGCCTGGCTATTTTGAATAGAGTGGCAATGAACATTGCCTTAGCATGATTTTTTATTGTTAAGCACGCATTTTATATTCTAAGATACCATGACCAAGGCAACTAAGAAGAAAGGACTCAATGGGGTCTTACCATTTTAGGAGGTGAGTGCAAGATGACCTAGGAAGAAAACATGACACTGAGCACACAAGTACTTCTCTGGAGCAGTGGTTGAGAGATTACATCTAATTAACAGCCACAATGAAGAGATCGAAAGCTAACTAGAACTGGTTTTTGAAATCTCAAAAACCACACTCAGTGACACACTTCCTCCAATATGGCCATACCTCTTAATCTCTCCCAAATAGTTCTACCAACTTGTGACCAACTATTCAAATATATGAGCCACAAGGAGACACTCTCATTAACACAACAAGAAACATGGATCAAGCAAGTATCTATTGGTTATTCTAACTTAAAAACCTTTCAGTTATATATGTAAGAGTGTGTATGTAAAACTAGGTCCTAAGGGACTTGTAATTTTGTTGAAGACCTCTGCACTGATTTCAAATTCTGTTTATATTTTTCTCTCTCTTCTCTCTCCTCTCTCTCTCTCTCTCTCTCTCTCTCTCTCTCTCTCTCTCTCTCTCTCTGATGTGTGTGTTTCTCTTTCTCCTAGTTTAATTTCTGAGGAAAAAATAACATAAGGGATAAAAAGGCTTATTTCTATTTATAATCTAAGGTTAAGTCCATCATAGTGTCTAAGCTCTTACAAGAACTTCAAGTAGTCTCACCACATCACAAAGGGGGCAGGGCTGTATATACATTCACTTGATTACTTGATAGTGCTCAATTTAATTTCTCCATTCTTTATAGGATAGGACAACCTACCTACTTGTCCCGCGCTACCTTCTCGCCAGCAAGAAATGACGCG
>NC_034594.1:88723122-88726733 GCF_900095145.1 Mus pahari
CGGGAAAGGCAGGGCACAAGGGAATGGAAATCTACCCAGCACATGCGCAGCTGCCTTGTTTGTTTGTTAGAGCACAGGACATCAGCGCTATCTTGTAATGGCGAATGTGAGGGCGGCTCCCCACACCTACTGTTATGATACACCACACTGAATTTGCCACATCAATTATTTTAATTACAGCAATCCAAACAGAAATGCCCCACGCCAACTTGCTGTAAACAGTCCCAGTCTGATGGTCCTGGAGTTTTAGGGAAATCTTTTCAAGGCTTCCAGGTGGGTGGCTGTAGGGAAATCCTCTTGGAGTTCTTAATCTCATTAATGAAAGAGTTTAGAATTTTAAACTCTGACTTAGTTCTCCTGGTGAATTTTAAACCAAAACATTGTGTGAGGCTGAGCATGAAATCTCATTGTTTTGAATTAGGAGGATGATGAAGCTGCAAACATTAAAATGCCTTGGGAACCAGGCCCCTTGTGATCTACCAGGAAGAGTATATTGGGTGTGAAGCCAGAGCCCAGGAAATCTACAAGGTCTATATTTAGAGGCTCAGCACAAGCTTGATAAATAATCCATCCTGGGGGCAAGACAGATGGCTCAGCAATTAAGAGTACTTTCTACTCATTTAGAGGCAGCCGGATGGCATCCAAGGCAAGAGGAATTAGATAAAACATGTTAGGAAACAGCATTAGAAAAGAAATAGAAGGAAAAAAAGCAACATTATATTTTTCAGAATAATAGGGAAAGGCAGAGAGGCTAGGATTCCCAGGACTATTACCTTATATCTAGTGACCATTACCTACAAGGCTGAGAGGTATTAACTTCAAACCCCATGATCCTTCAGGAGGGAAATCTTTTCTCTCACCTGTTTCTTAACCACTGATGATAGAGAATCCCCAGAGATGTTGGGAAGGGTGAGGGATTTTGATTTACCTCCCCAGTACAAAGATGAGGGTTCTCATACCAAGAAAGATGCTAAGAGCTCTTCCACAAAGTCCCACCCAGTGGTAAATTTCATTTGAAATACTTTCTCCTGTAAATTCAATTAAGTTATCTGGCCCAATGCTGAATTTTAAAATTAATTATGAGTTATATGATTATGTAGGTTATCATGTGATAATTCAGCTGATATATGCTGTACAAAATGTTCAATTCAAAGTAGTATATTCTAGTCTTCTTTTTATGTTTTTATTAACACAGTGATATTTATTTGGAAGAGTGTGTGGTTTCAATATTGTGTATTATGTGTATATGTACATATGATAGGTAGGTGTACATTCCTGCATGTGCATGTACATTTAGAGGCCAATGTTCAGTGTCTTCCTTTTATATTTTGAGACAAGTTCACTGTGATCCTGGATCTCTAGAACTGTGGGAATGTAAGCCTCAAAGAGACTTTTCTCTTCTGTAGCTTTGGGATTACAGGGACACACTGTCATACCAAGCTTTATAGAGGGATTGGGGATTGAGCTCTAGCTCTTCTGCTATTCAGAAAACCTTACCTATCATTCTGACACAATACTACTACTACTAATAATAATAATAAAATAATAAAATAATAATAATAATAATAATAATAATAATAATAATAATAATAAACAAACCTCAGAAATTCTGTCATGGAAAGCAGAGTGACTGGATCCTTGTGGTTTCTCCTCTTATGTCCATAAGCCACTCATGCTGAGCACTTATCCCAGGATCCTTGTGGTCTTACCTGGTGCTGTCCATGAGCAGCTGCTTCTGAGACTTCAAATACCACATCTATGGTATTATAAACCTCTGTAAGGCCCCTGTACTGGTAGAATGCTAGCCCGAAATGAGTTATACCCGGGTGGGGGGAGAGAAGGGGGACAAAAGACTATGGGTACTGGAGTTTGAAAATAAAAACCAATTTTTAAAAGAGATTTTTCTGGAATGGGACTAAATATTTTTTGATGGGACCAAGAGATGTGGGGGAAGTTGAACCTGAAGAACTGAGCATGATTCCTCATCCTACACTCAACCTCAGGATGAGTAAGAGTCACAGAGACCTCAGTTCATCTCTGATGAATGAAGAAACCTGCATTGCAGGGTTGCTGTGGCCCTTCTGAAATGTAACTGCTTCTGGAAGATATGACATAAAGAGAGAACTTGTTATCATCCTGGACAGATCAATGATTAAGAAAGGCCAGTATTGGGGATTTGAATTATGATGAGTGAACTTGGAGTGGCCATTTATTATGTTAAGTCTTTTTCCTGAGCTGAGATATGAGGATGATCACAGTGCTTTGCTTGTAGGCTTGCTGAGTATGCTAGATGTGGTAATATATGAGTCAGTTAACATAGTGACTATTGTGCAGTAAGCAATAGATAAATGGTGGTAGGAATGCTGATGGTGGAATGCATGCCTAAAAGCCAGCAAGCAAAAAAAGGACTGAGCTTTAAAATTGAATAAATCTGGTGTAGTTGCATATAACTATAATCCTTACATTTAGGGTAGAAGCAAAAAGATCAGAAGTTCAAGGTTATCTTTGATTACCTGAGCTGAGTCTAGCCTGAGCTATATGAGACCCTGCCTCAAAAACTGATAATACACATTCATTCATATAAATCTTCAATGCCTATTTATATATTGGTCTATTGGCTCTATCGGTGGGGAATGTTAGAAATGTAAATTTGGTTATCTTCCATGTAAACTTAATTTCAGCTTCTCCTTATTGCTGCCTGCATTTTCTCTAACATGACTCACACTGACATTGATATAAACTTCCCTCACATCAAGGACAGCTACAATGGTCATTTCACTGCCATCATTTCCCTCTTTTACCTGGGATATTTGCATCCCATACTCAGTGAACAGACTTTCCTTGTTCCTCAGTATATGTGAGGTCCTTTCCTGAGTTTTGAATGGAAACTGACAAAAGATGTTGATAAAAACCCAAGTCTAGGCATAATGAATAGAGCTGAAATCCTGTCTATTTCCAATGCCTTTAAATTGGATATAATCAAAAGAAGAGGAGGGGCAGGAGGAGGAGGAGTAAGAAGAGGAAGAGGAGGAGGAAGACATAGTTAAAGATTTAATGGAAGCTTTCTCCCAGCACAGAAAGATGAAGAGTAAAAAGAGCAAACTTATTCAAATTTTAAACTGCCTCTCTGGAGATGCAGTCCCAAGAGACTGAGTCTGTGAATAAAACAGCATTGAAACATGGATGAGTTATGGAACCACCCATCTCCCAGGAAAATGAAGCTTGGCAGCCTCTGCCTCAAGATGTTTGCCAGGGAAAACCAGCCTTACTCAGGTACCAACAGAGCTAGTAAATAAATAAATAGATAGACAGATAGATAGATAGATAAATAAATAAATAAATAAATAAATAAATAAATAAATAAAAACACAGCAGGTCTGAAAATTGGTTTGAATGTATAAAAATCTTCGCCAGACCAGGGCCTCTCCTCCCATTGATGGACAACTAGGCCATCCTCTGCTACATATGCAACTAGATACATAGTTCTGGGGGGTACTGGTTATTTCATATTGTTGATTGTGGCAAGCCACATTCACCGTTATAAGATGGCACCTGAGCCCTAAGGGCGTCGGCCAACTAACTGACAACTAACTGACAACTAACTGACAACT
>NC_034594.1:88727138-88730315 GCF_900095145.1 Mus pahari
TGACTGTGAGCATCCACTTCCGTATTTGCCAGGCACTGGCATAGCCTCATAAGAGATAGTTATATCAGGGACCTGTCAATAAAATCTTGCTGGCATATGCAATGCTGAAGATCATATGCCCCAGTACAGGGGAATGCCAAGGCCAGGCAGCAGGAGTGGGTGGGTTGGGGAGCATGGCAGGGGGAGGTTATATGGGACTTTAAGGATAGCATTTGAAATGTAAATGAAGAAAATATCTAATAAAAATGTATAAAAATTACAAGATTCTTATATTCCAACCCCTTGGACATGGTCAGCTTTGGAGACCTGAGAGCAAGCATCCCTAACACAGAGAGGGTTAATAGTAGCCGCTCGGCAGACTATGTAAAAGAGCAGGAATCTTACCCCTCTGAAACTCTTCCTCTGCCTTTAAAGCATAGGTCTCTGAGTTCTCTTCAGGCCATCTACTTTCCTATTCTTTTAAAATTTAAATATGATGAAAATAACAATTAAAATTCCCCAGACATGATTGGCAAGGGTCAAATAACTTCTCTAATCACTAAGCCCTGAGAGTGAATGAAGTATGTGTCATCAGGCTAGGGAGGTAGACTTTATAAAAACATGTATGAGAACCTGAATTTGAACCCCCAGAACCCAAGTATTGTTGGTTTTCGTAGTATATGTTTGCAATTCCACTCTCTTACCTTGAGATGCGAGGGAAGACAGGTAAGTCCAAATATCCCATAGGACAGCTAAGCTGCTGTATACAATAGCAAACAGTAAAGGGATTGTCTCAAAAATGTAAAAAGTAAGAAATGACATCTGAAGTTGACCTCTGACTGCTACATACCAGTATCTCATGAACAACTTCACACTAATATATATGAATGTTTGCATAAACACACACAGCTGTATATACATCATAAACACAGGGAAATAAAAATTATTAAGTTAAAATTTGATACTGAAGAAGACATGTAGTAAAAAAAAAATAGATTAGAGCGAGGATCAGAGCCCATGTTCCCACCAACAGTGTCAAAATATAACTGACGTGCCTGCCAAGGACTACACTTCCGAGCTTTCCTTGTCTTTGAGAAGAATTTTACATTTTCCAAATAGATTGTGGATGAAGGCAGTATGTGCCCCTTCCATCCTCGTAGTAATGTGGTAAATTACTGGGTACATGCTCGTCTTCACTCTGTCCCCACCTGTCAGGAGGATAGTACCACACTGCATAACAAAATGGTAAAGTCATGTGATGAAAGCTTCTTGGGAACTTTGGAAGAGAATGCCTTGAAATGGGATGGACTAGAAGGGTAAATCAGGAGGTGGCCTCACAACAGTTGTATCCCTCTCCAAAGGATATATGCTGATCTGCAATAGTGTTGTCCCAGATATAGCTGTGAAGAGTGAACTTATGTCAAGAATTCTTAGACTGGGGCTTGGGGAGATGTGTCAGTAAAATGCTTCCTTTACTAAGACAGGGAAAATTATTTTTTGATCCCTAGAACCTATGTCAAAAGTCAGATATTGTGGTGTACATTTTTATTCTCAACACTAATGAGGCTGAGGCAGATTGCTGGGGCATAATGGGTTGCAAGTGTACTAAGTAAGCTCCAATTAAGATAGACCAATGAGAGATTCTATCTCAAATGAAGTGAACATCATTCCTGGGGATGACACACAAGGTAGCCCTGCAATATCCACATGAATGTACACATAGGACAGTACACAAAGGGATGATGTACCATGCCCCAAAAATAATAGGACAAAATATCTTCATGTGGTACACATCCCAGTTAAATAAGTCATGCAAAATCATGAAACAGAATAAAGAACAAAAATTCCTTGTTGCAAATGGGCCTTGTTTAATAATAGATCTTCTATTCCATATTTGGTTGAGAGTGATATATTCTTCGAATTTTTTGTGTGATTTTCACTGAACTTGAAAATCACATCAAAAATAGCAAGATGGCTTAAAGTGATTCAAGATGGGTGAAAGAGCCTGCAACCATATCAGATGAACTCAGTTTGGCCCCCACTGTGACCCAACATAGGAACTGTTCTAACTACGGACTTGCCTCAGCTCTACCTCCTTCTAAGTGGTACCACACCCCACATTCTAACACCTCCTGCTTATCCTTCACATAGAAATTTCAGAGAAACCAGCCAATTTTTTGCTCAAAGCTTAAGACTGGGAAGCACCAGTTAAAGCACCATGTGCATCCCGTTCTAGGACACCTAGGGAAGAAAGTACCTTGGTTGCATGTCCCTCTGTGAGATTTGGCAGCCTTGGGATACTCCAGGAATGCATTGGGTAGCTACTTTCCAGAGACATCCAGTATCAAGGTGGACCGCTATCCACTCCCACTAGTCAAGTCTCCACTCCTTCCCTAGACATCCAATACAAACCAGCTTTGCAAGTTTCCACAAAAAAGTTCAGCTCCACAGGGGAAGCAGGCATGGGGGAATGGTTGGGAGAGAGCATAGGAATTTGGGGGTTCAAAAGCTGGTTTTGATTATTTCATGCTCTTCAGAATTACTCTAAACAGATTTCCCCAGTTATTTAATATTTTTCTCATCACTTCAAGCAAATACCTGGTAAGAAGCAAGAGCAACCTGGGGCGAAAAAGTTCATTTTGAATTATAGAGTGTCCATCATGGCAAGGGCAATAGTTAGTATAGCAACCAGGAATCTCCATCATCTTTCCAGGGACCAATTGACAACAGGAAGCATCATTACTGTTTAGATATAACACATTTCCTCTGGAGGCATTCTTCCCAATGTGCATGGGCTCCATCCTATTATAAAAGTCCAGTCCTCTTTGTTCTCCTTTTCCATCCACCCTTTCAAAGAGGCAGTCTCTCTGAACTCCTCAGATATGTTGCATGGCTTCCCTCACTCATATCATAACACCCAGTGTTTCATCATTTGCAATCACTTGTGGATATCTCAAATGAGGAAATCTCAAGACCAAGTAGACCTATTCCCTGTTTACAGGTTATTTATTGCCTTACTGCAACAGGAATGTGGGCACCACCTGTTGCTGTAGTTTTTGGTTACACAAATCTAAATATGCCTTAAACAGCTCAGTGGCTGGGTTCACTCATGTAAGAGTGAGCTCAGCCTTGATGAGCAGAGATTGGCTATGGTTTTTAGAGCATTATTGTAGAAAGGCAGGAAGAAAGAGGAGGGAG
>NC_034594.1:88730495-88756374 GCF_900095145.1 Mus pahari
AGGAGAGGAGAGGAGAGGAGAGGAGAGGAGAGGAGAGGAGAGGAAAGGAGAAGACAGGAGAGGAAGATCAAGAGAACAAAGGAGAGGGCAAGGAGGGGCCAAACAGCCCCTTTTAAAGTGAGCTGCTATCTTTTCTGTTGCTAGGTAATTGGGTAGGAATCTAGCCTGAAGGTCAGAAGCTTAGGACATTGCCTTCATGACTTTTAGCCATGCTTCTCTTATGGGGGCTGAGGGGGCAGTGACTTAGGCAGGAGCCAGAGTTCCAGGAGACATGAGAAAACTCCTTCCATCCCATGTAGGTAAATTATCACCACCGGGTCCTGGGGTTCAACATCTCAGCTGGACTGGAGACCAGCCTGTCTGTGCATAGCCCAATGCCCCACACTCCTTCACACACCTCAGCTCCTGAGAGGTCTGGGAGCCACCAGCCTCTGAAGATTCTGTATTATTGGAATATGAATCCCCTCAGACTCTGTGAATGAAGGCCTTGACAGGGTTTGATTTTTAATTAGGTGGAGCCAATGAGGTGAAGACAAATCCTACCTCTTCCAATAAACCTCCTCAAAGGTATTCTCTTCAGCAACTGACTTAGGTTAGGTAACTGCTTTTATTTAATCTATGCTGGAAAGCCACTGTCTAAATCAGTGTCATGCCCAATTACAAAGAAACACTTCATGGAAATGGGTCCTAGTCCAGCTCTCAGGAGGCAGATTGGACACTAACTTTGTGTAAACACAAGTTGATAATGCTGACATTTCAATTAGCTTCATTTTATTTGAGGGGATTTTTACATTTCTGTGGTCACATAGTTACATCCTCAGTTGATATACTGTCATTCCCCTGGCACTTCAGAGTCACTCACTGGCTTCACTTCCCCCTACACTGGCAGAGTTGTCTAATCTGCAGCATTTGGGCCACACAGAGACCATGATAGTTCACTAGGAGTGCAATCCAACACAGTACTGCACATTGACAATGCTGGCGTTTAATATTAAAAGGTAGGGCATATCTGGTGACAGGATGCTATCTCCTGACCCCTTACCTAGGAGCCCCAAGAGTTCTGTATTTATTGCCTTCAGGTTATTTTTTTCTCTTATTAAAACTACTTTATGGAACCTCTAGTTACAAGGTTGCACATGGTTCCCTGGACCTCTGGGACAAACCACCTCTCTGCTTATATGTTCACATGGAACTGTAGGCGAAAGCAGTCCCTGCACCTGTCCATAGGATCTAGGGAAAGGTGATAGACACAGCAGGACCTTATCTAAGAACACAAGACAGGGTCTTCCACCACTGCAGCCTCAGCTCAGACTTTCCATCCAGTCCAGAGGAAGATGATCCAGGAATGGACTTGTGATTCAGCACATTGTTCACCATCAGAAATGCATTACCAAGACTGGGTAACTAGGTCTCACTGCAGCCTCTATACTCATGCCCTTTCTGTAAGCAGGAATTTCTGTGATAAATCAAAGGAATCCTTTCACCTCCAAATCATAACAACTCAAGCCCCCATCAGAGGCCAACTTGGAATCTTTAAACAATGCAAGTATTTTGATATCATTCTTCCTAGAAGTAAAAATGAAACAAGTGACATTTACCGCTATGTTACTGCAACATTGAGATGAAAACTAAATTATTCATGAGCACAAAAATAACATGATGGTGCTAATGCTTTAATCGCAGGCAATATGCTTCCTATTGAATTGATCAAACATCTGTGGATGCCTTAAATTTCAAGATTACTTGGTGAGAGAGGGAAACTAGTGCAACCAAGTGTTTTTTTCCTTGGGGGAAAGGAATATAATGTCTGTGCTCCCGAGCCCCAGGGGCTTTGCACATTCAGAACTGCTGAGTGAGCCCAGCAGTTTGCTTTTGCTTTCTTGGCTGCCTGCTAGTCTCCCTAGGTTTTCCTAACTACCAGTGTTCAAATGTCACCCCAGGAAGTTCTATTACTCATATCCTCTCTTCCCTCCATCCTCTGAATGTCTCTACAATCCTTCCCCATTCTTCTTCCTTGCAGGCTCCCTCCATTCTTCCCTATCTCCATCCTCTATTTCTCAGTCTCCCCCTTGATTGTGTTACTCTCAGGTCATGCACATGGAAAGGTGCATAATGTAATATCACAGCATGTATTAGCTTAGGTTATAAAAGCTGAATACATGGGAAATCCCAGGAAAGTAATGTTGATCTTCTCATTGTTCTCTTAAAAGCAGGTTAAACAACTGGCTGAGGAAAAGAAGGGTAGCAGACTTAAGTCTTAAGTGACCTCAAGCTGTATCACTAACTCTGACTGTGAGACCCAGCAAATGTTCCAGTCTTTTAACATGTCATAGGTCACTGCCTTGTGATTCTCAGCAGTGTCTCAATTCTAATATCAAGGGAACACAAACAACATCAACCATGCTATAGGAGCCTGAAGCTAGCAGCCAAGACACTTCCAACATACAGCTTACTCTTTCCATGCAGCCCTGTTCTAAATGTGAATGTAAAATAAAATATGCGAACTTGGGAATCCCACACCATGGGTGATTTCACTTGCATCACGAAGTACTTACTTTCTGAAGAAATTCCTTAAAATAACAATCAATCCTTATGCTTTGAGAGTGCATCTTTCCAAGGTTTTATTTACTTGTAAAACTAAAATCAAGGAAAGTACAGAATTTGAAAATTAAATAAACAGATTAAAACAGTAAATATTTAAGTAGGTAAATATCAATACAGTGAAAATATAAGCAGGTGTGTGTGAGGACACAAAGAAAAGAAATTATAGGTGTAGAAAAGAAAACTGAGCACATCCTACTTGAAATTACATATGGTAAAACTCAAGTACATATGGTTAACTGGTTAAATCTTATAATGATAAAAGCCAATAAAAAACACAAAAAAGTGAGCAATCTGGAAGGGGAATTAAATTTAATGTACTTAGAAAACATAGGAAAGTATTTAGGTCTGCTGAGAATAAAACAAATACAAAGTAAAAACCACGAAAATACATACATGTTTATCTTTAGTGTTGGAAGACTGTGAATCTTATATGACTAAATATGTAATTTTTAATTCCTCACTTTTTAAATATAAAAGGTACCTCATTCAAGGAAAAAAACTACTGCAGTGAAGTTTCTCTGTGGAGAAAAGGACCTGTCTCTTCTGAGCACCCCAGAAACACGCAATAATTTAATTGTAGGGAGTAGGGCAGGGGCCTGTGGCTACAGTGCTAGTAAGAGGAAATATAAAGGCATCAGGAATTATTGCCAAAGTCACTGCAAGAATTCTAGCTGGAGAGAAGCTAGAGAGGTCAGATAGCCACAGTAGAGGCTTCTCAAATAACTGCTCCACCAGTGACTTTGCTAAGCCTGACTAGACAGGTCTTTGGCAGGCCTACTTGAGACAGGAGCATGACTGAAACTTAGACAAGGTGATTCTGTATCTAATAATATATACAGGTCTATAGAAAAACCTTATGCTGAATACATAGATGTACAGTACATATGCATATATAATAAGACTACACTGTACATATACCTGTATGGAATAGATACAGGTCTATGTAATAAATATATACCTAACACATATATCCAAAGCATACATACAGATCTATATAATAACTCCATAATATGCACACACATGCTCAGCATATATCCATGTATATATAACAACACTATACTGCATACATATAGCTACATCATGCATACAAGTCTATAAAATAATTCTGTGCTCTACCCTTATATTCAAACATACACCCATACCTACTGTGTTAGTCACTTTTCTTGTTGATATAATCAAATGCCTTACAATATAAATGTAAGAAAGTAAAGGTTTATTTTGACTGAAAGTTCAAGGGTACAGTATATCACATCTACTGTTGGTGAGTGGATCCCTGTAGATGTCATACAGGGACATGAAGGGTGCAAAACGATAAGAATGAAAACCTGGTGCAGACTAGCATTTTCAAGCTTGATTAGACTTCAGAGATTGTAGTAACATTCAGCTTATCCTCAATAAATTTAAACCCAGAACAATTTGGCAAAAACAATAACAACAAAAAATTCCTGGTGTAATAGAAATTCCAGGTTCACAAAGAAGCATTGAAACACAACTCTTGGTAGTGTGCACCAGAATCACCTAAAACACTGGTCCAGATATCCCTGTAAGCCCTGCTTCCAGAATTCTTTCTTGGGTAGGCTTGCACTTGGTGACTTTTCCTGGGGAGATGAGAAAAAAAAATGTATATTAACACTAAGCAGGACACCAACAACAGACCAAGGAATCAATTCCACCCAATTCTAGCTTAATAGCCAATGTTTGTCAAGGATACAGAAGTACAGAAATTTGTTACTTACAAGAACATGAACATCAAAGAGGCAGGTGCATCAATGAAAATCCAGCCTATCATGAATGACAACTCACAAGAGCTGTATCTCTGGAGCTTCTTCACCCACTTAGGGCAGCATAGCTGGTCAGGATTTCTTTTTGTTCCTACAGCTGTTACTGCTTAGAAAGCCTTGAGGAGCCTTGTGAATTTTCTGGGAACTTCCTGAAATTTTGAGCTTTATTTATGTTCTGAGCCTTGTAAGTTTTATTTACTTCTTGAATCTTAAATGATCTTCCTCTGCAAGGTTGAGGGCCATAAATTTATTATTTATTTATTTATTTATTTATTTATTTATTTATTTATTTATTGTCCTTAAGCGTGTACCAATCTTCTTATGGAGCAAATATTCACTAAAGTGTTTTTAACTATTGATCTTTAAGAGGTTAATGATCACTAAGGTTTTATTCTGATTATTCATCTTACAATGAGAACTAACTTTGTAGCAATGGTAATGAACTGATACCTGATGAGAGTCCCCTGGATACCTATGAATTTGACTACAAGCATATACATCATAGGCTTTCCAAACAGGTGATCTGGTGGAGAATTTTCTCAATTGAGGCTTGTTCTTCCAAAATGATTCTAACTTAATTAAAATTGATATAACCCTAGCCAGTATAGCAAGTATTAGATCTTTAACATAATTTTCTTGGACAACAATAATAAGTATCTATTCATCGTAGAAAGGTAAGTGATGACAGACCAAAGTAACCATTTCTCCAAACTCCAACTTGTAAATTAAGGATTTTATTGGGCTTACATACAGAGCATGTATGAAGGACTACCTATTAAAGCAAATAGCCTAAAATCTACAAAGTCTAAAATTCATAGGAGCTGCATCATGGAGTTCCATTTTTCAATTGAAAAGTCCTTCTACATCCTAAGTATTTTAGCATTTTTCAAGATCAATCAAAGCTGGGAGAAGGCAGGAGGTACTAAGATCTCAGTGGAGGGTCTAATCACACTTTTTTCCTCCACCCATTAGAAAGTGCTAATAGTTTCATCACTATTAACATAGTCATCCCTGTATTGTTGTGCTCAACTAGTGATCACAGCTATGAGGCCAACAAATCTCTACTCCATGGCAATGGAATATTCATGCTATGCTTGGAGGAGAAAACCTACAGCACCATAGGGTATCATGTGATATTTTCATTCGTGAATATATTATACAGTGTTCAAATCAGTGATCACAGCTATCTTCTCAAATGGTTATCATTTCAGTATCATAACTATATCCCTCCTCGTACTTTCCACAATCATAAAATATACTATTTTCATCAATAGTAGCCTACTTTGGAACAGAAACTGGGACCTCACTTCCTCTGATATTACTACATTCTACAACCTGTTTATGAGCTATATCCAATCTTTCCTTCTCCATCCCAGCTGCTGATTGTTAGAACCTGCCTTCTTCATTAAGGAACCAGTCACACTAAGGAGTCAAGTCCCACAGCCTGAAAATTACTTTTTATTAATTACTTTTCCAAGGCCACACCCCTGCAGAGACTGTGTGCTAACTAGTTTTATATCAACTTAATACAAGCTAGCGTCACTGGAGAGGAGGGAGCCTCAACTGAAAAAATAACTCAATAAGAGCAAATGGGCAAAAACTGTAGGACATTTTCTTAATTAATGACGTGGGGAAGCTCAGACCATTGTGGACTGGGCCAAACCACGGCTGGCAGTCCTCAATTCTACAAGTAAACAAGCTAATCAAGCCATTGGGTACAAACCCAGTAGCAGCATCTCTCCATTGCCTCTTCACTTATTCTTGCCAGGTTTGATTTCCTGTATTCATTTCCTTTTATAATGAACTGTGATGTGGAAATGTAAGCCAAATAAACCTTTTCCTTCCAAACTCACTTTTGGTCATAGTGCTTCAGCACAGGAATAGAAACTCTAACAAGCAGTTCAAAACATTCTGGGCTATAACTTAGACAGTTTTAAGTATATGCTCTCTGGCTCTTCCATCCTCTCTCTCAAGTGTGCTATGTTATATTAAAACACTTGATGTTACATTTCCTACAACTCCATAAAAGTTTCAAAAGTTAGGAATTTCCTTTGTTTGTGGGGACATTCTTCTGGTGGCAACTGTTTCTTTCTTCTTCTCTTAGTCTCATATTTTTAAAAAAGTATGCTTATGAAGGACCGAAATATATGCTCCTTAGTGCTGTCCAGACAAAGGCAGAAGAGGATCACATCCCCTGGAAGGGAGTTGTAGAAGGTTGCGATACATCTTTAACCCTGCTGGCCCTTTTAAACTTTGTCCTATTCTGGATAATGTTTCTACCAGATGCTGATACATTCTCTTGTAAGCAAGGACTGTGGATTTAACTCAGCCCCCCTGCAAGAGCATCAAGTATTCATAACTGCTGAGCCATATCTACAATCTTTAATAATGTTTCTCTATGGTTAGTAAAAGGGAGACTTTTCTAGTTTTGGACTATTTTCTGTCTGCTGTCTGATATTTTTCTCCCATGTATCAAGGACATTTTTTTAAAACAAACCTCATTATCAAAAATAATGATATATAAGCTTTCCTTTCTCAGAACAACTGTACTTCATCATCATACTTAACAGTGAGAGCTATTCTGCTCTCAACTCCCATGAATTCAACTCTTAAGGATTCCACATGTGAATGAGATTGTTGCATGACTGTCTTCTTAGGAAAACTAATTACTTTTCCAAGGCTAGAACAGGTATGTGGAAAATTAGATGATAATGGAAAAAAATTCCAAGAGAACTAAAATGTTGAACATCACCAAGGAAAATCTATCTGTTTTTAAACTCCTGGACTAAACTTTGACCTTAAAAATCTTCTCCCATCTACCAAAGCCCTGATCATACTTTACTAACTGAAAGGTCTCTGGCTTAGTGCTCACAAAGGGCACAGAGATGAGTGTTCTTTGAGACAAGAAAGTGATTAGAAAAGTTCTTAATACCACAAGTAGGTAGACACAGCACAGCATAGTATGGCCTCGAAAGGAAATTCAGGTGCACATGGAAGAGAGTCAGTTCCCTTTGTGCAGACCTCAGGAGAAGGGTAAGATTATGCCACAGTACTGATGAGAAGATTACAGTCCCTGCTTGAAATTAAGCTGTCTTGGAATTATCTAGGATGAGTAGGAGGGCAATAATCTAGGCAAATAGTTACTTTAGTGCAGCAAAATAAATGTAATCAACATGTAAGAGTTTTATAAAATGGTGCGAGTTGGATAAGGGTAAAAAGAACCTTTGCCTCAGGGTTTCTTTATGACACAAACTTCCATGGTTTTGTTTGTTTGTTTGTTTTGGGTTTTTTTTTTTTTGATAAAGTAAACCCAATAATTACATGAAAATGTATTAACAGCTGGCACAAACACGAACAAAGAAAGAGCAAGGATAAACTCTGCAAAGATGAAGAGACAGCTCAGTCTAACAGAGTCTTCCCCTCAAGCAGGAGGAACTGAATCTGATACAAAAAAAACCACCGTTTTGTATGTATACATATATACATACTCAAAGATAGATAGACAGACAGACAGATAGATAGATAGATAGATAGATAGATAGATAGATAGATAGATAGATAGATAGATAGATAGATAGATAGATATGGTGTAATTTTTGGTACCTTGCTTTAAGCTTTGGATGGACCAAATTACCAGCCCCTTCCAGGTTTGCTCAGATCCACAAATGAAATACTTACACATATATTAGCTTATTTTTATGTGTTTTAGCTCAATTGTGGGGTTCTTCTAGGTCTTCCTCAACCACACTCTTCTTTTTACTCCCAGCTCAGTACTTTAAATTTGCCCTCAGCTTTAGTTTCTCAGTTACCTTTAATCCCAGCTCAATACTCTAGATTATCCCTCAACTTTTGTTATGTTTCTAAACTTCTGCCTGCTACCCCAGACCCAGTCAGGGTAGCAGTCAATTGCCACTCCACCCTAGATCTAGCATGGCTGGTAGCCTTTCTTCCTCCAGGGCATGGTGAATTCTTCTCCTCTATTGTGTCTGCTAGTCTGAAAGTGGGAAAACTGGAAATCTCAGCAATTTTGCCCACCTCATTGGCTGCTATCATCTTGATTGTTCAATGAAGAACCAATTGGGGAACAGGACCTCAATGTTCACAAGGAGATTCCTAATCAAGGCATTGGAAGGGCACTCTATATCTCATCTTTTCTTTCCAATTGAAAAAAATAAAACACTTTCTCTAGGACATAAATTAAACAAAACCATAACAATCATGTATATTGCAAAGTATGGTATACAACTAACATCAAGTCTACCGTATTTGTCAATTAGATGAAGTTCTTTAGCATCATTCCTAACTTAAAAGAGTTACAATCCTATCTCTGAATCAGCTTAGATTTTCACCTGTAACACCATCTGAAAACCCTGTTGTGATGGTTTATATATTCTTGGACCAGNGAGTGGCACCATCTGGAGGTTTGGCCTTGTTGGAATAGGTGTGTCACTGTGGATTTGGGCTTAAGACCCTCACCCTACTTGCCTAGAAGTCAGTCTTCCCCAAGCAGCCTTTGTATGAAGACATAGAACTCTCAGCTCTGCCTAAGCCATGCCTGCCTGGATACTGCCATGCTCCCGCCTTGATGATAATGGACTGAACCTCTGAACCTGTAAGCCAGCCCCAATTAAATGTTTTTATAAGACTTGCCTTGGTCATGGTGTCTGTTCACAGCAGTAAAACCCTAACTAAGACACCTGTCTTCCATTCTATAACTTCTCTCTCAATGTTAAACAACTTGAGTTTGATTATGAGACTATACTTAGTCTTCAGTCCTGTCAAAAATCTGAGAATGAATTAAATATTGTCAGAGTATATAGGAAGCACCAAATATAGCTTACAAAACTTAAACAATTATAGATACAGCTGACTATGTGGACAGCCCCTAATTTCTCATAATGTTGTAGCATCTATCTTTAGCCCTTTGGCACAGAACCATGTGGAAGACCTTTTATGAACTAGGAAATATGAAGGAACAGCTTACTCTGTCTTGGCAGAGCTAGTATTCAACTATCTGTTTGTCCCTTTTTAACAGTATATTATCTGCAGATGATATAAGCAATTTTTGTCCAGTGCCTACCTTGCCATAATAAGAAATCTCACTGAAAATAAAGATGTTCAATTCTTCTCTGAAGGGGAATGGGGAAGCTTTCATGGTTAGGCATGTCTCATGTTCAAAAGATCCTTAATAATGAAATGACATTAAATACTACATTCTGTGAATTTCTGGTGTTTTTGAAGAATATTTAAATAAAGTATCTCTGGACTGTTAAACCTTAACTACTCCTAGCCTTTCCTATTTGAGCAAGCTGAAAACATTTTACTATAATTATGTCGGAATCTAACAAAACTATGAATCTGTTATCTCATCCTTAACTTGTACTACTTAATCATCTTAGTTTGTAAAGCAGCTATTAGAAAGATTGGGTCTAACTTAGCTTCTTATTCTTAAATGAGTTGTATAGGCACAATGCCTATATGAGAGTAAAAATATTAATTTCAATTTTTTTATCAGTGTAGAAATGTATACCAATGAAACCTTAAATCTGTATCAATATAAATTCAGTACCAATGAAAGAAATTATAACTTCAATTTGTATCACTTATAAAGATTTCTATCAATTAATGTTATGGCTATACAATGTTATGTTCATGGATAAAATTTAGTAATTTATCTCATCTATATACTTCCTGATCAGATTTATTACCATTTTCACATTATCCTTTAAAAATGACAACCTATCTATAATTTGTAAAATACTCATAACTAGGAACCTAAACCCAAATAATCAGGAAGACAACTCTCCACAACTTCTTTCTGTTGAAAATGGAAACAAGAAATACTCCAGGAGTGGGGAGGGGTAGGAAAGTTAGAAAAACTTGTTTGACTTAAAAAAGCTAGATTTAGCATTGCTTATCCAGTCTGGATATTTGGAAGGTTCAGAGATTGACCAAAGTACTCATCAGATCCATCTGAAATGTTCCATGAGGTGAGATGACCTGTAATCAGCAGTAATACGAAAGCTGTTTTTGAAGCAAGTTTCCGTACTGCATCAGGAAGCAGGGCACTGAAACAGCATGTCAGTTTAGCATCATAGTGGATGAATTTTGTCAGTGAGGCACATTCTGTAATATATGAATCTTATAACCAGTTTTTTAATATCATCAATACACTCCTATGGATCGTGCAAGGTACACAGATCAGTTAAGGATGACATTTTGTTCCTTGTTTGAGCAGGTGAAAGACAGCTGCCTCTTTTATGAATTAATTTTATCAATAACCAATTTTAATGCCTTCATTTATGCTATATGAAGGATGGCACTATGAATATTTACTTGCTCTGTTTGATTTTCTCAATTTTTATTGTTCTTCAGTGGAACTCGAACTGTCATATCTGATACATCACTCTGGAAGGGTTCCACAGCCTATTCTCCTTTACTGTCAACACAAATGTACAGCATTTCTTCCAAAATATCATGTCCTTGGTCCAGTAACCAGGATTCATTGAATACTTAGCTTGACCTCTCTCCTAGAAGATTTTTTATGGGCTATTTTATTTGTTTAAATTTCAAATGTTGTCCCCCTTCCCAGCTTCCCCTCTCCAAGCTCCTTATCCCATTCCCCCTCCCCCTACTTCTGTGAGGGTCCTCTCCATACCCACCCACCCAGTCCCACCTCAGTGCACTAGCATTCCCCTATCCTGGGGCATCAAGCCTCCACAGGGCCGAGGACTTCCCCAGAATGCCAGATAAGGCAGTCCTTTGCTACATCTGAGGCTAGAGCCGTGGGGTCCTTCCACATGTGTTCTTTGGTTGGTGGAGGAATTTTAATATAACCACCAAACACATAAACATACTCATTTTGATAAAGAAAACAATTCATAGCAAATAAAACAATCTAAAGAAATATTAACAGATGAGACAGGGTTTTGGTGTCCCTTGTCTTGATCTTTATATCAAGGCTTGAATCATTTATATAATATAAACAAGAGACCCTGTTTCAAGGGTGGTGGGCACAACACAAAGTTGCTTTCTGCCATGCTCATGCAGCACCACTATCCCACACACATACATATATGTATATATTAAAAAACTCATCAATTGCCTTAGAAAGAAAATAAATGAATGATGGTGTGTGCAGTGTAGCTGCAGCATAGAACTTAATCTGTGTGAGTTGAGGCCTGCCAGAACCTGGCTACTAATTGAGTGCGCTAAGTTTTGTTCACTGCACATGGGTTTATCCCCCAGCCCAAGTGAAGTGGAGATTAAGACCACCCCCACAAATGTGGAAGAGCAATAAAATATCAGTATTGGGACAAACAAGATGGTTCAATGGGTAAAAGTACTTATTGCCAAGCCTGACATTAGTTTAGTCCCTGGAAATTTCATTGTGGAAGGAGAAAACCAACTGTCAATAGTTGTCTTCCAATCTCCACTCACAGGCTGTGGTGAACATTCATCATACACACACCCACACACCCACACCCACACACACCCACACACACACCCACACACACACCCACACACACATACACACACACACACACACACACACACACACATACAAGTATGCTTACATATGGATGGATAGATAGGTAGATAGATAGATAGATAGATAGATAGATAGATAGATAGATAGATAGATAGATAGATAGACAAACAGAAACAGATGTGGTGGATGGACAAATTGGTAGGTGGATGGATAAGACATGTACATTTAATATCATTATTTAATATCCATAGTGTTCCTCCAAATTCCCTCTTAAGCTCTGGCAAGTAGAGATGTTGTTGTCACTAAGTCCATAGATATAAGTAATATGAATATCAAAGGTTCTCTGGAAAGCCACTTTGGTCGTGCTACAGGAACAAGCAATGTTGCATATTAGTTGTTTGTTGTTTGTAACTGTAGGGAATTCTAGTTACTTTACCTCTGTGAATATATATAACTATATATATATAACTATATATATATATAAAATATCATTTCTAAGTGAGGTAATCCAATCACAAAAGAAAACACATGCTATTTAGTCACTGATAAGTGGATATTAGCCCCAATGCTCCATATAACCAGGATACAATTCACAGACCACATGAAGCTAAAGAAGAAGTAAGACCAAAGTGTGGATACTTTGGTCCTTCTTAGAAGGAGAACAAAATACTCACAGGACCTGCCTGGTTTATTATTAACTGCAAGTACATCCTGGTTTTGTTACTGAAAAGCATGACTTTCTGACTCAACTTCCAATATTTTAATAGGAACTAAAACATGAGTATCTTCTTATCCTCCTGATGTGTGTATGCGGGGCGGGGGGAACGAGATGCAACACAATAGTCAAAGTCTACAAGTCCCTTTCTTAAGCAGTAATAAAAGTCAGTCTATTTAAATAAACATTGCAATATATTATTTCCACAAAAATGTGATTGTCAAATATTTTTAAAGTTCTGTGCATTAAGAAAACAAAAGCAAATAGGAAGTGCATTCAGTTATCAATAGATCCCTTTACATTGGAAGATCAGTCTTTTTATTATGTAAATTTCTACTTTTCTGTGTTTTTCATCATTAGGAAGTACATTAGATTTGATTGTCCATTAATTTGTCTTTGAGGCAGGATCTCACATAGACCCTCCTATCCTTGAACTCATTGAATAGCTAAGAATGATCTTGAGTCCTGATCCTCCTAGTCCCTCTTCCCACGTGTTACTTGGGCGCACCAACATATTCTACTGCACTCGGCTTAAGAGTTTCTTCCTCTTTTCCTACCTTGGTGATTGGACCCGCAGTTTCTTTCTTTCTTTTTTTTTTTTTTTTTTTTTGTTCATGCTAGGCAAGCAGTCTCTCTCTCTCTCTCTCTCTCTCTCTCTCTCTCTCTCTCTCTCTCTGTATGTGTGTTATATGTGTGTGTATGACTTCAAATATAAAAAGGAAATAAGTTATTCTAAATGCATATCTTTCTATTCAATATTCGTAGTGTATGTTTTATGTCTGTGAAGACACTGTGACCATGGCAACTCTTATAACCCAAAGCATTTGATATGTTCTGGCTTACAGCTTCAGAGGATTAGTCTATTATCACCATGATGAAAAGCATGGTGACACATCCATGTCTTAAGACCAGCCTAGCCTTCAAGAGGAGTTCAGAAAAGAGAGTGTAGGAAAATGATGAGACAAATCACATGAAGTCAAATCCTGGGTTACAAGATGCTGGCTTATATTTTGCACAAGACAACTTTCCCTTGCTAAAATCTCTCTCGATATGTATATTTAATATTGCAAAAGAATTCAGAGATTGGCCTGCGTTAATAAGGCATAGACTATAAGCTAGCTAGGTGGGACCCAACCCTGAAAATACCATCTTTACCACTAGGGGGCATGGGACTACACCCATTCATTTCCATGCTGATCTTGGACTGAGGAATCTGCCTGCCTTTGTAAACACAAATAAAAAACTTAGCTGGGTGAGAATTGCCCTGTGGTCACCACTACCTAAATTACTTTATCTCCATCCTTACTATCTTTCTGAAAATCTGGCTCATAGTACAGCTTCCTCTATTCTATTAGATCTGTTAAGCTCCTTATATAATACTTATTGTATCCTTATATTTTGCATAGTTGACAAAGTATATTTTTTGAACTCTAGTTTTCAGTGTTCTTTTCCACAGCCTTAGTAGGTGTCCAGAAAGTCTCAGCATGTACTATTTTGCTGAGATATTAGTAACACCTTCACCTCTCAGATTTGTGCTTTTTTGGATTATCATGATGTCATTAAGTGGCAGAGAGGACATTAGCTAATAACCTTGACAGGGAGAATATTTCCCAAAGGAACAACATAAAGTCTACATAAAAAAAAAAAAAAACTATCCTTATGCCCACAGCAAAAGTAAACACTTGTAGAGGCCCATGCACTTAAGGCTCTGTTCTAAAGGAGGGAACCATGCCATGCCATCCCTTACAAACCCAAGCAGGAAGCAGCAAAACACTAGGTTTGGTTTGTGCCTTAGAAACTCAAAGCCAACTTCCAGTGGTAGACTCTCTCCAGCAAGGTTGTACCTCCTTTAACAAAACCACAGCCCATAACATTCTTTAATGACCAGGAATTCAAATTTACAAGCCTGTGGAAACAATTCCTGTTAAAACCACCAAACCAATACATATTTGCTATCCTGTAAATAGTGTGTTTCTAACAGAAAAGTTTGTGCTAGAATTAAAATTGGGCTTCATAAATGCTAAGCTCATTGGCTAGAGAGACGGCTCAGCAGTTAAGATTACTTGGTGATTTTGAAGAGAACACATTTGGTTCCAAGCACCCAAGTCAGATTGATTCACAATCCCCTCTAACTCCAGCTCCAGAGAATCCAATGCCCTTTTCTGGCCTGTAGAGCTATAGCTACAGCCATAGCCATAGACATACACACACACACAGACACACACACACACACACACACACACACACACACACACTCACTCAAACAGTAATAAGTAAAAGACAAAGATTTATTTTAAAATATAGAAATTCTTATTCCTTAAAGGACTGTAAAACTTTTAAGAATGAACAGCAGAAAATATCAGTTAATAGATAATAATATGAGACTGGGAATATGGCTAAGTTTGTAAAGTATCAAAGAATGAGGGTCTGTAATTCAATTCTCAGAACAAGTGTGACAATTTTTTGTACAGTTACATTTGATTGCAATCTGGGAACAGGGGAACAAAAAACAGGAAGATACTTGGGGTATTCTTACCAGTGTAGCCTAATAGGTTAGTTCCACACCAGTAAAAGACACTATCTAAAATGAGGTGAGTGGTCTTCCTAACACTGACACAATGATTTTCTCTTGCCTGTATCTATATATCTGTATATCTCTATCTCTACATCTACCCACACATACATATATATTCATACATACATAAACATGTACATTAACCTGCATTTCAAAAAGACAAGAATGGGCTTTCAGATTGTCAAAGACAATGCAGGAGAATTACTAAAGTTCTGGTCAACACTTGTTTCCTGGGTCTGATATCCACAGGAATGATTACATTACTAGAGTAACACCCTAGGACATATATGCTTTGCCATCTTCTAGATAGAACATTCTACAAAAAGATCACTACAAGGCTTTCCCAGCATGGTGTGAACCAGTAGAGAAAGTGAAATATAGAACATAGAGGAAGATAATGTCTAGTTTATTCCCAATGCACATCATAATCCTCCAATTCACTGTGTGTTTGTGTTGGCTTATATGTTCTTATGTATGCATATGTATATATTCATGTTCATGTGATTGTGCGCATGCATATAAGCATATTAATGTTTATAGGTGTGTTTATATGTACTTGTGTACATATTTTGTTAATGGGTGAGAATGTACACATGCATGTGGAAGACAAAGATCAATGTCATCTCTTTTACTTTGTATTTAATAGCCTCTCACTCAACCTGGCACCATCAAGACCCTTTAAAATAGCTCTAGTCAGCTTGAAAGAAATCTATGCCTAGAATTCTAATGGATCTTAATCTCATCAATTTGACACTTTCCCCAACTCCCCATGATTCTGATACAGTCAAGGTTTGGGTCCCACTCAGAATAGGAAAAAGTTGCACACATTTTAGATAACATCATGGAAGAAGTTGCAAGTTTTGTCTAGGTCTGGGTGCTTACCATAACTGTGCAACAGGCCCAGAGACTTGGTTTGAAACAAGCCAGCCAGAATGTAAGTTTTCAATCCTCCAAACAGTAGATAAAGTTGCCAGTGCAGCAAAGCAGACACAATTGACTTCAAATGAATTCAAAACCTTAAGAGGAAAAAATCTAGACACTAAAAACTTTGACATATTTTTCCTTTGCTGTTTAGCTTCTGCTTGTTATTGCATTTTTCTTTTTCAAATTGGAATCATTATTGTGAAGACAGAGACAATGCTCCCTACTCTGAGACAACCAATAAAGCTACTGAGACTCCAATGGCTCAGATTTTCTCTTATCCAGAAATCCCAATCTACTTGTGTCTAATTGGTGCTTCCAAATAATCCTCTTTAACATTTACAAAGACTCAGGCCATCCTAATATGTAGAGCACAATTGGAGGAATAAACAGGAAAATACTCCTGTAGGCCTGGAGTGTGCTCAGTCAGTAAACTGCTTGTAAGAGGAGGATAGGGACCTGAACCTAAACACTAGAAATCACATTAAAAAGCCAGGCATGGTGATGCATGCTTCTAATCGCATTACTGTTGTGAGAGAGACATGTGTATCCCTGGGGATCACTGACCATACTGCCTAGCCTAGAGCTTGCTTGTCAAGGTCCAGTCCAGTAAGAGATCCAGTACCCCCAAACAATGTGAATGGTGCTGAAAGAATGACACATAAAGTTGACCTCTGACCCACATACAGATCTATATGTTTTCACCTCACATATACACACATGATCATATATAGAAACTCAGAGAAACTTTACTTTGAATCCATAGAAACAAGTGAAAAAACATATAATTTGGGAAATCTTGAGGACAGGTAAATCTTACAATTTATGCTATTTATTTTCAAGTGCTTCTAAAACTTGCTAATAATGATGATTATGAGGATGGTGGTGAGACAATTTTAAATGAAATCATCTATACTGTCAAGCCATTGTTAAAGAAAACTTACATGGGGCCAAACTGCTGTCTGTCAACTGGCTCTTTCCTACCTGTCACTGAATTTCACATCAGCCTGACATGTTCTGCATGCTCACTCTTCCTGTCCTCCCCTTCCCTCTTTGAAAGCCCTTCTTCCTCTCCATTAAGTTCAAATCCTTTCCTCTAAGTACACAATCTGGTTTGAATCCAATATTTTCTTCAAGCCAGACATCTGTGGTTCTTCCATAACTTCCTGCTGAATTTTCTGAGAAGTCTCAATGCTTTTATCTGTTTGTGCCTCTGTATCAACTTCAGTTCTATGTTCCTCATTAATGATTCACTAATCACATGTCCCTGAGGAGCATGGTAGGCTTCCTGGGGATACATCAGCCAGGTCTCTTTCATGTCTTTTGCAGCATGTAACAAATTGCAGGGTACAAAGTCAATACATATTGAATGAAGCAGAAAGAATATGTAATGGAGTCTTTTGAAAGCCATTCTACTCATCTGTGAACTCAGTATATCTTCACTTCTCAAGAGTGAGTCACAAAGGAACCCTTGTATTGTTAAATATCAGTTCCTATAGAGGGAAAGCAAGGATGCTCTATGCACCAGAGACTTTATATAAAAGAAGTGGAGATCTCCTCCACACAGGTCTCTCAGGCTTGAAAATCCTTCACAATCCTTACCCAAGCAAGCCACTGTTCAAAGCCCAGTACCAGCTATACCTGTGTCTGCCTTCAAAGGCCATAGTGATAAGGGCAGAGGGATCCCAGAGGGTCAAAATCCCATAACTCTTAGTGCTGGTGATTACTGTTATTTATTTGGCAGAATCTTGTTTCTTCTGGAAGACTTGTCTATGAAGACGATGCCTGGGCATCAGGACCTTCTCTTGATTGCATTCCTGTGCCAATAGTTCCTGACTGGGCAGGTGAGTGGAGGAAGGCCTGTTCAGCAATAGCATCTCTGTTCCAGGTACAATGTGATTGGCTGCCAGAGTCAATTGCTTTGACTTCCCCCAATATGATAGACTATACCTTGAAGTATGAGCAAAAATAAACCTTGTGTGCCTTATGATGTTATTTTCAGGATATTTTAATCACAGTTACAAGAAAACAAACAGATATTACAAAGGAATGAAGAAGGTTGTGAATAACAAGTGGAAAACAGCCTTGAGGAGAAATGACAGCCTAGATTGAGAGACCACAATGGGGAGGATATAGATGTCAATCAAAGCAAGCATCTATACAAACTGTGAGAAAGATTAAAAAGATGAATGTGATTACACAGCTCAAGGTAAGCAGGTAGGTCTCAAAGGAATGAAATTCTCATTTTAAAATTCCAAATATGGGAGCTTGGGGGGGTGTGGCTCCGTTGGCCGAATGCTTGATTTGCAATCATAGTATTTATGTTCCCCAGCTCTCACATAAAAGATGGGTTAAATGGTAACCATCTGCAACCCCAGCTCTGGAGAAGTAGATATAAGAGTATCCCCATGGCTTAATGGCTAGCAAAAGTGAGCTCCATGTTTGATGAGAAAACTCTCTCAGAAAATAAGGTGGAATATGCTTGAAAAGTCACCCAGCATTAACTCTGGACCCCACATTCACATACACACAGTCACATACAAACACATTCACACACACACACACACACACACACACACACACACACACACACACAGAGGAATCCTCGCAAAATTATGAGTCTTCTATAAAATAGGCTATACCACTATCTCACAGATGCATAGAGAACATGCAGCTGGGTATCTGTACCAATTTTCAGGGGAGAATGCCCTCAGCAGGAAGAGGAAAAGTGAGGCTAAGCTGGGACAGTACAAAAATAAATGGATGATCAATAAGGCAGAAAATCTGGCTATTTAAAGAGGAAGATACAAGTTTCTTCAGCAGAAATCCAAATCCTTTGCGGCATTCTAACTATTTCTTCACAAGAAGTTCCTTAATGAGCCACTCAGTATAGAAGCTGTAGACTGCAGCAAATCAGCCAAAAGTTGATTCTAGGAAAGTTAATTCTCTAGTGCACAAATTATTGAATGTTTAATTCACTGAATAATAATTCCACCCAAACTTCCAGAGGAATATTATGAAGTTAGTCATTAGCCTGTTATTTCATAGCTAAATGCTATAGTTATACACTTTTATTTCATAGCACCTTACAAAAATAATAATCTGGGTGGCTTTGTCTCAACTCTTGTGCATGACAACATTTTGCCACACTTATAGGTGTTGTGTGATATGTGTGTTCTGGAGATTACTGTTTTATGGCAGAGAGCATATATTCATTCTCTCCCCTGCCTCTTCTCTACTACCTGAACAAAAGAGGTGTTATGAGAAACTTTAAACAAGAACAACTGGCTCAGGCTATAATCCCAGCACTTGGGAGGAAAATGCATGTCAATTGCCTCGAGTTCAAACTCAGTTTGGACAACTGAGTAAGTTTGCCAACCTAGGCTACAGAGTGAGACCATAGATAAAATTTAAATGCACAAGAAGGGTAACAGAAAGAGAAAAGCAGGAAAGAGAAGGGAAAGGAAAGGGTGGGGATGAGAAAAGGTGGGGCAGAAAGAAGTAATCAAGGGTAAGTCAAGGATCAAGAAGAGGAGAAAAAATAACCTAGAGGAAGGAACTACATCAATGACTACTCTTATTTGTGTGTGTGTGAGACTAGCATATGTGTGAAGGCCATGGGAAAACTTGTGAGAGTTAGTTTTCTCCACTTTCCATGCAAATTTCATGTGAGTCACAAAATCAAGTTTTCTGTGGCCATTGCTGTATGAGACCTCTCAGTGTTCCATCAATTAATATTTTTCTAGCAAGTCACTCTTATAAGAACTGGTTCTAATAGAAGAGAAATTTGGGAATATTCTTAATATTGTTGGCACAGGAAAATAGATCATTATCAGAGGAAATAATAGCAACATTAAATGGCATCTTGTTAAATAGAAAACCGTCTGCATGGGAAAGGACACAGTCGATAGTACACAATGGCAGCCTACAAAAGGGGAAATGTTCCAAATGCACATAGGATTAGTATCTGAAATTCTAAAGAACTCAAAACACTGGACATATAGAAATCAAACCCCCCAATTAAAATTAGGGTACAGATGTAAACAAAGAATTATGAAATGCAAATTGCTAAGAAACACAGAAATCTTCAATATCCATAGTCATCAGGAAAATTCAAATCAAAACTACTTGCAGAATTCATCTTATATCAGTCAGAATGACCAAGACTAATAAAATAAATGACAGATCAGGATGGTAAGGATTTGGAGTAAGGAAAATCCTCCTTCATTGCTGGTGAGCATGCAACTTGTGCAGCCACTATGGAAATCAGTGTGGCTTTTCTTAGGAACATGAGAATAGATCTACCCAAATGTCCAACTATATCACTGCTGGAAAACTATTCTTCATCAGGCTAACAACTCACTTTCTCAACCATGTTCATCACTGTGCTATTCATAATAGCCATAAATTGAAAACACATAAAACAGCCCATACTACTGTACCCAGAAAGACTCTCAATCATTATAGATGCAGAAACCAAGATGCAGAAACCATAACTGTTGAACCCTATCCTGGGCCTGGAGGGACAGCTTGATCCTTGCTTGATTGGGCCTAAAGGAAGTGCTTGAGCCAGGGTCAATTTTTGCATCCTGTCATGGTCATTTCTGATGTAGAGTGACTCAGCATAACCTACATGACCTGGTCAAACCCTTTTCTGCCCGGCAACTGCAGACTTAGAATAATATCATAGGCCCCACCAGATCACCCCATACCCCTAGTCATCTGTACATAAAAGAGAGTGGCTGATACAATAAAGTGAGTTCCTGCTTTGACAAGACTCCCAGACCAGTGTGGTTCTTCTCCAGTTGCTAATAGTCACCATTCCTGCTCAGCCCTGGAGAGACACAGCCCGGCTGATCTCCTAGCATCTCTCTGCAAGTAAAAAGCCAACACATACAAATCCAAATTTAAACAATATCTTTCTACTAATCCAGCCCTACAGAGATCATAGAAGAAAAAAAAACCCATCAGAAGGAGGGTAACTATGCACAAGAAAATACAAGAAATTAGTCATCTCACAACAAACCCAAAAGAAGAGAAACACACACATGCGAACACACACACACACACACACACACACACACACACACACACACACAGACACACACACACAGTACCATTTTGAGCAATAAAATAAAAGGAACTAACAATCATTGATCATTAGTAACTCTCACCATCGATAGACTCAAGTCTCCCATAAAAATAAACAGGAAACCCGCTGGATAAGTAAATAGGATCTGTCATTCTGCTGCATACAAGAAACATACCTCAACAAAAACAAAACAAACAAAAAAAAAAACAGCCAAACAAACAAACAAAAACTCACTACCAACACAACTACAAATTGAGTATTTTAGACTGAAGGACTAGAAAAAAGTTTCCCAACCAAAGGTAGTTTAAAATAACTTGGAATAGTCATTCTAATATCCAATAAAATAGATTTTTAACCAAAAACAATTAAGAAAGATGTGGAAGAATATTTCATACACATCAAATGAAAAATTCACAAAGATGAAGTCTTACTTCTGAACATTTATGCCTCAAATGCAAGGGTGCCCACATGCAAAAAAGAAAATTTATTGAAGCTTAAAACATATATTGAACCCCATAAAATAAAGAAATTAAAGACTTTTTAAAATTCAATGAAAATGAAGGCATAATATACCCAAACTTATGGGACACAATGAAAGCATTATTGAGAGGAAAATTCATAGCAATAAGTACCTTCATAAAGAAATTTGAGAAATCCTATACTTGAAACTTAACAGCACACTTGAAAGCTCTGGAACAACAACAAAAAGTAAACACACTTTAGAGGAGTAGAGAGCAGGAAACTGTCAAGCTCAAAGCTGAAATCAACCAGTTGGAAACAGAGAAAAAGATACAAAGAATCAAGAAAATCAAGAGCAAGGTATTTGAGAAATTAAATAAGAAAGGGAGAAAGTTAATCAAACTATCTAAAGGGCTCAGAGACAGTATCCAAGTTAACAAATTCAAAAATGGAAAAGAACACATAACAACAGTAACTGAGGAAACTTTAAAAAATCATCAGATCCCACTACAAAAGCCTATACTCTAAAACAAAATAAAACAAAACAAAAAGCCAGAAAGTCAAGATGAAATGGATGATTTTCTAGGCAGATATCATGCTTCAAAGTTAAATCAACATCAATTTGACTATCTAAACAGTCGTATGTACCCCTATAGAAATAGAAGCAGTCACTAAAATCCTCCCAACCAAATGAATCCCAGGGCCAGATCTATTTACTGCAGAATTCTATCAGACCATCAAAAAATATCGAATTCTAATATTCCTTAAACTATTCCAGAAAATAGAAACAGAAGGATTACTACCTAAGTCATTCAATGAAGCTACAATTACTCTGGTACCTAACCCACACAAACTGGCTGGACGAAGATATGGGGGTAGAAAAAGGTGGAAGTAGTAACAGATATGGGGGAAGTCAGGAGCAAGGCTCAGTGAACCAAGAGAATGAAGAGAAATATGCAGTTGTCTGGAGTGGGGGTTGGCAGGAACAATCTAGAGAGTCCCTGAGATCTGGGATATGGGAGATTCCAAGGACTCAAGGTGGTCAACATTAGCCAAAATGTTCAAACACTGAAATATGCAACTTGAAGCGACCATGTCTAGAAGTTAATCAGGACCTCCAGTGGGGGCAGGGGCGGGCATCAACCCACCTATAAAATTTTTAACCCACTATTACTCATGTCTAGAAGTGCAGGCACAGGAATGGAATGGAAAGTGAGGGAATGGCTGACCAGTGACTGACCCAACTTGGGATTCATACCATGGGAAGGCAGCATCCCTGACACTACTAATGATGCTCTGTTGTACTTGCTAATAGGAACCTAGCATGACTGTCTTCTGCAAGGATCTACAAGCAGTTGACTGTGACAGATGTGAATACTCACAGTCAAGCATTGGACAGAAGTAGGGGAAGAATTGGAGGAACTGAAGTGGATGGCAACCCCATAGGAATACCAACAGTGTTAATTAGCCTGGACCCTGGAGACCTCCCAGAGACTGAACCACCAACCATATACTAGCTAGACTAAGGCCCCTAGTAAAATTGTAGCAGAGGGCTGCTTTATTTGGGCTCAGTGAGAGAGGATACACCTAATCCAGTAGAGACATGATTGCCCTGGGTGGGGCACCCTCTTAGAGGGGGATTCGGAAAGAATTCTGTGAGGGCAAGTTCCCTCTCTATGTCCAGCTACTCTCTTCCTCAGTGGGCTGGTAGGCTATGCACTGGCGGGCAAAGTCCGGCCTGTTCTTATCTTTTGGAGGTTCTAACTCAGAGCCCCCAAATCTCTCCACGCAGCTTGCTAAATTCCTGCTGGCTGATCGCTACCACACCAACCCCATGTTTCAAAACTCCCAGTCTTTTGTGGTGCACATCAGGCAAACAAACCCACAAAGGTTTGTGCTGCTGTACCTTCTCTCTAGAACCTAGTCAAATCACGGCATGAAGGAAAATAACACACAAACTTAGTTCAGAAACAATGGTAACTCAATCTCTGGGCACAACAACTGGAATCCTAATCTTGTAAACTATATCATCTAAATCCTCCAGAGGCAAATCCTGGCAAATTTGCCATAAAAACCATGAGACACTAGTAGCTACATCTTGTCCTTTTCCTATCCCTGTCAAAAGGCCCCTATTTCTCTCCTGCTTCCTCTCTTCCTCCACCCAACCTGGAAGTCCCACCTTTATTCCTTTAGGGGAAGGTTCACAAGAAGTCACCTGAGTACATGACTCATATTTCTCATTCCTCAACCCTTCCTGTAAAAGCAGAATTAACATCAAAGTACAAGCAACACTAGGGCTTGTATCCACACCAATTGATAAAAAATGAAATCACAAAATTCACAAGTAAATCAATGGTGCTACTAAAAATAATAATGTGGATGAGATATCACAAATCCAAAAAAGACAAATATGGTATGTTTTTACATATATATGTATATTAGCTGTTAAGTCTTCTATATGAGACCAATCCAGAAAATCCCAAGAGGTTAGGTATAAAGTAAGATAATAGATGGGAGAATGGTATATGGACCTCCCTCGAAGGGAAATAAAATGGATAATTATGGATGCATTGGAGAGGATGAGGGACTGTAAGGCAAGTATCATACAGGAGGGTGGAGGGGAGTGAGGGAAGGAATACAGTCAGAGAAAGCTAAGACAAGGGGCAATTTGGGGGGGTCATATGTAAACCTAATAGAGTAGAAGCTGCCTAAAATATATACATATTTGAAGGTGAATGTAGACACCAAATTATCGCCAAATAATAGAGGAGACAGTTCCAACCTGACATGTCTCCACATCAAACAAAACATCCAAGTCCAGTAATGGCTTACATCTGTTATTAGTACAGTTCAGCAGAGAGAGGCCTGAAAGTCTCCCTAATATTGATAATCCCTCTTTGAGCCTCCCTTCCCAGTTAATACAAGGTTCTGTAAAGTTTGCAATAAAAGCTAACCATCTCAGTATATTTGGGTAGAAAGGAGCCACTATGTCAAGAGTGGGACCAGAAGCAAGAATGCATACTGAAGAAATCAGGAATCAAGACAGCAACTAAACAAATATGAAATCTTCAGAGAATAAAAAGAGAATGAACAATTAAAAAGAAAAAGCAGCACACAAAAGTTAATGTGTTTTTTTCCTCATACATATCAATAACAGTGCAAGAAGTGCATAGAAAAGATGGTTAATAGAAATCACTGTAGTACTCAAAATTCTCTAAATAAATTGAACCAAGAGGATGAATATGCATTATTTAAAGGGATCTATTTTATTGGCTTATGTGATACATGCCAAGCAGTTCAATTCTCAGCTCCAACAGAGTGCATACAGATATATCAGCAGTTGTTCTGTCCTTGAGGCTGGTTGACTCTGAAGTCCCAATTTATTATCAAAGCCCTTGGGCATTCCTGAAGGACTGGTGGTCACCAGATCACCTTGGAACCCAGAAAAAGCTGGGTTCATGTATTAGTTAAAATGCATGCACTCACTACAGGAAGCCAAGGCAGGCAAACATAGAGCCCTACTCTTTTCTTGGAAATCCTTCCAGCTGGGCCACCATACAGTGCTCCCCACACGACGCTCCCACAGTTAATCCTTTCTTGAAGTGGTCCCACAGGTGTGCTCAGTGCTGTATCTCCTAGAGGATTCCAAATGCAATCAGGCTAACAATTAGGGTCAACCATCAAGAAGTATCTCTTCTTCTGTCCTTCAGTGTTGGGTGGTTTGTGCTTCCCACAGGCTTGCTTTAGGACCCATGGAGCCACTGGAGAGAAGAGATGGTGTCCCACATATCAGCCCCCTCTGGCATGTTTAGGGATCCTTTGCAAAACTGAATCATGTTCTTAATAGGGACAGTGTCCTTTCTTCCATGTCAGAGATGTCCTGCCTCTGCTATCATTTGCCAAAAATAAAGGAAATTAATTGCTAGGAAGTAAAGCAGAGAGTGTCTACTACCACAGTGTGTAAGGTTTGTCCTCTTATGTCTTTCTTTTCCCACTTCCCTGTTCTAGAACAGCATACAGGGAGATTGTTGCATCCTCTCTCGACCAGCAAGGAAGACACAACCATCAGTTCTTCTAACAGCAGTTTATTCAGGAACCTTGAACTGAAAGGAAAAATTATATAGATTCAAAGTTTGGAAATATAAAATTAAAAGAGTAAGTTTCAAAAATTCAAAGAACCAGGGCTGGACACTGAAATACAAGCCAGGCCATAAAGATAAGGAAAAGAATGCAGGAACTG
>NC_034594.1:88756479-88761409 GCF_900095145.1 Mus pahari
CCGTTAAAAATTTGTGAACGTTTTGGTCTGCACGTACTCTTCTGCTAATTTGCTATGTTCAAATGAACCAATCGCATGTAACCACACCAATTCTCCCCACCCTCAGACNCTTACCCTATAAAGACCCCAAGCTTTTGGGCCTGGTTGTCGACTTCTCTGTCTNCTGCGTGAGATACGAGTCCACCCAGAGCTCTGCCATTAAAGTACCTCGTGGTTTTACATCAAGAAGGTTTCTCTGTTGCGTTTCCCTGGGACACCCTAACTCATGTGACCTGAGGACCCGAGGGAGTTCCTCAGGAGTGGGTCCTACAGAACAATCTTCATCATCTCCCTCTTCATCTCCCTGGAGCCCCAGGCTACAAGCTCTTTTATATTCTCATATCCACTCCAATCATGGCAGGCCATGTCTCCTCACCAGGTGCGCGGCCTCAGCCAACGAGAAGAGCCGGAATATATTACCACCCAATATGGACTTGTTTACCACAAGCTCCATAGCCAATAGGTGCCATCTTTAAGGTGCAGCTTCTAGTAGCCCAGGGGAGGGGCGTGGCTCCTACAGGAGATGTGATAAAGGAGCTCACTATCTTTGAGACAGTGAATTTTCTAATGAATTAGAGCACATTTTCAAAATGTTATTGGTACCCCTGGCAGCCAGCTCTTTTAATCTCATTAGCTCGAAGGCCAAGAGACCTGCAGAAAAATGTTTTCTTTTGTTTTGTTTTAATGTTTTCTGTTGTGTTTCTTTTTGTTGTCATTTCCCCCCTTTCTACGTGGCTCTTGCTGCCCTGGAACTCACTACACAAGAGGCTGTTCTGGAACTCAGAGAGATCTACTTGTCTTTGCCTCCCAAATGCTAGGATTAAAAGCAGTGCCTCCATGCCTACCTGGAGCACTGTTTTAGTTATTTATTTTTGTTCCTTTCATTTAGACTTAAGCAGATAATCACACAGAATCACAGATCTCAACTCAAAGATGTTAAGAGACAGTGTATTCTGGTATCACATTAAGTGGCCACTGCCTGGCAACAGAGATTTCCCTAGAACACTGTGTTCCAAAGAAGTAAGGATTTCATAAAGTTTCAGAGTATGGCAACAAAGAGGCATAAGTGAAGATGCTTTTCAAATGTAATGGAAATTCCAGGAAACTAGGTTACTGCAATGTGGGAAAATCTTGATATGGGCTTCAAATGCTAGCTGGCAACACTGGTGGAAGACATGGGGTATTAAGGTTGCATCTGTTAAATCACAGGGATGTTAGGTCAGACACAGAAGTGGAAAAGGAATGGCTACATATTGATAGGTAAAATGAATTAAAATTCATCTCTGGAGCTGGAATGTTCCATTCTCTCTCTAACATTGAAGGTCTAGATAGTTAGCAACATTTTTGAGGGTTTCATGGAAAGTGGCATACTTTCCAGGGACTTTCATTCACAATGAGTATTAATAGAAAGAAATTAACTAAATGTGTAATGGTTGAGAATAAAACTCAAGTCACTGCAATAGTTTCATATTCCCTCTGTTTCCTTGTTGCCTAGAGTCAAATGATTGCTAGGCCACTCAGATCTTCCTGACTGGCACCTGCTGGAAATGCTAGATGCCTTATACTATGACAAGGGAATAAGTATTAAGGGAAAGGCATCAATATTAAGATATGAAAAATTCAGTTTGCAGAAAGACTAGAGATCCTACAGGGGCTATATTTAATAAAATAGAACATGCTGAAAATCAATACTGCCACTGTGGGAAAGGAGGCAGGGCTATGTGAATGACTTGTCACCCAAGACTTTTGAGTCTTAAATCTACCCCATTCTCTATCCACCTTCCACTCTGATGAATTTTTTTCTTTTTCTAATTTCTTAATAAGATATCTCTGTCTCTATCATTGTCTGTGTATCCTTGAGCCAATGGTTTCAGAACACAAAAATCCAGAAATCTCAGCAGTTTCTCTTGACTCAAATTCTCATCTATAATAAGACCAAATCCTTAAGTAAGGAGCAACTTCAGCAACCAAGCAAAGGGATGTAATGTTCAATTTAGCTATGATGTCTGTCACCTGTTAACAGGGTTGATTTGACGGGTCTAGCTGAGTAGTTGAATGTCTCTTTTATTTACTATACTGTGTGCCTCTTCCAGAATCATTGTGCTTTGTCAGAGAGGGTGAAATTCCCCAATGAGTAGCTGTGACCTTGCTAGAATTTTCAAAGGAGCCCCCAAGGAAGAGCCCCATGGTGTATGGCTCCTTGACTAGAAGGTGGCAAATTGATCTGCTGGGAAGAACTTGTGCCATGAATAAAGGACATCATTGTGTCCATGTGCTTAAAGCTGAGAATTGTGCTGGAAACTAAGGAGAAATCAATTCTTTGGGCAGTTGAGAAGTGGATACATGGCCAGAGGAGAAAAAACACTTCTCACATTCGAGCTTCTGACAGAATCAGCAGGGATCTTGTGAGGAACCTTCTAATTTAGCATTGATTTTTCATTCATTCACCATTCAGAAACTCCTTGGTGGTGTGTCTGTTACTTTTAGCCTATAGATTTTTTTATGGTTATGGTAAGTTTTTAATATTCATTTTTGAAATACACTTTCTAAAGTAGAAGTATAATTTTAAGTCCCAAACTCTCTGGCTTATAAACAATTATTCCCAGTATTGCAGGTATTTTTATAATGAAGCAGGTACACTATGTATTTTAACAGGACTGTAGTAAGAAAAGTGGGGAATGTGGGTTAAGTCCACACATTGAGAAAATGTTCTCTTCCCTCCATGTGCCCCAGACATTTTCTACAGTGAAGCAGATCATTCTAAAGACACTTTTAGGCCAGCAGAATCTCCCTAGCAGGTACCTTTTGGAATTCTACAATATTTAGTGTATAATATGAATACTTCAGAGGCAACGAGACTGGGCAAAGCCTTGGCTACTGTTCTTGCTAACAATGGGACTCTGAGCAAGGTAATATACCATGCCTGACTTAGTCAGTGTTCTGTTTTGAGGAAACACCCTGATCACAGCAATTCTTATGAAGAAAAACACTTAGCTGGGGCTGTCTTATAATTCATAACTTTAGTCCATTATATTCATAGCACAAAGTATGGTGATATAGAGGTAGATATAGTGCTAGAGAAGGAGCCAAGTCTTCCACATCTAGATAGGCAGGCAGCAGGAAGAGAGAGATAATTTGTCCTGCTTTAAGCATTTGAAACCGCATAGTCAACCTTCAGTGACACACTTCCTTCAACAAGGCCACACTCACTCCAACAGCATCTTACCATCTATCAGTGCCACTCCCTAGTGACAGTGACCAAGAATTCAAATCTATAAAACCATGAAAACCATTTCTATTCCAACCAACAAAATACCAAACCTATTTCCTCCTGACCCAAATGGGAGAATAATAATAATAGTAATTATAATTTGAAGAATTTAGTTAAGATTAGGCCTCAGATTGTGTGTATGTGCATACATGTATGTGTGTATGTACATATGTCTAGGTATGTATTGTATATGTATGCTGTATGTGTGCATGTATGAATTATGCACATCTGTATGTATATATATGTATGAATGTGTCTATATATATGTGTATATGTATGTGTATGTTTGTGTGTACATGCACATATGTTTGTGTTTGTTGGAATGTGAATAGGTATGTATACATTAATGTTTGTACGGTTATGTGTATGAGTGGAAGTCTATCTGTGTGTATGCATGTGTGTGTATGTATGCATGAATGTGTATGTATTCATGAGACCTAGCCCAAGAGAGCTGCAGTAGTCAATCTTGGTCATCAACTTGATTAGATATGGAATTAATTAAAAGTTATGTCTCTTCAAGGATCTGCAAGGGCATTTCCAGGAAGGATTAACTGACATGGATGAACCCTTTCTTGATATGAGAACCCAGATGGTCTAGACTTACAACCTGTTCTGTGACTCCATGGGATTCCACCATACCTTAAGCACCAGAAGGGAACAAATTCAGTAGGTGAGCACCTTCTGGATTCTCATCCTCTACAGTGTTCGACTGCCCAAGTTGTATTGTGTGAGCCAGCCTAATGAGCCTCCTTTCAATATACTTTTGTCCTGTCACTTCTACTCCTCTATAGATTCTGACTCATACAGCAGCCACCTGGCAAAATGTGATCTTTGGGGTGTTCTGTTTTGTTTTGTTTTGTTTTTGTATCTGGAAGTGGATGAGTAAAGGGACAAAACTAACCCAGTGTACTGCATAGACAGAAGTTCTGCTGTCATTATTCTTTTGCTTTCCAGAAGAGAATTTCTCAACTTATGATCTAGCATTCTTTCCCATGCCTAAAGCAAGCTTTTTTCTTCTGAAAGCAAGTGCACTAGGGGCATATAATGGAAAAGTTAATGTCATTTGGTCATAGGGTCACTGAGCATGAGGCCATCAATATAATTTATGTCTACAAGTCAGTCAAGAGTCTAGTAGATAGTACATTTCCCCCTCACAGGCAGGCTGCCAAGACATCTCTTATTTAATTGTCCCTGTACCTTAGAGCACAGAATTCAGTGTCAGATATCAAGAGATTCTGAACTTTCACACTAAAGCAAGAAGAAAGGTGAAAGGTGGGCAGTTTACTACATCTGTGTAACCTCTAGAGAGTGCTCTTGTTTCTGAGCCTCAACTTTGTCCTCTGTGAACCCCAATTCTTCAAAAGTGGTGCTAATGGCATGTACTGGCATTAGACTAGCCATGCATGTAACAGCAGGCAGAAAAGGAGAAGAACAGTAAATGGATGAAGAGAAGCTGTGCTGGTGGTTCGTTTGGTAATGTGCTTATTATAGTATCAAAATCTCTTTTTGTTGTTCCCAAACTCACATTTAAATATAATCTGAGCGTATTGGTGTGTGTCTTAGTCAGGGTTTCTATTCCTGTACAAACATCATGACCAAGAAGCAAGTTGGGGAGGAAAG
>NC_034594.1:88763849-88774445 GCF_900095145.1 Mus pahari
TTTACCAGTTAGAACACCGGATGCCAGCGCCATCTTGCCATGGCGATTGTGAGGGCGGTTCCCCACATATTGGTAGTTACTTATAATCCCAGTGTAGGGATAGGGAGAGAGGTTGGTCTCAGAGGCTCTCTGTCCAGCCAATCTAGCCAAATTGGGCAGCCCCAAATCGTCAAAGACCCTGTTTCCAAGAATCAAGATGGATAGCAATTGAGAAAACACCCAAGATTGTCTTCCCACCTCAACAAACACACACACACACACACACACACACACACACACACATACACACACACACACTCTCACTCACTTGTATACGTGTGCAGACATACACAAATTAGTGTATATGCAAATAAAAGACAAAATGCCATTATTAAGTATTGTTTTGAGACTAATTACTTCTGAAACTGCAGAAGGTATTTATTCTCAATTCGTAGAATTCTTTCATACCTGCCTCATCTCTCCAGCTGAGCCCTCAGTTTTGACACTCATAGTGAGTGCTAGTTCTGACCTCACCTCTCCCACATGGAGATGAGTTCCTTTTGTTGGAACACAGGGGCATTTTCTTAGTAGACTTTGATGGGGGTCGCTTACTTTATCTCATCTTGTTTTCCTGACAAGTTCAACTTTAACATGTCCTTTTTAGAGGTAAGAAGTACCTATTAGCTATTAGGCAGGTACTTTCAGAGGAAAAAAACTCTAATCTCAAAAAAATTACATGTCAGAAATGAACAAAATTATTTTCTATAGATAAGATCTTCTTCTAGCTGAAAGAAAGAGCCCATCCTTTTCCTTCTGATAAAATAAGATTCCTAGGGGAAATCCAAATAATACAAGGGAGAGTCAGAATTCTGTTTTAGAAAAACAATATTCTTGTAAAAATGGTTATAAGAGCAATTCAAGAAACATACAAGAGGCTCCCTTAAGCTTCAGAGTCATCCTGACCTACACTTTTCAGATGATCTGAAGTAGACTTACTAAAACAGAGCTCCATCACTTTTTCAAAATGCAGTGAATGGAGAAGCATAACATTAAGATGCTCAAGCTCAAAAACAAACAAACAAACAAACGAACAAGCCTGGTTCAGCTGCTTAAAATCCTCATTTGCGAGATAGAACTGCCTTCCAGACGTGGACCCACAAGGAAGTAACTGCAAACAGAGATGCTGGGTTTCCAAATTTTATGTATGTGTTCTTTCTTTAGGGCTAGAAACCTGCTCTCACTTCATTCTGTAAAATACGTCAGTCACTCAGAAGCATCCTTCTACGTGGCCCATATCATTTCCCTTCAAGGTTGAAGGCACAAAGACATGAGTCCAGTTGTTGTCCTAAACTATGGCTGTGATTACAACTTCCTTCTGGTTCACATGGTTCAGATCCAAAGCTTTCTCAGTCAAACCACACCTTGAGAATGACTACATCATTATACAAGTTATACAGAGGTTGATTTGTCCCCCTTCTCTGCTCTTCTTCCCAGTATACCTATGATCAAAACTTCTTTGGTTTCCCTTTTCAGACAAGGTTTCACTGTGTAAAGCTACTAGGTGGGAAGTTTCCTATGTAGATGTATCTTGCTGAGAACTCAGCATACTTTTCCTTCTTCTGTCTCTCAAGTGCTGAGATTGCAGGCATCTACCACCATGTTGGCCTAACTCTCTGTTCTCTGCATTCCATCATAACTTATCTTTGATTTCATATTGCAATAAGTCTATTAAGTCTATTCCTTTGGCACTCTGCCACATATGACCATGGATGATTTTCCATCAAGAGAGTCCCCTTGTTTTGGTTGTTGTTGGAGGTACAAGTTAGTACAACCATTACTTACTATAAGAAATAAGGCTCTCTTCATTGTATCCTCCTGTGTGTATTTATAACTTTACAAACAAGATTCTCCTTCTTGTGTTGCTCCTGACAGAGATGACTCTTCATAACCAGGAAGCTTTTCCTATCTTCAGTTACTTGTTACTGTGAGAATTAGTTTTAATTGTTGATACAATGTTGAATCACCTGGAAAGAGTCTTGATGAGGGATTGGCAAGATGTGGTTGACCTCTAAGCATGTCTGTAGGAGATTATCATGATTATGTTAATTTAGATGAGAAGAATCTCCCACTATGAATAGCACAGTTCCTTAGACAGGAGATCCTGAACTGAAGAAGAGTGGAGAAGAGGACCTGAACACAGGCATTTGTGCATTTGTTACTCTATTTCCTAATATTAAATGTGATGTGAACACTTCTATCAAGATCCTACTTCTGTGATTTCACTGCAGTAATGTAGAACCAGGAACTATGAGCTAATGAAAAGGAAGACATTTTAACCATTCAGTTGTTTTTTGGAAGGTATTTTATTACAACAGAAATTAAGTTATGACAGTCACTAAACAAAAAGTTGTTGAAAAGCCACCATTCACTCACCAGAACATTGTACACAAACCAGCAGGACAGATATGCATGTTTACTACCATTTGCTTTCAGGAATTGTGTTGAACAGAATGAATACAAACTTTGACTCTAACCCTGACAACTCTTTGTAACAGGCTTTTGCTTAATGGAATGATGTTATGTTCTACAATTCAAATGGTTACTATGAGATTGTCTTTTTTTATTATTATTTTTTTTATTATTTTCTTTATTTACATTACAAATACTATCCCAAAAGTTCCCTATACCCACACCCTGCCCCTGTTCCCCTACCCACCCACTCCCACTACTTGGCCTTGGCCTTCCCTTGTGCTGGGTCATATAAAGTTTGAAGACCAAGGGGCCTCTCTTCCCAATGATGGCCGATTAGGCCATCTTCTGTTACATTTGTAGCTGGAGACACAAGCTCAGGGGGTACTGGTTAGTTCATATTGTTGTTCTACCTACAGGGTTGCAGTCCCCTTCAGGTCCTTGGGTACTTTCTCTAGGTCCTCCATTGGGGACCCTGTGTTCCATCCAATAGCTGGCTGTGAGCATCCACTTCCGTGTTTGCCAGGAACTGGCATAGCCTCACAATTGGCCTCTATCTCAGGCTCCCTTCAGCAGAATCTTGCTGGCATGTGCATTAGTATCTAGGTTTGGTGGCTGATGATGGGATGGATACTCAGATGGGGAAGTCTCTGGATAGTCCATCCTTTCATCTTAGCTCTAAATTTTGTCTCTGTACCTATATCCTTTCATGAGTATTTTGTTCCTTATTCTAAGGAGGAATGAAGGGTCCACACGATGGTCATCCTTCTTGGTTTTCTTGTGTTTTGCATAATGTATCTCCGGTATTCTAAGTTTCTGGGCTAATATCCACTTATCAGTGAGTGCATATCTAGTGACTTCTTTTGTGATTGGGTTACTTCACTAAGGATGATATCCTCCAGATACACCCATTTGCCCAAGAATTCCAGAAATTCATTCTTTTTAATAGCTGAGTAGTACTCCATTGTGTAAATGTACCACAGTTTCTGTATCCATTCCTCTATTGAGGGACATCTGGGTTCTTTCCAGCTTCTGGATATTATAAATAAGGCTGCTATGAACATAGTGGAGCATGTGTCCTTATTACCAGCTGGAAGATCTTCTGGGTATATGCCCAGAAGTGGTATTGTTGGGTCCTCTGGTAGTACTATGTCCAATTTTCTGAGGAACCACCAGACTGATTTCCAGAGTGGTTGTACAAGCTTGCAATCCCACAAGCAATGGAGGGGTATTCCTTTTTCTCTACAACCTCGCCAGCATCTGCTGTCACCTGAATTTTTAATCTTATCCATTCTGACTGGTGTTAGATGGAATCTCAGGGTTGTTTTGATTTGCATTTCCCTGATGACTAAGGATATTGAACATTTTTTTCAGGTGTTCCTTAGCCATTCATTATTCCTCAGTTGAGAATTCTTTATTTAGCTCTATACCCCATTTTTTACTGGGGTTATTTGAATTTCTGGCATCCATCTTCTTGAGCTCTTTGTATATATTGGCTATTACTCCTCTATCAGATTTAGGATTTGTAAAAATCCTTTCCCAATCTGTTGGTGGCCTTTTTGTCTTGTTGATAGTGTCTTTTGCCTTACAGAAGCTTTGCAATTTTATGAGGTCCCATGTGTCACTCCTTGATTTTACAGCACAAGCCATTGCTATTCTGTTTAGAAATTTTTTCCCTGTGCCCATATCTTCGAGGCTTTCCCCCACTTTCTCCTCTATCAATTTCAGTGTCTCTGGTTTTATGTGGGGGTCTTTGATCCACTTAGAGTTGAGCTTTGTACAAGGAGATAAAATGGATCGATTCTCATTCTTCTACATGATAGCCGCCAGTTGTGCCAGCACCATTTGTTGAAAATGATGTCTTTTTTCCACTGGAAGGTTTTAGCCCCCTTGTCAAAAATCAAGTGACCATAGGTGTGTGCCACTCCTCCTTTATTCTCATCATTCACTTACATGAACAAATCTTGAGCCTGTAACCTACCTAGCTACCTTGAAACAGGTGACCAACACACCACAAAACAAATGCTGGCCACTTTTGGTATGCCCATTCTAGCCTTGACCAGCTTCGTTATCTGCTTGGCAGCCTCTTTTTAAAATGGTCTCAGCTATGATCTTGGGAGTCTTCACATTGCAGGATAATGATGCCCCTAGCATTTAGTGTGTGGCTGATGTCAACCTTCCTAGACTTCAGGGACTCTTTGTGCATCACAGTATGGTGTCCCCTCTCAGTAGCTCAGGAGCCTATTACAAAAGAATTTGATACTAGTGTTATGCCAAGTCTCATCAAAGCCCTCTCTAGACATACCAGAAATTTCATTTGAGAATTAAGGCCTATTCATTCTGATTTAAGCTTTGACTCTGTACACAATTTCCTCAAGTATTTGGTTCTGCAATGCATTAGATTCCCCCAACCTCTTGGCTCCCCAACTCTAAGTAGAGCAAAGTTATATGTGCCTCACAGAATTGCCAGCAACTAAGATACAGCAAACTCAGGGGCATAGGATATCCCTAATATCACCCCCAAAGTACTCCCTTTCTTGCACACCGATGCATGTATTTCTTCAACAGAAAACAACATGTTTATCCAACAATTAAAGTAGACCTTTAAAAACTGTTCTTTATTTTCTGGTTGAAACACACACACACACACACACACACACACACACACACACAAAGATTACTCTTTTTTTTTTTTTTGTTTTTTTTTTTTTTTTTTTTGGTTTTTTGAGACAGGGTTTCTCTGTATAGCCCTGGCTGTCCTGGAACTCTCTTTGTAGACCAGGCTGGCCTCAAACTCAGAAATCCGCCTGTCTCTGCCCCCCTAGTGCTGGGATTAAAGGTGTGCCTAGCTAAAAGATTACTCTCTTACTGAGTTATCAATCAACAATTATCAGAGAAATGTGGGAACACATCTTGATCACAAGGGATAGAGATGAAGGTACACATAGTTCTTCATAAAGCACAGTCAATGACATAATCCAGGTTCAAGCTTTCTGGATGATAATTTATAGTCAATGTGTAATTATTTGTTTTAATTGTTAAATTTATATAATTCAGAATCACCTGAAAATTAAGTCTCAGTGTAGGATTATCTTCTTTAAGTCACTATGTGTACATATCTCTATGAGATTTTCTTGATTATTACTTGATATGGAGAAACCCAATCACAATAGGTAAAACCATTTTTATGTATAGGGTCATGAAGAGGTTGGAGAAGGTGAGCTGAGCATAAGCATTAATACATTATTTTGTTGCTCTCTTCTCTTGACAATAATGTGATTTTATTAGTTGCTTCAAGTTTCTGTAACTTGACTACTCTGCAATGATGGACTGCAACCTGGAATTATGGGGTAAATAAAACCTTTCTCTTGTAAGTCATATTTGTTAAGGTATTTTACCATGGCCACAGAAAAATGAAATTAGTATCCTGTTAAAATGTCCAATGCAAAAATGTTTTAGGTCAACAATTCCTCATCTGGTCTTTCTCTGGAAACACCAGGGAACACATAAGCAGAAAAACAAATACCATGATTTTCCATAAATCATATTTTATACTAAGAAATCAGGGACTACAAGATGGCTTAGTAGGGAAGAAGAGCACTTGCTGTGCAAGCATGAGAACCTGAGTTAGAATTCATAGCTATATAGCCAAGGCATGGCATTGAAAAACTGTAACCTCAGCAATACAGAGGCCAGAAATAGAAGGACTGCTGCAGCTTCCTAGCAAGCTGCCATCCTAGTTTCAGGTTCAGTTAGAAACCCTGGAAGATACTTTCTCAAAACTCACCCCCAGAGTGACCCAGTTACTTCAATAAGGCTATGTCTTCTAATAGTGCCACTCCTTGGCCCAAGCATATTCAAGCCAACACACATGATTAGTAGTCACACTTAAGGCTGGAAATGCATAAGTGTAGTAACAGGGTACAGGTCTAAGAATCCACAAAATGCCAGGTGAGCATTGTATCCTACCTAAAATTCTAGTATTCAGAAGGCAAGCTGCCTAACTCTGAGTTCAAATAAAATACTGTGTCTCAATGAATGCAGTAGAAAGTAGTGGTGTAAGACTCTTGACATGGACCCCAGGCCTCCACATGCACCTGCAGACACTTGCATACACACATGTACACTCATCATATATACACCATACAGAAATGTACATGCAAAAATAGATTGAAAGATAAACAGTAATCATACTCATAGGTAGAAAATAAACATTTTCTTTGGATAAATTTTTCCAGTATTTAAATACACTAGGAAAAGATCTGTAAAGAAGTATAGTGAACACAGAAATGGCTATGTTTAAGAGATCATTATTTGGAAGCAACACTCACAGGAACATCAGATATATTTCAGTTTTAGTTGAAACGATAATTCATTTACTACATAATTACATAATTAAAAGATTTATTGCCATTAAATAATCATATGTTTGGAAAAAACTTATGTATTATCATTGTACAAATGACTATATTAAAGCTATACAAGTAAAAATTCTCAGAATCTCAAAGCTGTTTCTTTGGGTTATATGTTTTCTGCACAAGCAGATGGAAAGCATTGCTGGCCCAAGGAGAAAGAACAGTAATAGCAACAGCACAAGATGGTATGTCAGTTAATCAGTACAGTACTTTAAGCAACACATATTATTTTACATTTACTTATGAAGGGGGAGAGGGTGTTAATGATATGCCATGGTAAAAATATAGAGGTCAGAGAAGATTCTCTCCTTTAATTATGTGGGATCCAGGAATGGAAGTCAGATAGTCAGGCTCAGCAGGAATCCCCTTTATGTGCTGAGCCATCTCAGAGTCCCAGAAATAGATATTTTAAATGTCTTTAAAGAAAAAAAAAAAAACAGAGGAAAGGGGAAATTGAATGGTTAGGGCATCATCATACAGAAAGGAGGCACTGGGGAAACCTCTCTCCTTGACACTTCACCAGAGCAACAAGAAGTCAGTCTTTAAAAGGCCCTTACTGGGCTGGTGAGATGGCTCAGTAAACAAGTGGACTGATGCCAAGCCTGATGAACTGAGTTCCATCCCGAGTGCCTATAAAGCAAAGAAAATAAACAAATGCTCACAAATCCCCCACCCCTGTTGGCCACTTTGGCCACTCACACACCATGGTGCATTCATACAAACACAACACACACACACACGCACACACACACACACACACACACACATTAAATCAATATTAAAAAAAAAATCTAGTTCCACAGAGAGTGCTCAGTAAGTAATAGCCCTTGCAGAGAATCTAGATTCAGTTCCCAGTGCTCACATTGTAGCTTACAAGCACATGGTATTCCAGTTTGAGATCTGATGCCTTCTTCTGAAACTGCAGGCACCAGGGACAGGTGTTATATGCATACATGCAAGCAGGAAAAACAATAAACACATGAAAAAGTACATCTTAAAAATAATCTTTAAAAAAGAAAGTTATACCATATCTATTATGTAAAGAAACAGAAAGAAAAGAGGTAGACGGGGAGGGACAGGGAGAGAGAGAGAGACAGATACAGAGAGAACCTGAGGCATTCCACAAGGAATACCAAAGCTCTCGTAACATAAGAAACATTCAAAAGAATTGAACTTGTTTAACAGAAAGAGATAATTTGTGAGAAGCAGAAACTGGGAAGCCAGATACACAGTGATATAGCAGGAACGGTATATCAGCAAGGAAGTACAGAGTCATGATCCCTTGTCATCCCTATAGTCTGTCTCAGCATCATCCAAGCATGGTGGGAGTTGTAGAAATCCAGGTCACCCTGTCATCTAGGTACAGAAGCCTAAAATATAATATAAGACATAGAGAATAAAAATTCTGATGGGGATTCCTAGAAAATGAGAAGTTCAAAAGAGCAGCAGGAGAGATGCCACAATACAGGCCATGATTAATTGCGAATAAGTAGAGTGGCTGGAGGGGATGGAAGGTGCATGAGGTCATCCATGGTATGGTGGAAGATAGCACAAAGGGGAGGTTCATTTGAACAAGATAAATGCATTGCTTTGTGGAAGACTGGCCTAGAAAGAGTTTGCCTTGTGTTACTTTTCTTTATTATATTATTAGTATATTGTCCTGGATTTCCGTTACTGTGATAAAAAAAAAATATCCTGACAAACAGCAACTTACAAAAGAAAGCTCTTTACTTGGGCTCAGAGTTCTAGGTTACACCTCATGCAGGAGCTTGAGACAGATGATCAAACACAATTCTGTCATGAGCAAAGGGAAGTGTGTGCATGTGTGTTGGCTTGCTTGCTTGCTTGCTTGAGATTGATTCCATTTCTCCATCGTTATACAATTCAGGGTCCCCTGAATAGGTAATGGTACTACCCAGAGTGGGCAAAGTCTGCCTAAATCAATGAAAAATCAAGCTAATCAATCAGCAATAGGGCAATGTAATAACCCAATATAAACAAACAAACAAACAAACAAAAATAAACATAAGCTTTCACTTAGGCTCAATAGTTTACCAAAGCAAATCTACGCTGCATAAAGTTGACACAGATAACAAACAAAAGCCTTCAATGAGACTGTATCTTTTTCCAAGCAAATTTACCTGGCATGAATCTAACAAAGATAACCATGACTGGCATAAAATGAGGAAGGATTTTAAGATATTTTTTAAAAAATTTATTATGCATATATATATGTGTGTCAGTATGTGTGTGTGTGAAAATGACTACAGATGTTCACAGACTCTTGATGAGAGAATCAGATGCCTTGTAGCTGGAGTTATAAGAGAGCATGTGAGTCACATGACTTGGTGCTGGGAAGTGAACTTGGGTTCTGTTTAAAGGAAGTATGCACTGTTAATTACTGAGCTTTCTCTCCAGTTTTACAGCGGCAAGTTTTGTACAATCATATTTACTCAAGTATATTATGTACTTTCTATTTGCTACCACCCATTACCACATCCCACGTTCAATTACTCATCTTCCTTTCCCTAGGCTAGCTTGTCTCCATGGGACCTTTCTGCCTTCTCTCCATCACTATCTGTCCCCTAGTGCTCATCTTGCAAAGCTCACATAGTCTGCTTTCCTGCTGCACTCCCTCAAATTCCTCAAGGACTTAAGTGAGAGAAATTCATGGTATTTTATCAATTTTTATGAGATCAATGAAAGCTGTGATTCAATGAGGTATGCAGCAATAATTGCAAGGTGGATTTGGGGAAAAGGCTCAGCAGACAAAGTGATTGTAACACAAGCATGAAGAGCTACTATGCCCAATTTTCTGAGGTACTGCCAGACTGACTTCCAGAGAGGTTGTGCCAGCTTTTAATCCCTCCAGCAATAGAGGAGTGTTCTTCTTTTTCCACACCTTCACCAGCATTTGCTGTCACTTGAGTTTTTGATCTTAACAATTCTGACTGGTATGAGGTGGACTCTCAGTGTACTTTCATGAGAACCCAGCTATCTCACTCCTGGGCATATATGCTGCTACGTGCACTCCAGTAGTGACAAGCGCGAAAGGCCCCCCAAAAACCTGGGTACTGTCCAGAGGCAAAAAGATCACAGAAACTTAGTCTGCTGGAATTGTGGCATCCTGTGTAATGAATGCTCCAATGTCCTTGCTTTAGTTAGAAAACAGATCCATGTATTTTCCCTTAATTGCTTTATTATAAGTACTCCTAAGGTTTGACATTTTGACATATAGCTAAGTTAGAATCTAGGCAGTCCTTGGTCTCCTTGGTCTTACAAACTTTATATGCCTCATATAGGGGAACACCAGGGTCAAGAAGTGGGAGTGGGTGGGCAGGGGAGCAGGCAGGGTGGGGGGGGAGCGTTTAGGGGACATTCGGGATAGCATTTAAAATGTAAATTAAGAAAATACCTAATAAAATAAGTTAAAAAAAAGAAAAACAGAAAATAATCAACCTTGTAGATTAAACCCTTAGCGAGACTAACTAGAGGGCACAGGGAAAGTATTCTAATTAGCAAAATGAGAAATGAGAAAGGGTACTGTACTGGCTAGCTTTGTGTCAACTTGACACAGCTGGAGTTATCACAGAGAAAGGAGCTTCAGTTGGGGAAGTGCCTCCATGAGATCCAGCTCTGGGGCATTTTCTCAATTAGTGATCAAGGGGGGAGGGCCCCTTGTGGGTGGTGCCATCTCTGGGCTGGTAGTCTTGGTTCTATAAGAGAGCAGGCT
>NC_034594.1:88776795-88778103 GCF_900095145.1 Mus pahari
GATATAAAATTAACTCATATAAATCAGTGGTCTTCCTCTACACAAAGGATAAAGGGGCTGAGAATGAAATTAGGGAAGCAACACCCTTCACAATAGTCACAAATAATATAAAAAACCTTGGTGTGACTCTAACTAAGCAAGTGAAAGATCTATATGATAAGAACTTCAAGTCTTTGAAGAAAGAAATTTAAGAGGTTCTCAGAAGATGGAAAGATATCCCATGCTCATGAGTTGGCAGGAATAACATAGTCAAAATGGTCATCGCTGAAAACAATCTACAGATTCAATGCAATCCCCATCAAAATTCCAACCCAATTCTTCAGAGAGTTAGAAAGGGCGATTTGCAAATTCATCAGGAATAATAAAAAACCTAGGATAGCAAAAACCGTCCTCAACAATAAAAGAACCTCCGGTGGAATCACCATGTCTGACCTCAAGCTGTATTACAGAGCAACTGCAATAAAAAACTGCATGGTATTGGTACAGCAACAGAAAGGTAGATTAATGGAATAGAACTGAAGACACAGAAGTGAACCCACACACCTATGCTCACTTGATTTTTGACAAGGGAATTAAAATCATCAAGTGGAAAAAAGACAGCATTTTCAACAAATGGTGCTGGTACAACTGGCAGTTAGCATGTAGAAGAATATGAATTGATTCATTCTTATCTCCATGTACAAAGCTCAAGTCTAAGTGGATCAAAGACCTCCATATAAAACCAGAGACACTGAANTNTATAGAGGAGAAAGTGGGGAAAGCCTCCAAGATATGGGCACAGGGAAAAAAATTCTTAAAGAGAAAGCAATGGCTTGTGCTGTAAAATCAGGAATTGACAAATGGGACCTCATAAAATTGCAAAGCTTCAGTAAAGCAAAAGACACTGCCAACAAGACAAAAAGGCCACCAACAGATTGGGAAAGGATTTTTACAAATCCTACATCTGATAGAGGACTAATATCCAATATATAAAAAGAGCTCAAGGAGCTGGACTCCAGAAATTCAAATAACCCCATTAAAAAATGGGGTACAGAACAAAACAAAGAATTCTCAACTGAGGAATACCAAATGGCTTAGAAACACCTGAAAAAAATGTTCAACATCCTTAATCATCAGGGAAATGCAAATCAAAAGAACCTTGAGATTCCATCTCACACCAGTCAGAATGGCTAAGATCAAATATTCAGGCAACAGCAGATGCTGGCAAGGATGTGGAGAAAGAGGAACACTCCTCCATTACTGGTGGGATTGCAAGCTTGGACAACCACTTGGAAATCAGTCTGGAGTTTCCTTAGAAAACTGGACATA
>NC_034594.1:88778425-88780638 GCF_900095145.1 Mus pahari
ATGAAAGGATGGACTATCCAGAGACTACCCCACCAGGGAATACATCCCATCATCAGCCACCAAACCCAGACCCTATTGCACATGCCAGCAAGATGTTGGTGAAGGGATGCTGATATTGCGGTCTCTTGTGAGGCTATGCCAGTGCCTGACAAACACAGAAGCAGATGCTCACAGTCAGCTACTGGATTAAACACAGGGNCCCCAATGGAGGAGCTAGTTAAAGTACCCAAGGAGCTGAAGTGGTCTGCAATCCTATAGGTGGAACAACAATATGAACTAACCAGTACCCCCAGAGCTCGTGGCTCTAGCTGCATATGTAGCAGAAGAGGGTCTATTTGGCCATCATTGGGAAGAGAGGCCCCTTGGTCTTGCAAACTATATATTCCCCAGTACAGAGGAATGCCAGGGCCATGAAGTGGGAGTGGGTGGGTAGGGGAGCAGGGGGAGGGGGAGGGTATAGGGAACTTTTGGGATAGCATTTGAAATGTAAATAAAGAAAATATCTAACAAAAAAGTAAATAAAAATTAAATAGCTGGGTTTATGTCATTTATATTCCTCATGTTTAAATAAGGTAGTTCTTAGGGGCTACTACTGCTGGTTTACTTGGTGAGGTCTAGTCCAGTGGCAGAAATGTATCCAAAAAAAAAAAAAATGATGGCAAGCTGACTATGTCAGGTGCTTGCAAGCTTATAGCTTGCTTTGATGAAGCCTATTGCATAAGCAGACAGCAAAGCCAATGATAACCATGATCCCAGGTACTATATAGACTCACCAAGAATTCTTAATATTCCCTGTAAATAAGATAAAATGATACATATTTTACAGCTGTAGAAACAGATTTTGAGTGATTAAATTATTTGTACAAATTCATTGGGGCATATGTATTGACTTGGGTCATGACCCTAGATCAATGTGGCCCTTAGAAAACTATCTTCTTTCCATATTAGTATATGAATTGCAACCACAGTCCAGCACACCTCATCTTCTGACTCAGCTAAGAAATCAGTAACAACAATCTTTTATTGTAACACTAGTGCTATTGTTTTAGGATAAACGCTGTGCCAGGAACTCAGCCTGAGTTAGTGTTGAATTGAAGTAAAGAAATATTAAAGAATTGATAAATGTTTCTATTTCATCACCATGAACAATCACCACTGTACAGTGAGGTTCTACCAGGCTCTGCTGCAGGAATATTTAACTCCAAAATTTCACTGATTTCACAAAAATAATATCTGGTCTGTGGAAGTCACCCATGCCCACATCTAACAGAAATCAATGGAGGTGTTATTCTACCACTTTCCTAAGGTCTAAATTAACAGATTTTGTTACCATGTATGCACCATCATGAACAGGGTAATTTTCATCATCCAAACAGAAAAAGAACAAAACAAACAGCAAGAAACCCAACAAAAAACAAGCATGCTGTATTTATAGCAGAATAATAAATCCATACTTAATTGTAGGACAGTAGACTAGAACTTATATGGAGAACACATTGATGTTTGTGTGAATAGGTATTTGTATGTGTGTGAGCTCATGTTAATGCAAATGCATGCATATACATATATAGCTGGAGCCAAGAGGACAACCTTGTTTCAAGTACCATTCACCCCATTATTTTAGAGAGATTTCTTTCTTTCTTTCTTTCTTTTCTTTCTTTTCTTTCTTTTTTTTTTTTTGGTGGAGGCAGGTTGTTTTTATTTAAAGCAGGATCTCACTGAGTAGCCTGGTGTCTTAGTTTATGTTTTACTGATGCAAAGAGACACTATGACCAAGTACTCTTATAAAAGACAACATTTTTTAAAATTATTTTATTAGATATTTTCTTCATTTACATTTCAAATGGTATCCCGAATGACCTCAATACCCTGCCCCACCCCTACCCTGCCCCACCCCCACCCTGCTTTCATGTCCACCCACTCCCACTTCTTGGTCCTGGCGTTCCCTCGTATGGGGCATATAAAGTTTGCAAGACCAAGGGGTCTCTCTTCCCAAGGAAGGCTGACTAGGCCATCTTTTGCTATATATGCAGCTGGAGACATGAGCTCTGGGGGTACTGATTAGTTCATATTGTTGTTCCACCTATAGGGATGCAGAACCCTTCAGTTCCTTGAGTAATTTCTCTAGCTCCTCCATTGGGGTCTCTGTGTTCTATCCTATAGATGACTGTGGGCATCCACTTCTATATTTGCCAGACACTGGCATAGCCTCA
>NC_034594.1:88780888-88797304 GCF_900095145.1 Mus pahari
TTGTCTCTGCCACTTATTTCATGGGTATTTTATTCCCTATTTTAGGCAGGAATGAAGTATCCACATGTTGGTCTTCCTTACTCTTGATTTTCTTGTGTTTTGGAGTTTGTATCTTGGGTATTCTAGGTTTTGGGGCTAATATCCATTTATCAGTGAGTGCATATCAAGTGAGTTCTTTTGTGATTGGGTTACCTCACTCAGGATGATATCCTACAGATACATCCATTTGCACAAGAATTTCATAAATGCATTGTTTTTAATAGCTGAGTAGTACTCCATTGTGTAAATGTACCACAGTTTCTGTTTCCATTTCTCTGTTGAGGGACATCTGGGTTCTTTCTAGCTTATGGCTATTATAAGTAGGGTAGCTATGAACATAGTGGATAATGTTTCCTTATTACCAGTTGGAACATCTTCTGGGTATATACTTAGAAGAGGTATTGCCAGATCTTACGGTAGTACTGTGTCCAGTTTTCTGAGGAACCACCAGACTGATTTCCAGAGTGGTTGTACAAGCTTGCAATCCCACCAGCAATGGAGAAGTGTTCCTCTTTCTCCACATCCTCGCCAGCATCTGCTGTCCCCTGAATTTTTGNTCTTAGCCATTCTGACTGGTGTGATGTGAAATCTTAGAGTTGTTTTGATTTGCCTTTCCCTGATGATTAAGGATTTTGAACATTTTTTCAAGTGCTTCTCAGCCCTTTCGTACTCCTCAGTTAAGAATTCTTCATTTATCTCTGTACCACATTTTTAATGGGGTTATTTGAATTTTTGGAGTGCAGCTTCTTGAGCTCTTTCAATATATTGGATATTAGTCCCCTATCAGATTTAGGATTGGTAAAAATTCTTTCCCAATATGTTGGTGGCCTTTTTGTCTTGTTGACAGTATCTTTTGCCTTACAGAAGCTTTGCAATTTTATGAGGTCCCATTTGTTGATTCTTGATTTTACAGCACAGGCCACTGCTGTTCTATTAAGGAATTTTCCCCCTGTGCCCATTTCTTCAATGCTTTTCCCCACTTTCTCCTTTATATATTTCAGTGTCTCTGGTTTTATGTGGAGTTCTTTGATCCATTTAGACTTGAGCTTTGTACATTGAGATAAGAATGGATCAATTTGTATTCTTCTACATGCTAACTGCCAGTTGTGCCAGCACCATTTGTTGAAAATGCTGTCTTTTTTCCACTGGTTTTAGCTCCTTTATCAAAGATCAAGTAACTATAGGTGCGTGGATTCATTTCTGGGAAAAGACAACATTTAATTGGGGATATTTGACAGGTTCAGAGATTCAGAGATTCAGAGGTTCAATAATAATTAAGGAAGGAGGATAGCAATATCCAGGGAGGCTGCAAGCAAGGAGGAAGATCTTTCTAAGACCTACCCGTACAGGGAAACATATTCAAACACATGAGTCTATAGGTACAACATTATTCAAACTGCTAAAGCTGGAATCACTATGTAGGCCATGATGGCCTTGAACTCAAAGAAATCAGTCATCCTCTGCCTTCTAAATCCTGGGCTTAAAGTCCAGTACCACCAAACAGAGTATCCATCTTGTTTTCTGAGACACTGTATCTCTTGGCCTGAAGCTCAACAAATACATTACACTATCTGTCTGTTCAATCCTGGGATCTACCTGCCTCTACTTTCTCAAGACTATAATTAGAGGCACACACAACCATGTCAACTCTACATCAGTTCTTGGGTCAAAATCTAAGAGTTCCTGCTTTTAAAACACATACTTTTCTTCCTGTGCTGTTCCCTACCTCAAGAACAGAGAACTACTGGGTGAGCAATAAATTATCTGTTAGGTTCACAAGAACATGATAAATGACAAAGGTAAACCTTAAAACTCCTGTTCATCTCTCACAGGTCCCTGTTTCACTATAGTATTTAGAAAAAGAATTCTTCTAAACCCATTAGAAATGCTGGTCCATCCAAATTAGAATTGCAGGAAAATTCAAATACCCTCACTAACCTCAATCAAGGACTTCCATCACACCCAGAGGCCTCTCAGATATACAGTACAATCTTGTCCTTCACAGATAATCTCCCAGCTCCTGTGTGCCATCTTTCATTGATGAACCATTTTGCCTCTTTAGTCTAAGGTTTTTATGATGATTTTTTCATCTTATTGTTTATATATCATCACAGTCTAACATGAATTTGTTGTAGCATATATAAAATGTTTTGAAATGAGTCTAAGGGTCTAGAAAATTGTCTTAATGTTTAAAAGCACTTGCCATCAAACCATAAAGAACAACGTTCCAATCCCAGTAAGCACAAAACAAGCCTAGCATCCAGCCTACAACTGTAATGCCAGGTCGGAGGAGGTGAAAACAGGGGGATCACTGAAGCTTACTGTCTTCCATCCTAAAATGAAGAACATGAGGCCCAGGAGCAGGAAGAGATGCTAACTCAATAGGATAAGTGGAGAGTACTAGAGGAATGTACCAACAGCCTATTCTGGTACCTGAGTGCACAGGCACACACACACACACCCACACAGACGAAATAAAGTAAACTTACTGAATAAATGAATCTTTAAAAAGAAAAGAAGTTTACAACATAAAAGTGGGTGTGCCAAGAACAGTACTGTACAAAGCTGCACCCATGAAGGGGGTTGGTGCAATTGTTTGGAATGAGTGCAAAATATTTCTTGTCTAACGTATGTTCCCAGGGAGCTGAGTAAGAGTGAAACAGATGGTCTATAATCTAGAAGTGCATCCCCAAAGATAAAAGTTTAAACAAGGCCAGGCAACATAACAAACACTTCTAATCTCCGCACTCAGGAGAATGGCAATTTTGTAACCACCTGGATATATCAAAACTCTATCTCAAAACAAACAAAAATTTAAACACATGATCTGAGGAATGTCAGCTACTCTCAGATCTACCCAAGGAGGATTCAATACGGAGGAAGAAAACCAAACAAATTCAAATGTAATTCCAAAAGTGAATAGCATTGGAGGAATGTTCCATGGCTCTCTGATGGATTTACAGAAGCTTGGAATGTAGAGAGTGGGTATTAGGAACCCCTCTCAATGGGCAAAAAAGGAAATATTTTCTCCAGAAGTGGGAGACATCTAGAAAATCCTGGGGACACAGCTATGTCACTAAAGACTTGCCTTGAGCTGGGCAGTGGTGGCACACGCCTTTAATCCCAGCACTCGGGAGGCAGAGACAGGGGGATTTCTGTGTTCCAGGGCAGCCTGGACTACAGAGTGAGTTCCAGGACAGCCAGGGCTACACAGAGAGATGCTGTCTCGAAAAACCAAAAACCCAAAACCAAAAAATAAAAAAATAAAAAAAAAAGACTTGCCTTGAAAGCATAAAGAGTTGAGTTTGATCCCTACCCACAGTCCAGGTAAAAATGCCAGGCATGGTGGCACACACTTGCAATCCCATCACTGGGGAGACAGAAACAGGTGAATGCCTAATACTCACTATGAGACAAAAGAAATCTTCCTTAGGTTACATTTGATAGGCATTTTGTCACAGTCATAACACAAGGAACTCTGTGAACTTTTTCAGGCTGGGAAGGAAATTTCACTACTTGCACAGAGAATTAATTTGGAAATTAGGCACACAGTACAATCTTCAATCGTAGGCCTGGTTTAGAAAATAAATAGTACTTTTTAAATGAAACTGCCCAAATTTGCCATAAAACAGATCTTCTTTTGGCCACAAATTCTGCAACTTGTATTGTTTAGGGTGCATTGTATGTCTTGTAACTGTGGCTTTTGAGGTTGTGTTTGCCCACCTCTCTGGCTTAGGGAGCTCTAAAAGACACATCTGCCACCAAGGGTTATAGAAAGAACTGGCTCATGTTGCACAAAGAATTGATGGAGAACTCTTGAGCCAATTGGAAGGGAGTTATCAGATTTTCCTCCCGACTCCCTCAACAATTAAAGGTGCAAGTGTTCAAACAGGGATACACCACATCTTTGCCAAAGCTCAGGTAGACTCCAGCTAGGGGAGTGATACAACAGCCAAACTAGACCAGCCTCTAAAACTGATCAGCTCAAATGACCTTGCAGTGGGGAATGCAGCTGATCTACTACTCTATCTCCTGATGCCTTTCTTCATCCCATGGATGCAGATGCAAGCTAGTCCCCACTTAGCCTTTCTGGTTGTATCATAATTTTGTCTGGAGAGCAACCCTATTTGAGAGCCACTCCAATTTCTAGATCTCCATCAATACAATTAATTGGCCCAGACAGATTCTGCCCTATCTCCTCCATGTGATGCTTCTACTAAGAAATAGGCCATTCACAGATCATGCATGACTTGGACTCTATCATGCTAGGATGGAACTGCTCAGGACAGAAAAATAGACCATGATTCCTTTCAGAGATGACCCCAGCTGGTGGCACCCTATGGACAAGTGGCCATAGAACAAAAGGATGATATTAGGGGAGCCTATTGGTCTTGCCTTAAGTACTGAATCTATGTGGACTGAACAAAGCTAGGGCCTGGAAAGGAGCACTCATACAGGAACAATGAATGAAGTCCACAAATGGACTTAAAGGAGAAAACCAAATTAAAGTTATTGTGGTTTGAATGAGAAATGTCCCAATAGGCTCATATCTTTGAACACTTATTCTCTAGTTGATAGCACAGCTTTGCTGACTGTAGAAAATACATCACTGTGGTTGGGGTATTCCCTCCCCGCTCCTCCTCCTCCTTCTTTTCTTCCTCCTCTTCCTCTTTTTTCTTCTCCTCCTCTTCCTCCCCCTCCCCCTCCCTCCTCTTCTCCTCCTCCTCATCCACACTTGACTACCTGCTGCCATGCCTTCTTCATCATTATTGACTCTATCCCTCTGGAATCCTGAGTCAAACAGGCCATAAATTTTTATGTAGCTTTTGGTAAAGATATTTTGTCATAGAAACAGAGAAGTAACTAATACAAAGAATATCCTAAACTCAAGAGTAAATAAAAATATTACAGGGAAGAAAACATAATCTAATTTAATTGCTTGATCAGCTAGATACATATGTAGCATAAATAATGAATAATGAATTCTACCAAAATCTGATACTAGAAAAAATAAATGGAAGGATGTACATGTTAGAGTGGCTTAAAAGTGTCAAGCCCTTACTTGTTCTTCTACAAAGGAAGGCAATTGTGATTCCCAAAATTGTGAATCAGGAAGTAATACAGCATGAGGGCTAACTGAGTGGATAAAGCATATGTGTCTCTTATAAAGGATCTGTTTTGCAACACCCACATCAGTCAGCTCATAACTCATAGTTACTGCAAGCTCCAAGATATCAGATGCCAGCTTCAGACATCTGTAATCACCCTCCCCACACACATTAACATGCATATAAAGATATATACAAGCATACTCACAAACCTTTAAATAAAATAAGTCTTTTTTCCTATTGTATTTTTATTTTCTATTTTATGTTCACAAAATATAATTACCTCATTTCCTTCTGCCCTTTCCTCCCTCCAATTCCTTCCATTCCTCCTCCTTTGTAACCTCTCAAATTTATGGCCTTATTTTACATAAAATCACAATGTGTCAGGACAAATATTTTTAAAAAATCATATCACAGAAAACAAACAAACAAACAAACATGTATATGGCTTTCTATTGAAAAAATAATAGCCAAAGAGAGTGGAAGTGCTTATCTATGACAAGGACAAAGACCACACTGCAGCCCTAACATATATGTGATTATATATATATATATATATATATATATTATATGTATATATAAAATATGTACATATGTATAAATATATAAATACAAGTTTCTGATTCTGTTCAGTGTATGTATGCAAATAAAGGGCTGATCATAGGGTGTTGTTATAAAACAAAAAACCAAAAAAACAAAAATCAAAAAATAAATTAGGGGTGCTCCTTCCTAGGAAAGACTACTTCTTCCAATTTTAGCATTCCTTAGATGATTGTAGTTCCTCTAGTGTTTGGACCCATGAAACTCCCCCTTCCAAATTAGAATATCTATTGTATTTTTTTCAATCTTGTTTAGGTAGCCATACTATTGTGGATATTACAAATGTAGTTTCTCTGTCTTTCTAGGAGAATCTCAAACCAGATTTCCTGGTTCTATAGCCCTTACAGTCTTTTTACTCCTCATCCTCAATATTCCCTGAGACTTAGTTACATGGGTTGTATAATGGATACTTCCTGGGTCTGGGATCCACACATCAGTTGTTCTCAAAATAATATGTAACTGTATTCCAAATATTTGTTCTTATAATTACTGAAAAGTATAACTCTCAGTCCCGCTCCAACCTTATAAAAGACACTTTTCATTATAACAGACATAGATCATTTCAGAATATCACAAGTGTTCAAGAGAAATCATTTTAAAAATGAGTATCACTGAAAACATGCACGAAGCTTTCTTTGATAGACTTTGATAAAAAGTGTAGAAGTGCTTGTTGATAAAGAAGACAAACTGAGGGCTATGGCTAAACTGCAACATTGCCTTTCCTGTATTTCTACATGTCTGTAAGTGGTGTATGTATGCACACACATACACACACACACACACACACACACACACACACACACACAAAGAAATACTCATTGAGTAGGCTATAAAAAGTTTCCATGGTACAAGGAAGGTAAAAATAAATTTCTATTATTTATTCCCAGAATCCATCTGCCAGTTTCCTAAGTGCCTGAGTCCCAATGTTCCATGGCATCTCCAAATCAAATCAAATCTAAAGCTGTTATGTACCAACAAACAAAAACAACCCACTTTGTTAATTCTTATCTTTAATAACACAAGTCACAAGCCCCTTTCTGGAGGAGAGAGGCCAGATGTGTGACTCAGAACATCAATATTTCATTTCTAATTCATCAATCATTCACCGTCTATTGGCAGGAAGTACCTTTCAGGGAGTATCACTGCAGATCTCCTCCCAAAGCCTACACTGTTAATAATTCATGTGTGGAGGATGAAATAGCTGCAGAAATAAGTTACCTGGCCCAGAGTGCACAGAGAAAGTGACTCTTTTTTTATAGACACAAAGGGGCACACATAATGGGCAGAATTCAACACACTACTATTTCTGGGAGTCTCTGAACTAAACTGTTGTGCTGCCTCAACATGGAAGCACCACTGCAAAGAGAAACGGAGGTAGAATTTCCCTTGGCAGGCTCCTTATTTCCCAGTTTTCTGCAACCAGAATCATAACCAGCATCTGATCTCAAAGTCAACAACTCTAGTAACTGAAAACTGGCTGAGGCCAGGCAGAATGGCACGTTTGTAATCGCAACATTGGGGAGGTTTGAGTAGCCTAGTCTAAACTTCAAGTCCTGGGCAACGCTATGAAACTCATCACCAAAAATGGATAAGGGAGACAGCTCGTTTGGTAAAGGACTTGCCATGCAGGTATAAGAATCCGAGTTTGGCCCTTAGAACCCTAGCAAAAGCTAGACACAGTGCTTGAGCTTCTAGCCTGTTAAGGTAGAGACAGAAGGCTACCTGGGATTCAAAACTCAGCCCAGCTATGGAATTCCATGCTAAGTAACAGACTCTAGTCCTGAATGGATGGCAGCTAGGAACAGTATCAGAAGTTGACTTCTGGCTTCTATGTACATACTTGTGCACACTCATATACAAAAACAAAAGATTTTTTTAAGTATTTCATAATTTAATTATTTGAAAGTGAAAATCTCATTCATCATAAAGCACCTGCGGAAAAAATAACATTGTATCAGACATGCAGAAAGATCTCAGGAATTTATAAAACCAGTTTCTAAACCTTTTTCCTTCAGCAGAAGTAATAGTAATACCTGTAATTTTCCTGGCACTGCTCTCCTTGGAATACGCTATGCTATATAGCATTTTTCACTTCTGCAAACTAAAATTCAAGATGGTAATCATTTTATGAGGCTCAGAAAAGACTTGACTTATTTTTCCTTATCAAGTTCACTGAGAAATAACTTACAAGCTGTAACTTCTTGTTGTTTGAGAACAGAATTTAATGAGTTGTGTTAGCTCCGTGCGCCACCAGAAACCCCGAAATCTCTCCTCAATTAAGATAGAGAACTGAGCTGGTGAGATGGCTCAGTCAGGAAGAATTTGCCATGTAAGCATGAGATCCTGATTTTAATTCCCAGCTCCACAAAAAAGTGCTGGGCACAGCAGCATACATCTGTAATTCCAGTACTGGGGAAATGAAGATAGGAGTGTATCTGAAACTCACTGGCCATCCACCCTAGCATGATCAGTGAGCTTTAGGCTCAGCAAGAAATGTCTCAAACTTAAGGTAAAGAATATGAGCAGTATGCCTAAGAGTGGAGACTTAGGTCTCCAATTGAATGCACAACTACATGTATAAGTACATTCGTGTGAACACACACACATACACACACACACACACACACATGCACACACACACTCACACACACAAAAGACATGAGACATTTATTTCTATTATTTCCAAAAGATTCTTCATATTCTTTTGCAGTCACACTCCCCCCCCCCCCATTGATCTCTGTACTGGTCAACCACTGATATGCATTTTTCACTATAAATTAGGTGATATTTTAAATTTATTAAGATCTGGGAGCTGAATAGACAGCACAATGGTTAAGAGCATTTGCTGCTCCTGCAGAGGACCAGAATTCATATGGCTGCTCACAAACATGCGTAACTTAAGTTCCAGGGAAAGTACACAGCCTCTTCTGGCGTCCATGGGTACAGCACACACATGGGTACACAAGCATATGCACAGGCAAAACAGTCATACACTGTGGGGCAATGGGTAATGTACAGACAGGCTGGTCTCCAGTAGAGTTGAGGTCTGAACCCCAGTAGAACCCAATGGGTGGTAATTCACATCAACATGGGAATGAAGGTGTTCCCTCATGTCTCCTGAACCCCTGGCTCCTGTCTAAGTTACCTCCTCCACAGCCCCCACAGCCCCCACAGGAGAAGCATGTGGCTAGGTACACAATGTCTCAAGCTTCTGATCTTCAGGCTAGACTCCTCCCAGTTACCTAGCAACAGCAAGATAACAATCTTGCAAGATAACAATCCACCTTCCCCCCTCCCCCCTTCCCCTTCCCCCCTCCCCCTCCCCCTCTCTCTCTGTCTCAGCTTTCTTACTCTCTAGCCTTTCTTCTCTCTCTCTCTCTCTCTCTCTCTCTCTCTCTCTCTCTCCTTTCCCCCACTTCTTTCCTCTTGGCCATGGCTGGTCTCTCTTTCTACCTTTTCTCTTTCTACAATACAGCTCTAAAACCATAGACAGTCTCTGTTCATCAAGGCCCACTCTGCTTGGATGGGATAGGTTTTCTCCTAAGGAGCCGTGCCTGATCTCCCATCAGAAGGCCTTCCTGTGCTCTAGCCATAGACGGGACTAAGGACTCTCTCTTTGTTGGGAACCTCTCTCCCTCTGCCCTCATCCTGTATCTCTGGGGCCAAAAGTGTCACTCTGGTGCTCCATTCTGTTCTCAGCTCCTCTGCCGTATCCAGCATGGGATGCTGGAGACTGAGAACCTGGTACAGGGGCTGCCCCTTGTCCACCCCCCTATCATGTGGGGTCAGTGGCTTCACACAGCCAGATACCCACGGCGCCTAGTGGAAAGCATCTGAAGTCCTCCCGTGTACACTGGCCCAGAGCACAGTATCTCTGGCTGGAAACAGGCTCTCTCCCTCCCCCTTCTTTTCCAACACCTACAGCCCCACAATGCACATTTACAACTTTTATGTAATTTTTATTGTGTGCCTATATAACTGTGTGTGTGCACATGAGAACAAGTACCCATAGAGGAAAAAAAAAAGCTGCTTATATTAGACATGGCTGCAGGAAAGCCCACTCAGGTACCCTGCAATAGCCCTACCCATTCAAACAGATTCATTTTCCCAGCTGCCAAACTTTTTATTTTATTTTATTTTATTTTATATTATATTATTGTCTTTGTAGGATATGTGTGAAAATACGTAAGTGTGGAGGTCAAATGCCAACATTGTGTGGTCAGTCCTCTCCTTTCACCTTCAAGGGTTCTGGGGGAAACACTCAGATCCTCAAATTTTCTGATAAAGTGCCTTTACCCTCAGAGCTATCTCCCCAGCCCCAGCCTGGCATTTTCCACTCAGCATAATGATTCTGAAAACAACTGTACTGTTGGGTGGAACTATTCATGGTCTTTCTCTAGTGGGTAGTTTCCAGTTATGTGAAGACATCACAGTTTTTATATCCATTCTGATAATGAGCATTTGGATTATTTCCAACATTTAGTTACTGTAAATATAGTTGCTATGAATGTAATTCCTGAGTATTTATGTGGAAACTGGATTGCATCTCCCTTTAGTGAATAATTAGTGATAGAATGACAATGTCATGTAGTAGATAGATGTAAAACACAAATTCCTATGTGGTATTTGTTGTGTGAGACTCTTTCTGGAGAAACATCACACACATGTGTTTATTCACTCCAGATATTGAGTGCAAAACATACCAAGGCATAAATTGCACCAAGGTCCAAGTTGCTGAACCAGGGATGTCTACTGGTGTTACAAACAGGAGTATACTGACGGAGCCAGGGCTGCTTCAAAAGCAGGTGCATCACTGAAAATCACACCCCAACATTAAGTTTCAAAGGACAAAAGCAATCTTTAACATTAATTATGCATGATTATCAAGTTTACTTTGGAAATACTGGATTATGTAGGAGTGAAAAACAGAATAGGGACCTCTCTGTAATCTGAGTCAAAAGAACGAATACCTGCCTGTGAATACCTGCTTGCCCAGTTGTGAGCATTGAGTATTGTTCTCTAAACATAAATTGTCTTACACAGAAACCTGTAAATCTCAACTTCTGAAAAGGTTGCTTATCTCTGAGGTGGGAAACTCTACTTTGGGGCAGAGATACTACTTTAGGTCATCAATGGTCAAAGAGAAAAGATTAGAGCAACACCTACTCCTACTTAACCTATGAAATATTTCTAATAGGTCTGGGCCTCTACACAATAGCCACCTTCACAAAGGGATATCATGGCAGCTGGAAGCTGGGAGTGCACTGTTTGATTTCCAGTACTCTGGACATCAGGGGGTCTCTCTCATCTAGTAAGTATCCTTCCCACACAGTTGTTTTCTGCATCTATAACTTTGAGGGTGGAGGTGACTCATGAAACTTGTAACTTCAGAACTTTCTCAAACATGTGAAATGTTGTTTACTCCTCAGTTTGGTGAGCTCTTTCTGTTTTCTTTAGGGAATGTTTCGACACAGAGAAGATTGCTAGGCAACAGTATTTTCTCACTATTTCTTTTGGTTTGAGATTATAATTACATCATATCTGGCTGCTCTCTTCCTGACTGCTTGGGTGCCTGAGCACCTCCAGCAAGCCGCTCAGGGGGAGACAAAATACAATCCAAGGATTCCTAGCCCTACCAAAATGAAAGATTCTGTAGGGCTTTGGTGTGTACAGAATGGCCAACGTGTAGCAGCTCTCTGAAGGGAAGCCTGTGCAGGGCAGATAGCCAGGGTCTCCCCTGGCTACTGTTGCAGAACCTGTGCTATTAGCAGCAGTAGCTGCAAGCTGCTGCAAGCAGCCAAAAACCATAGAGGAAGCCACTAAACAAGTGGCAGGAAGTGGTTAAGACCAACAGGTAATGGCAGCGATTAGCTGTGGGCAGAGGGCTCAAGCACAGTCTGCTGAACAGATTACAGGTCCAGTGATGAATGCTTCAGGAGAGAAAACTCTTCCCTAGAGAGTTACAGCTCAGTAAACCAGCCACCCTCAGATGAGTTTTTGTGAAATAACTTAGGAACTTTATTCCATCTGGGTAGGATCCTTATAAACATTTGAGGAGTAGGGTGGGGTCCAGGCATAAATGTTTCCTGTTGGCTCAGTCTGAGATGTTAGGGTTGCTTTGATTACATGGGAAAGGAGTTCAGGGGTTGTCCCTTCGTGACTGATTGGCATGGTCCTCTCAATGAGATGTCATGCTTTCATATGCCAGGAAAGGTAGAACTTGCCAGGGAACTGGATCGACGTCTACCATTCTCAATTCTCAGATGACCCATGGTTTTGAACCTGCCTCAACCTTACCAGTTCTTCTGTCTGGTGGCATGGTTCACTTGCCGCACAGTTTTGAGATTATCATTATTTCATTTCCCTTCTTCCTTCTTCCTCCAAACCCTGCCATATCTCTTAGCACTTTCAAATTCATTATTTTATGTATATGTGTATAAACATACATATCTCTAAATATAATCTGCTCCCTTTATATAATGCTATTTATATTTATGTTTTCAAGGCTATTTGTTATTGAGTAATTGGTTGATGTACTCCCTGAGAAGGAAAAGAAGTGGGGATGAGGGGTTGGAGGAGAAAGAATAGAGAATGAATTTAATCAAAACACATTATATGCATATAGGAAATTCTCAAACACTAAAAAGATGTCTATGCACTGTCGCAGATTGCTTCTATGTTGCTGCAATAAAAAACTAACCAAAACCAATTTGGGTGGAATGGTGACATTTTATTTCATTTTTGCACCTTTCAGTTAGGAAGCACAGTCTGTAGAAGAACACTGTTTACTGGCTTGCCTTTCCTGGCTTAAATACTTTGCTTTTGTAGACATTGAGAGTCGTACAGGGACTCATCCCACATTAACCATTAATCAAAAAAAAAAAATGTTCTGTAACATGCCAACAAGCCAATCTGATGGAAGCAATTCCTCTGTTGCTTTTTACTCTTCTCATGTAACTCTAGTTGACAATAATTTAACCAACACACGTACCTTCATTTCTGTTCACCTAAGAAACTCACACTGCCTTCCTTTAAAAGAAGAAAGGAAGGGAAGAAAGGAGAGAAGAAGGAAGGAAGAGTAGGAGGGAGGGAGGGAGGAAGGAGGGAAGGTGGTAGGGAGGGAAGAAAGGAAGGAAAGAAGGAAGGAAAGAAAGAAGGAAGGAAGAAGGAAGGAAGGAAGGAAGGAAGGAAGGAAGGAAGGAAGGAAGGAAGGAAGGAAGGAAGGAAGGAAGGAATCAGGTCTCACTGTGGCACATGCTTATAATCTCAGCACAGAGAAAACAGAGATGAGCAGAAGCCTGGAAATGTGGCCAGCCAGCCTAGGCCATTTGACAAGCTCCAAACTTGTGAAAGATCCTTTCTGGAAAAGCAAAACGAATTAGAAGTCTCCTGTGGAAGAGCATCTGTAACTCTCTGTGTCTGCCTCTCTATTCTTCTCTGCATTCCTGCCCTCTGGCCCCACACACACCCAGGTGGAAATATTTCTAAGAAAATATTTTGAACCTTCTCTGTAATTTTGAATACTTTAGGGGACCAGTAATATTAGTACAACATTATTTCAGTTAATAGACTCCATTCTAAAACTGGAGGTTTAAAACAACTATCCCTTTAATTTCAGCCCTCAGGTGGCAAGGCAAGTGGATCCTTGAGTTCAAGACCAGACTTCTTTATAAAGCAAGGTACAGGACAGCTTGAGCTACATGGAAAACTCCTGCCTTAAAAAAATTAAAATTAAAAATAAATAAATACCACACTTACCCCAATTAATCAATTAATAAGACCTATAAACTAGTTCCAGGGAAAAGACATTATCACTCCTCACTATTTTTTGTTTCAGTTTGAAGTTTATTCCAAATATGTGATCGTATGATGGTAGTGTAGTTTTATTGCATGGGAAACCTGAATCACTTGGAGCCAGTAGGTTCCTTCTGTGGCTCCCTGGGGTGCTATGGACTGACATTGCTGTCCCTCCATCTCAGCAGAGTGAGGCTAGTATTTACAGTATCCCTGAGTTCACTGCTCTGCTCCTTCCAGTAAGCTGTGAATGAGCGATGTCTGACTCTGCAGACACTGGAGAATGATGGTGTAGAGTGTCTATTCCAAGGGATTATAAAACAAAGACTTCTCCCTTGTGTGAAGTATATCTGGTATTATCAGCTCTATAGTGGTTCCACTACTGTGTTTGTCCTTAGTGACACCAGTCCTTACTCACAGATCAGTGACAATTTCAATTCTTTTTCTTCCTGAGTCTCTTTTGGCAGAAAGAAATAGACACACAGAAATGGTCTTTTATAGGTCATCATTGTTAGGTCATTTATAGGTGAGGACTTGAAACAGAGAATCAGAAACTGTCATCCTTACCATTAAGGATCTCACAGTCTATCATGAAGGACATAAAGAACACCATTTTTACTCACTGTTTTATTCTTTGTCCTCCCCCATTGATTTTAAGCTTCATAAGAAAGTAGGTACATTGTGGTCCTGTAGAATTTTACACTATTCACCAGAAAAAAAATACTTTCACTAAATGACTGAATTCAGATGTCAAGAGATCACCTTATTCATTTAGATTCTAACAATATTCATAGAGACTATGGCTTATATCATTTAAAAAAGTAATATACTTGAGCATAGTGGCTCATGCCTGTGATCTCAGCACTCAGGAAGTTGAAACAGGAGAATGGCTGTGAGTCTGAAGATAGCTTGTCCACATAGTGAATTCCAGACCAGCCTGGGATGAAAATGGAGACCTTGTCGCAAAGAAATAATATGCAAACATATATAAATTCAAGCAAAGTAGGCAAAAGTGCTCAGGAGAAAAATTAAGCAGATAGATAGGATAAGGAGATAATAGCTCCTACCTAGGACCAAGCTGTCACTCATCTTCTTCAAAGCCCCTCTTCTTAAATTGACTATAAGCTATCTGGACTCCACTTCATCCTTCTCTGCCTTTCTGAGATAGAATTGGACATGGCCCATCTAGACACATCAAGTGCTAGAATAATTGCTTCTTTCTTTTGCCAAGTTCCAGGACAGAGTTGCAAAACTTAATTATCTACTACCTGTCTTTTTATTCACAACAAACACATATATTTCTTACTAGTTAAAGAAATTACTTTTTTACTTTTCTTTTCTCTCATTTAGCATTTTTTTAGAGCTAGATGGTGCTCCTTCTGGGCAGACTCCTATATCTGGTGACACTTTCCCTGAGTACCCACAGCATCCTTCCATAGAAGCTGCTTCATTATAGCATCCTGAACCTGTCGATAGTCCAAGGATGCCCTCTTATCACTTTGACCTGTAGGCTGGGTTTTAGAGACATTGTTGATAAAGAAATGAAGGCTGTAGCCTGACTCAGTAGAGGAGACACATACATCTTTGGTCTTTCATGATCTCTGAGCAGCTGTAGCAGCCTCTGGGCCAGATAAGAAGGTCCCTCCACATGGGACAAAGAATTAGAATTCAATATTAACTAGGTGGTTTGCCAACCCAGTAGCAAAGGTAGTAAATGCTGTAGTGCCTCCCTTTTTCTTTGACCTTAAAGTTAGTCTAGCTTCCTGCTGTAATTATATCACTAGAGACCTGCCCAATAATATCAAGATTCAGACTTCCCTTAGCTTTCCTAAGTGGCTCCTAAGAACTAAGGCTGGCTACTACATCTTAAATAAGGGGTCCATTTGGACTGTAGTAAGAACGGAAATTGAGCTACTTCCTTCTAATAGGAGTATACTCCACCTCATGGAAGGGAGCACATTGCCTCTGAAGGAGAAAGTCAATTCTGTTTTACTTTTTAAATCTACTGTTACTGAGGCTGGGGCTTGGACTATAGCTCTGCTTAAGAGTAACTACCTAGCATGCCTGAAACTCTGAAATCCATCAGCACCACATAAACTAGGCATGATGGTGTATGGCTATCATCTGAGCAGGCTGAAAGTAGAAGCACAAAAATCAAGCTCAAGGTTAGAACTGGAGAGATGGTTCAGCTGTGAAACAGATTTATAGTTCTTTCAGGGGGTCTGGATTTAATTTCCATTATCCTGGTGGTTGCTCACCACTGTCTGTAGCTTTAATTTCTGGAGATCATCTGGCTTCTATAGGTAATGTGAGCACATGCACATACATACACCCATACACACATACACACAGAGAGACATGCAAATAAAAATAAAGTATTTTCTAAAGAGTATTTCTCTAGTCATTGAAAAATAGATATATAGGTATTTATAAAGAAGGCATAAACTATTGCATAGTTTTGTTTGCTGAAGACCTTTAAATGAGATTCAATAGTTAAGTTCTTGCCCTCCCTTGTTTTTCTGTTACTCTTTCTCTGCTTCTCTCCCTCTTTCTCCACATTCCCTTCCCCCGCTTTCTTCATGTGCTCATGGCTGGCCTCCATTCCTCTACTCTTCTACTTCTCCTTTTCTTCTCCTTCTTCTCCTTCTCTTCTCCTTCTCCTTCTCCTTCTCTTTCTCCTTCTCCCTTCTCCTTCTCCGTTCTCCTTTTCTTCTCCTCCCTCTCCTTTTCTTCTCCTTCCCCCTTCTCCTCTTCTCCTTCTCCATTCTCCTTTTCTTCTTCATTCTCCTTTTCTTCTCCCTTCTCCCTTCTTCTTTCCTTCTCCCTTCTCCCTTCTCCTCTCCTCTCCTCTCCTCTCCTCTCCTCTCCTCTCCTC
>NC_034594.1:88797415-88824053 GCF_900095145.1 Mus pahari
AGAGAAAGAGAAAAAAAGAAAGAGAAAGAGAGAGAGAGAGAGAGAGAGAGAGAGAGAGAGAGAGAGAGAGAGAGAGAGAGAGAGAGATTCAGCAGTCAAGAGAATAAAAATCACTCTTTGCCAAGACTGTTGTTACAAATGGAGTACATTTTATCTTTTTCTTTCTTTTCATTGAAAGAGTCTAACTATTTAGCCCAGGCTGACTTCAAACTTTAGAACTAACAGTGTTCCTGTCTCAGCTGTAGGAGTCTTGGGTGTTCATTACAACATAAAGTTATTTCTGGCAGATTTTTCAAGTGGTGGTTGCTACCTGACTGCAGCCTCCTTAATAAAGACCAAAGCATCTTGACATTCTTTTCATGAACATACTCTTAAAAATAGTTGACTCCCTCTTTGTGGTTATGTGTGCTTAGGTTTGTAAGAAATCGCATTGTTCTCTGACCACTTTTTAGAATTCTTTAGTGTAGGTCTTAGGACATTGCATCTCACACCAGCTGATAAAAAACGATCTGGCCCTCTTATGTGATGTTAGCTATCACTACTCCTAACTCATATTCAGCTGCACTCACCTACGGAGATAACTTTGGCCAAAACTATGTCTCTTAGACAGAAACACTTATAAATATATATCAACCTCGTCTTTTTCAGTTGCTATAATACTTTACTTGCAAATAGTTCCTCGAAAAGTATTTTCCTTCAGGATGTATACTTTGGTAAAACATGAATTGATGCTAGAGACCTTATAGGTGACAACAACTCCTACATCCGGAAGTATGTGACTCTTTTTCTGTTATCACACAAATCACAGGAAGAAAGACATTCACACTGGTCTATGTCGGGCAGCCCACCAGGAATGAAAAGATGTCAGGTATAGGTACTACTGCCAGGTTATTTATTTATTATTTATACTTCTCTAAGACAAGGAAACTGTTAATCGGACAAGATGGAAACCAACAGATAAGGAAAAGATCTTCAACAACCTTACATCCAATAAAGGTCTCATATCCAATATATACAAAGAACTCAAGAAGTTAGACTCTGAGAACCAAATAACCCTATTTAAAAGAAATTAGGGTACAGAGTTAAACAAAGACTTCTCAACTGAGGAACACAGAATGACTGAGAAGCACCAAAAGAAATGTTCAATATCCTTAGACATCAGGGAAATGCAAATCAAAACAACCCTGAGATTCCACCTCACACTAGTCAGAATGGCTACAATAAAACACTCAGGTGTCAGCAACGCTCTCAAAGATGTGAAGAAAGAGGAACACTCTTTCATTGCTGGTGGGATTGCAAGCTTGTACAACCACTCTGGAAAGCAGTTTGGTGGTCCTCAGAAAAATTGGACATAGTACTACCTGAGGACCCAGCTATACCATACCTGGGCATATACCCAGAAGATGCTCAAACATGTAATAAAGGCACATGTTCCACTTTGTTCATAGCAGCCTTATTTATAATAGCCAGAAGCTGGAATGGAACCCATTTGCCCTGCAACAGAGGAATGGATACAGAAAATGCGGCACATTTACACAAAGGAGTATTATTCAGCTATTAAAAACAATGAATTAACGAAATTCTTAGGCAAATGGATGGAACTAGAAAATATTCTGAGTGATGTAACCCAATCTCAAAAGAACACACATAATATGTACTCACTTATTATCACTTATATGATAAGTGGATATAAGCCCAGAAGCTCAGAATACCCAAGATACAAGTCACAGACCTCATGAAGCTCAAGAAGAAGGAAGACCAAAGGATACTTTGGTCTTCTTAGAAGGGGAAACAATATACCCATGGAAGGAGATACATGGACAAAGTGTGGAGCAGAGACTGAAGGAAAGGCCATCCAGAGTCTACCTCACCTGGGTATCCATCCCATATAGAGTCACCAACTGTCAGCAAGGAGTACTTGCTGACAGGAGCCTGATATAGCTGTCTGCCGAGAGGTTCTGCCAGTGCCTGACAAATACAGAGGTGAATCCTCTCAGCCAATTATTAGACTAAGCAAAAGGTCCCCATTGGACGAGCTAGAGAAGGGACCCAAGGAGCTGAAGGGTTTTGTAGTCCCATTGGAGGAACAGCAATATGAGCCAACTAGTATCCCCAGAGATCCCAGGGACTAAACCACCAACAAAAGGGTATACATGGAGGGACACATGGCTCCAGCCATATATGTAGCTGAGGATGACTTTGTAGGTCATCAGTGGGAGGAGAGGCCCTTGGTCCTGTGAGAGCTGAATGCCCCAGTGTAGGGGAATGCCAGGCCCAAGAAGGTAAAAGGATGGGTTGCTGAACAAGGAGGGGGAGTGGATAGGGGATTTGTGAAGGGGAAACCAGGAAAGAACATAACATTTGAAATGAAAATAAAGAAAATATCTAATATAAAATTTTTTTAAAAAAATTAAAAATTTTAATATTTTAAAAAAGGTAAAAGTTTAAAAATTTTTAAAACATTTTTAAAATTGAAAAAAAATAAATATTTTTTAAAGGACTACATTACCTGATGTATTCATGTCCTATAGTGATTTAAGTAGAAATGGCCCTATAGACTCATGTTTTATAATATTTGGTTGATAGGGAGTAGCACTATTAAGACTTATGACCTTATTGGAATGGATATTGCCTTGAAGGAGGAAATGTGTCACTGTGGGCAAAAGCTTTGAGATTTCACAATATCAAGCTTGGCCTAGTGTTTTATGCTTTTATTGTTGCATGCAGGTCCAGATATAGACATTTGAGATACCTCTTGAGTTCCATGCCTACCTTTATGCTACCATGCTGTGGTCATGGTATACCTTCACATCAATAGAAACACTAAAATATGGTTCCTTGATCATATATATATATATATATATATATATATATATATATATATATATATATGCTCTTCTGTGAATGTTTGTCTGTCTGTACATGTTTGAGTAATTATCTATATACCTCTGTTTGTCTCTGTATATTATTAGACTATTTAACTGTCTTAGTATATAGATGTGTATGTGAAGATTTCTTTACTGAGTATCATGTACTGAATATCAAAAACTCAGGAGGTAGTGTCTAGGATGATATTTACATCCATAATGTAAAGGATTATTCCTTTATCCATAACAAATTCCACTAGAACTGTCAGTACATGAAACCAGTTCACCTGAGATGATAGGACAATCTTCCTTAGTCTCCAAATCTGTCTCCACACAGATTCATAATAGCAGGACAATCTCTTTTAAAAAATAAATGTTTATGTAAATATAAAGTATACTGATTTAATCATGCATATACTAACAGACTGTACCCCATAATTCTGATCAATTAAATTAAAACATTTAAGGGAGATGTTTTCAAGACAGGGATTCCCTGAATAGCAAATGTTGTGCTGGAACTCACTCTGCAGTGCAGGCTGTTCTTAAACTCACAGGGATCCACCTGCCTCTGCCTCACCTCTACTGGTATTAAAAGCATGCATCATCACCACTCAGCTAAATTGATGTTTTTACTATTATATTTCCATTGAGAGAGTTTACAATCTCTAGAACTTACATAGTTAAAGAAAAGGACCAACTTTCAACTTTCACAAGTTATCCTCTGACCTTCACACATGTACAATAGTATAAGTGCACCTGTAAAAAAAAAAAAAATATATATATATATATATATATATGAAAACATTTTATATATATTATATATATATATATATATATATATAATATATATATTATATATATATTATATATATATATAATGTTTTCTAATATTTAGGTGCTTAGTTTAACTGTTTGGTGCCCACATGCTGGAGACTTATACAGTGAATGTTGACAAAACACATTTGGAATCAGTAGTGGAGTTGTTCCATTTTGTAAGCCTTTGGAAAGTACTCCTTGGGCATCCTCTAATGACCTCCTAAGGCATGTGGTCTTGAGTGATATTATGTGACAGAAAGTTTTGTATTAGTATGGTATGGATAAAAATACATTGTTGCACTTGACCTGATTGTACCATATGCCACAATATTAGGCAAGCTCTTTGTTTCTCATATGAACAGTTAAGAATTCAGAATTGTAATCTTTAAACATCCATATCTAAATATAGTCGATGATTTTATAAGACTTGGAACTCAGGTCATTGCTATTCTATATGGTGAGTTTATCTATACACACTGACTGAAGAGAGAAAGAATACAGTATTCAATTGGTTTTTGTCAACAATCAATTCTAGAAAAAATAACAGCTTTTAAAATTGTATAAACTTCCTAAAGAACTGGATCCAGCCAAGGGGGGATTCTTCTAACCAGACACTAGGACAGTCACTGAATCTATACTAGTTTTCTGAATTCCAGGAAAATACCTCTTGTTTGCTGTTCTCATAGTTCCACAATCCAAGACTGGGTGTTCATTTGTCAATGACTTACCCACAGGTCCAAAGGCATCCCAGCTCAGAATCATTTGTGACTACATAAAGACAACATAGGCTTCTCTAGCCTGGAAGAAATAACACAATGCATATGTAAAAGGAGGCTGGCCTATGGTCTGCATGAGATGAGCTAGCAAAAAGTGAAAGAAGCTGTTTAGAAATTTTTCTCTAGCAAGAACTGAGTTCTCTGGAAACCTATGGATATTGAACACCGCTCTTCAAGAATTCCTTTTTCACCAGATTTCTGACTGTAGTCAGAAAATTCATGGATAGTGAATAAAGCTCTTTCAGAAATTTTCATAGCTAGTTTAGAATTTTAAAGTGCAAGGATTAGAGAGTAAACACAGCTCTTTTAGAATGGGTTCTGGCTTTCTCGTTTTGATTAGAAAACTCAAGAATCACTTTTAGAATTTTTCTTATAGAATATTTGACTCAGTATAAAGATCAAAAAAACATTTATAGTAATTTTTCTGACTTTGCTTAGAAACTCCATGTTCTATCCCGAGATCTGTTAGAAATTTTACTAGCTTGGGCTCACAATTTGACTTCCACATGTTTATTTCTGCCACTCCCAGACACCCCTGTCTCAGGAACCCAGACCTAGCTGAGGCTAGTCCTTGGCAACTGGACAAGATAGGAGTGTCATACCCTGCTTGTCTTGCAAGGCTCTTAGAGTAAAATTATTGATGGTCCCAAACTCAGCACCTGCATATCCTAATTCTTAGTGATCAGTTTTTATCACTGTTACCTTGTCTCCCTTGTGAAATGCATATCAGTAATCTCCTATTCATCCACACAACATATTACAAACTATTCCATCTGAATATTTCTGCTTGGGGATTGTGAAACAAAGTATCCTCAGGAATAATGAAGGTATGTTAGACTCAAAGCTGATGGATTTATTAAATAAAAGTAGCCTGTGGTCTGAAGCAAAAGCTGCCAGACAAGTGCGTGCCTTGCTCTGGACCAGCCTAGACTGAGGTCAAGGCCAGAGCAGGTGGATACAAGCATGCTAAGGGACAAATCAGACACAGGTCACTATTTTTTTTTTTTTTTCATGAGAGATGGGACAGACAGGATCTCAGTATAGCCTGCCCTACTCTGACAACCTTTATCTCTCAGAGGCTTTCTTTATACATAAAATCATTTCCTCAAAAACTTTATTCATTGATTTTTCAGTTATTCAAAATGCATGTACTTCTAAGGTCTTCTTTGGTTACATAGGAATATTGAAAGAGAAATAAAGCAAACAAACAGCAATTCCATGAGAACTGAAATTTAGAATTCTGATAAAATCAATTTTCTGTAAGCTCAATATCTTCTTCTTTAAGATTAGTGTCATAAAGCCTTACAGCAACACTGGACAGGATGAACGTATTTGAATTTGATTTTGCACATAATTAATAGATCAAAAGTTATTCCCCACTACCTGTTAGAAAAAACTTGACTTTGTACAAACCTTCATGATCTCTGATCTTTCTTTATTTTCCATGATATCAGAAAAGTCCTGGTCTGAGCAACATGCTCAGCGAGGCAGGCAGTTCACTGAGCCAAAGTGTTTTGCTCTTGTGAGAGATTTTTCCATCTTCTTTGAAACTAGCTTGATGTGCAACCTAAGCACATTGGCAGTAAATATGAAACTTTCATTTTCTCAATACCTGCCACCAGCCAGACTCATTCATAACCCTCTTCCCCATCTCCTCTTGGGAGGCTGTTCTCTTAATGTCATCACAGTGGAAGTCATGTTTTGTAGTCATTTTTTAATAATTAATATAATCCCTTACTAGTTTCAATGGTTTGATCCTATTCTATTTAGAACTTCAATCGATTTTTTTTTTTTAATTCTGGGTACATCTCACTCTCAACCCAGAGCATGATTATGAGTCTTGGGGGAAGGCAGGCAAAACTGAGTGCTCTGTTTTTGTTGTTGTGTTGATTTTGTTTTTCCTGTTGCTATGATACAACATCATGACCAAATTGACTTATCTAAGAAATATTTTATTTTGATTTACAATTTCAGATGGCTAAGAGTCCTTTATCAGGGAGATGGAGCTCAGTGATTGAGAACACTGCCAGCTCTTCAAGGAGACGCAAGTACAATTCTTGGAATCTATATGACAGCTCACGATTGTTTGTAGATCTTGATCTAGGGGATCCGATGCTGTGTTCTGGCTTCTTAGGACACTGCAATAACATGGTACACAGATATACATGCAGGTATACAAAATAATAAATAGAGATTTTAAAAAAGGATACTATCTCACATAAAAGAACACAGCAGTCTTGGCTGCAGGACCTGCAGCCTGAGAAATTATGTTTTAAATACCAAGCAGGATACAGAATAGACCAAACTGGAAAGGGCATCAAATTAAAAAAAAAATCTCAGAGCATTCACCCAGTGTCATACTTCCTCCATCAAGGCTACCACTAAATAGTACCAACAGTAGGAACCAAGGTTTAACTATCTGAGCCTAGGAAATTTTTGTTCAATCCACAAGTGCTAAGCTCTTCTGATCATTTTCAGTGTTTTACCTTCCAGGGTTGGGATGGGAGAAAAGGGAACTGTCACTTTGTGAGCCACAGAGAAAGGTTTTTCCCAGCTTCACATTATTTTAGTTATGAGTTTAGCTCTCATGAAAAACACCAAACTTTTCAGATAAACTCCAGCTATTGGTATTACATCAAATTTCATGAAAAACCTTCCACTTATTTTTTTTAGGCTGACATCCTAAACCCATCAATCAGTACCCACCATGCCTATCAACATGAAGGGGATCCACTTCTCTTGCCTTGATGTGGCTCAGACAGCAGCAGCCACTAATTTTTATGTACCAATCTCCATCTTCTGCAGTATCCTAATTGACATCTACTCACATAAAGCTGGGATGAAGTGTTATGGTTGATATGCTTCATTATCACTTTTCTGGAACTGTAATCACCTGAAGCCTGGTGGAAGACGTATATCTCACCAGTTTGTGTTTGGGGGTGTGTATAAAGGGGATCAACTGAAGAGGGAGGTCCTGAATGTAAGAGGCTACATCCCGTTTGCTGGACACCTAAGTAGAAGAAACAAAGAGGAAAAGAAGGATGCCTCCAAGCTCCTAGCACAATAACCCAGCAGTGTAGGCAACTGTCATAAATCATATTTCAAAAGAGGACTTTCCATGGAATTCTGAGAAAGACAATCATAAAGAACATGTACCTATTAAGGTGGAGGTAGACAAAGAAGGATATAGGCAAAAATCAAGAAAAGCTCCATGTTTCATCCAAATAACTAGAACTGAGGGAATTAAAATCAACCACATTCCTACTCTTGTATAGTCCATAAGGTAGGAGTAATTTTTGGATTTTTAGATATAGAATATGTCTATATCTATATATACCTATACATACATATGTATGTGCATATATATATATACATATATATATAATGTGTATATATATATGTGTGTGTGTATGCTTATATAATATACATTACATAATATATTTTTAAATATATAATATTAAACTTAACATATTTAATTAATAAATTAATGTAATTAATACTTCCCTATATTATATGTTTTATTTTAAAATCCAACCAACTGTGTTAGTACACATTCTCAATGTCAGCACTCAGGAGTAAGAAGCTGGTGAATTCTATGAGTTCAAGTCTTGCTTGTCCTACATAGCAAATTCCAGGTTAGCCTGGTATACAAAATGACATTTGAACTACCCACCTCAAACATCCAAAATCTTCTTTAATGATGCAAGTTGATTGCAAAAAATAAAAAGTTGCCCCATGACCTTTATAGCAGAAACTCTAAACAATCAGCTAGGATTAATTGTCAGTAAATGTCATCACCCAAATATGAGTGCCTGAGTTTAATTGCCCAGAAGCAACATCAAAAATCTGTGCATAGTTGCTCAGATGTGTAATTCCAGTACTGTGAGTGGCATAGAGACAGCAGAATCACTGTGCTTACTAGCAAGCCACTCTAGAAAAACATTCCAGATTCCAGATTCAGTGAAGACCCTGTACAACTAAAAGTAAAGTACATTCTTTAGACATTGATCTTATTTAAAAATAAGGTGGAGGAGCCAGCAAGACAGAGTGCTCTGAAAGCCTAATAACTGGAGTAGAGTCCCCAGCATCAACAGTAGAAGAAGAGAGTCAAGTCCCAGGATTATTCTCTGACCCCTTGTGTGGCATGGCATGCAATTACTTTCATGTGCATACACACACACACACACACACACACACACACACACACACACACTGATGACAACAATACATTTTAATTATGACTGTGATTAAGATACCCAATAACAAACTTTGGCCTCTGTATGTATGCCCACACATATATCAACACATGCACATGCACATTCACAGAAAACAAAGCAAAACACAGTGAAATATAAATCGTGGTGATCCTTTCCTTGATCCAGGTTTGAAGGTAAGTAAAATATTTTGATGCCAATTTTAATGATATTGCTATGAACTACTGTTGGCTAATAGATAATCTGTTGGAGATTTTTACTTTATTATTTAGAGTTGAAATGTCACAGTGATTATAATTTACTCTGAATGCTTCAATAAAGTAGATAAGGCAAAGACAGAAGATTGCTAATGATCTTGAAATTAGGATAATGGATCTCTTCTTACCAGTCCAATCATACATGTAAAAATCTATAATTAAAATTATGAAATTAATGCTTCTTTTAATTTTTCATCTTTCACAGGTAATCTGTCATCTATGCCATGCCTGTCTTATTTGCTGAATAGCTTCTCAAATCTCCCTTCTCCATTACTGCAGTCACAGTTTTAGTAAGCCATCGTCATAGACCACACAGCAAGAATGATCAGTTCCTAAAGAATATAGTTTATTTTTAGTTGTACTTGTTAACCTGACTACAGAGAATATTCGAGACCCTGAACCTGGAGTTATGGGTGGTTGAAAGCCACCCCATGTGAGTCTGTGTACCAAACTCAGATCCACTGCAAGCAAACTCTAATCTACTGATCTATTTCTCCATGTCTAGTATGGATCATTTCCTAGGGAGCGAAAACAAACATTAACAGTTTTAAGTGAGGACTCGGTACAACAATGACACAGCAGACCCCAGACCTCACTTATGGTGAGGTCAGTCTTGTTGGCTTAACAGCATCTAGAGTTACAATGGAAGCAGAGCTCTGCACATGCCTGTGAGGGAGTTTCTAGACTGGCTTAACTGAAATGGAATGCCCCTGGAAAAACTGGCAGCATTCAGTAGGCTGGCCTCCTGGACTGAAAGAGCAAGAGAAAGTGAGCTGAGTACCAGTGTTCATCTCTTTCTGCTTCCTGACTGCAGTGCATGGGAGGAGCTGCTTCATGTTCCTGATGCCATGATTCCCCCACTATGTTAGACTAGGTCCTCAAACTGTGAGCCAAAATAAAGCATGCCTTAAGTTGATTATTTCTTTTTTCAAAAAATAAGGTGTTTTTATAATTATTTTTAAAGCATTAACAAAAATCTTGACATACTGAGAAAGTTACAATTCTGTGATTGTGCTCAGTCAAAATTTTGGCAGATAGAGACTTCTGGGTAGTCACATTTTCACCATTTTGTTCCTCAAACTCATTATGCTTCATCTGCTACATAGGTATGGGACCCCAGGTCCGGAAAATGCTGATGACGAACAACTCAACTAAGTGTCCACAAAGATGACAATGACACTTCTCTTCATAATGAAAAAGGACACCAACAAATCCTCATCTTGGAATAATGCTGAACTGCTTGATTTATATGTGAGTACTTTCCCTTTCTCCCTCTTTCCTTCCTTCCTTCCTTCCTTCCTTCCTTCCTTCCTTCCTTCCTTCCTTCCTTCCTTCATGTCTGTCTGTCTGAAACACAGGTAATAGTCAGTATGATAGCTACTCAGGTAAAAATAGATTAATACACTTCCAGGTGAATCAGCATCACATCAATACAATCTGGAGATGTGTGTGTGTGTGGGGGGGGAGATAGTGGAAGATTTATAGGTGGTCCCAACAAGATAAGGGGTGTGGAGGTCATGTCAGGGGTGAGCCATTGAATCTTATACCTGGATTTTCTGTTCCCAACCCTGACCTTGGCATAGTGAGTGATGGAAGGACAAATGATTTCTAAGGAGAAACTTTGAACTTCCAAGAGGTCTGGAGGAAACTTATTTTGATTTTCATTCTGAGTTTTTCCTCTTATATTAGTAGTTACTTCACATGTTGGAAAAAGTATATCAGACAGATTTTACTCTACTCTGTATTAATATTCAGTATAAACCACAACAGAGGTTTCTCCCTTGAAATCAACTGAAAGAGTGTTAGTTCAGTAAGTACAGCCACCTTCTGACAAACGGCAGACGATTTGTCCCCAACTTGCCATTCTTTCCCATGGCTTTTGGGTTTTTAGTCTTTTAAGCAGGGTTTCCTCTAGCTATGTCTTTGGTTTATCCGGTTTCACAAATGCCCCCATTGTTACAGCTCTCTTAAAGGAAGTGCAGTTTTATCATAAACTTTTATCAATGTTGTAACATACCAAAATTTGGAATTATCACTCTAGCCAATGCCATGCTGCAACAGCATTAGATATTCCTGTTCCAAGACTGCCTTGCTTCTGCCAATCACTGGGTCCCTTAAGTTGCTTCTTGTCAGGCATTTTGTCACAAACACAAAAAAAGTAACTAATCAGAAATGGTTGCTAATCACTTCTAGGAATCACATGGGTTCAGGGTAGGAATCATGTAAATTCATGGAAATTTCTTTGAGTGAAACACCAAGTTTTTTACTCGCCATTTCAGAAGATTCAATAAAATGTTCACATTTTTCACATCAGGTACAGAAAGTGATACCACTTCTTTCACTTTCAAAGACTATCGCCCACTTCTAGCATGCATCTTCCACTGAGGCAGATTGCTAGCTTGTCTGCTCCTGTGAAGACACTACAGCCTGAAGGCATCCCAAGAGTTCCACTTGCATGCAAGAAACTGGTTAGAACTCTCCTGAAGGCCAACAGCCACTATGAGTCCTGGGGAGTCCAGTGGACTCAGGACCAATCACCCCCTTAATCTTCCCCAAATTCTACTCCCCTTCTGGCCAGTGCCTTCTGCCAGGACAGATCACCAGCTTGTCTGCTCCTCTGAAGACACCCCAGCCTGAAGGCATCCCAGGAAGGCTGCTACACACAGGGCTACTGGACAATTGACAGCACATGTCTGCTGGTGAATCTCCCCCATCACATTTCTTCTCCCAGCCTTCCTCTTTGGCTCATAATAACCTGCCTTTCAATTACTGCCCAGCTATTAGTGGCCAGACCTTTATCACAGCAAATTTTATATATTTCTATATTACCTTAGGCAGGTGAGAAATAACAAATATTTACAAATTATGAAACCAGTGATGGGACATAGAAATAACAATACCAAGATCCTGCTTACATTTAGCTCTCTGCCAGTTCAAAATTAACAACAGAATATAGAAAGGCACACTTTCATAGTAGGTACCTCAACAGTGGTGGGATAGTAATATTTTAAAAGTGGGCTTTTGAGACTGGAGAGGGAAGAAACAATTTATTCCCCACACCCTTGGTGAAGAGCAGATAAAGGAGAGGAAATCAATGCACATTTGAAAGAACAGGTAAAGGAGTTCATTGATCTCACCTTTGTCTTCTAAGTAATGATAGTAGAAAATTCCCCAAATCTGTATGTTTGCCAGTTTCTGTGGCATAAATATTCCGATTTACATCCACTAAGTAGTGTGAGAATATATATTGCAATGTTTAACTTTCACTGTATTTGATTGCACTTGGAGTCCCCAAGGAGGCTGGAAGATTATTCTGAGAACATCTCCTCAGAGGATTAACTAAAGGAGAAAGAGGTACCCTGAATGTGGGCAGCACCATGCCATGCCTGGGTGTTGGTGGGGGTTAACTACAATGAAAGGAGAAAAGGTGGAAGCTCCCAGGGTGCCTGCATTCACCTCCTCTGCTCCCTACTCAGCTATGAAGGGAACAGCTCTCTTCTGCTCTGCCCAAGCCCACTGGATTAAGGAACCTAAGACTGAATCTTCTGAATCAATGACCCCAAATAAGCAGTGCCTCCATTTTGCTGTTTCTATGAGATATTTGGTCACAGAAATACAAAAACTAACAAAGAAACCTGGAGGCTGAGGAGATAGCCCACACAGTAAAGCTTCAAGCATTAAAACCTGAGTTAGAGACATGAGCTCTGGGGGTACTGATTAGTTCATATTGTGGTTTCACCTATAGGGTTGCAGACCCCTTTCGGTTCCTTGGGTAATTTCTCTAGCTCCTCCACTGGGGTCTCTGTGTTCTACCCTATAGATGACTGTGGGCATCCACTTCTGTATTTGCCAGGCATTGGTATAGCCTCACAGAGATAGCTATATCAGTGTCCTTTCAGCAAGATCTTGCTGGCATATGCAATAGTGTCTGCGTTTGGTGGCTGATTATGGGATGGATCCCCGGGTGGGGCAGTCTCTGGATGGTCTATCCTTTTGTCTTAGCTCCAAACTTTGTCTCTGCACTTCTTTCATGGGTATTTTATTCCCCGTTTTAGGGAGGAATGAAGTATCCACATGTTGGTCTTCCTTATTCTTGATTTTCTTGTGTTTTGGAGATTGTATCTTGGGTATTCTAGGTTTCTGGGCTAATATCCACTTATCAGTGAGTACATATCAAGTGAGTTCTTTTGTGATTGGGTTAACTCACTCAGGATGATATCCTCCAGATACATCCATTTGCCTAAGAGGAAAAAAAAAAAAACCTGAGGAACAAAACCCAAAAATGAACTCCGCACCCCTTCCCACCCACACCCACACACACAATTCAGAGTCTTGGAAATAGTAGAAAGACACCCTAGCTGTTCTGAGACAGGCTGTCTCATTGCTGTGTCAAGATATCCAGCAGCAGGAGTTTCACAAAGGGAGGGTTTATTCTGTCTCACAGTTTGAAGATACATCCCGCCATGATTTAGAAATCATGGCAGCAGGAATGTGTGGCAGTCAGAAAGCAGAGTCAGGAAACCTAGAGGATTATGTGAATCAGGTTCAGGGCACTTTACATTCCTCAACTAATCCTATCTAAAAACAACTTTATTTTGTGCCAAGGTATTAGCTTCCATGTTGAATCTATTTTTTTCCTTCCTTCCTTCCTTCCTTCCTTCCTTCCTTCCTTCCTTCCTTCCTTCCTTCCTTCCTTTCTTTCTTTCTTTCTTTCTTCCTTTCTTTCTTCTTTAAATGTGTGATTTGGGGATTGAACTAACATCTTGTGCTTACAAGGCAAATATTTTACAGGTTGATCTACCTCCCAAACTCCATAAAAAATGAGTTCTGAATAATTGCCAAGCATATTAACACATGAGTCTATGGGTGCCATAACTATTCAAACAATCATAGTATTTCCTTACAAAACAGACCCTCCTCTACATTGAAAACTAACCTAGGACACCATATGTTTTGTCTACCTTTTTTTTTTTGCTCTGATGGAAGTTGCCTTCCTTGTTTTCCTGTAGTTCATAATTTCAGAGGAGCAGTTGAAATGTAGAAAGTATGTCACTGAAGCTATCAAATATTCTCAATACTATAACAAAACACCCAACAAGAACAGCTGCTTCCATTTTGAACTACAATATGACCCGACTCTACCACTCGTGAGGATACCTATAGGAATCTGTGTTAGCACAGCCACAAATGATTCTGAAGTTTTCAGAATAGCCATGTGAAGAGTCAGTCTATACAGTTCCCCATCGATGAGCAAATCAGTCAATCCTCAAACTGAAGCTACACTACTTGGTTTCCCGTTGCTTAAAAAACAATGACCAAAAGTAGCTTAAGAAGCTAAGGGCTTATTTCAGCTCTCAGTTTATAGTTTGTTACTGAGGGAAGTAAAGGGCAGGCAATCAAGTCAGGCACCTCCAAGCACAAATGGAAATAGAGATCATGGAGCTATGTTGCTTTCTGGCTTGTTCCCAAAGCCCTCTCAGCTTGATTTATTATATACCCCAGGACCACATGATCAAGGGTGGCTTCATTCATAGTAGCCTGGACTTTCTCATAAAAATCAAAAAAATACCATATAGACTTTCCCCCAGGTCAATTTGATGGAGGCATCTTCTTTTTTTTTTTTTTTTTTTTTTTTTTTTTTTTTTTTTGATAGGGTCTCATCATATAGTTTTATGCATCCTAGAACTTACTATGTAGGCCAGGTTGATCTAAACCTCACATAGATCTACAAACTGTCACTTTCCTCCATAAGCATTTTTTTTTTTAAACATGGCAAAGCCTTTCTTCAACATGGTGTTGTAGACTACCATTTTCCTAGCACAGCACCTTCCCTCTTCATCAGATCAGTTTTGTGTGCTTGGTAGAGGTCACCAGAGCCTATTGATTGTTAACATTATCTTGAGTAGAGGGAGAAGATCATACCTTTCAGAGTCTAGGCCCTAAACCATAGATGATGTGGAAAGTTGTTGATGATAAATCCATCTATTACTCTGGGCAAGCCATTGTGTAGACATTCCAATGCAGCTGCTTTCTGGTTCTCCCACATTCATACTGGTAATCTTTCACCCATCTTGTATAAGCTCAGTGATTTCACTGGTTCCTCAGTGTGGACTCCATTGGAATCATACCTCACTTTGTCATCAGGACTTTATAGGGAGGTCATTTACATCTCCTCATGGAAGAAATTCTTACATTGGTAGGAAAGTATGTCCTTATCTTTCAAATTGCTTCAAGACTCAACCCCAAGAAAGAAACATCTGGAGGAAGAAATTAGCCCCATCTCTTCCTTCCATTGAAAGGATTAAAGAAAATACCAGAATAAACTTCATTTTGTTTTTCAGATTACATTTTAAGTTAACTTGCCTTCAGAGAAGCAAGGCACCCACCCTTGAGTTCTGAGAAAAATATGAAATGTCTCGGGTAGTTGGAAAACAGACACAGCAGCTGTAGCTAGCTTATAATAACAAGGTGGTAGGCTAAGAAAACATAAGTCATTCCCAAACAGGATGTAACTTTTAGATATATGACCCATCCCTGTGGTTTGATCAGATATTGTTGAACATTTCCTTTACCCTCTTACCCAATCATGTAATGTCAAGGCTTGGAAATTCCTACCTGAATTTTTTCTCTTCATAAACTCCTTTCTCCTGGAGCTGGGGGATGTTCCCCTATATTGCTGAGTCTAGGAGCTTTGTGGCCTAAACTCAAGATTAAATAAAGATTCTTGTGTGCTTACATCAGATCTTTTTGGGGGGTTGTGATCTGGGAACAACATCAAACCTACTCCCCATGTCAGGCTCATATGAATTCATTCAAATCTCAGCAAATTGTTCCCAGTTTGAGTTAGAAGTTGTAGAGCACAATGAAAATCACCTGTTCTACTCAGAAGCCTCAAAATTATCACAGCGTCAAGAGATGAGGTAGGAAAGTGGAGGGTTAGAATTAAAAAAAATGTAGCAGTCTTTACTTAGCAAGACCCAACCATTATTAAGCAAGACTAATTTTATGACTGAACATTCTTCATGAGGAATGTGGTCCTGTATCTGCTTGGCATAAAGATAGAAATTTAAAATAAAGTTGGTGGTGGGGGGAGGCACTATTTAAAAATCTAGAGTTAAAGAGAGGTGAGAGAGAGAGAGAGAGAGAGAGAGAGAGAGAGAGAGAGAGAGAGAGAGAGAATCTCTCATAGGGCTGCCCAGAGTTTTGTCCCTCAGTGATTCTAGATCTCTTAAGTTCACAATTGATATTAGCCTCTATTCTCATTATAATAAGAATTATGAGTAAGAAGAGAGTGCTCCCTCTACAGCTCATATCTCTGTAAGAAGAAACAATAGAGTATAGCAAAATATCCAACAGTATTCACTACAGGTGTCAGGAAGGGTCCAGCGGACATCACACCAGTAGGGCTCTCGAGGTGGGTGCTGGTACTGTCTTGTACATTTCATTAACTGGCATCCCCATCAGCTCATAATTCCCTCCTTGACCAAGCTTCTGTCAGGTTCCTCTGAGCTTCTCTTGACTAACTGTTCTCCTGGACTGCTGGATCTACTTTTAGACACTTTTGAACCAAAATATGAATAACTTTCTGCCTGAGAAAGAAATAAAATTTCCTTGTTCTCCATGCCTGATACCTAATCATACCTGTCTCAGCTATTTTCCATGTATTTCCTGATCCTTCCCATCTCATTGCTAAAAACTCCAACCCACCCACAAACTTTTGACCAAAAATTTGTCCTGTCTACAAGAAATGCATTGGCAAAGATGTAGCAGAGACTAAAGGAATGGTGAAACAATACCCACCCCAACTTGCGACTCATCCCATGGGTAAGGGTCAGTCCCTGACACAATTAATTATACTCTACTATGCTTAGAGACAGGAGTCTACTTTAACTGTCCTCTGACAGGATCCACCCAGCATCTCACTCAAACAGGTGCAGTAACACATGGCTAAACACTGGATGGAGCTTAGGAACTCTTATCAAAGAGGTGAGGGAAGGATTGATGGAGCAAAGGGAATAAGAACTCCATAGGAAAATGAAGAGAGTCTACTAACCTGGGCTGTTGGGGGCTGTCAGAGACTGGACCACCACCCAGAGATCATATAGAAGGTAGACCTAGGCTCCACACACATATGTAGCAAATATGCAGCTAGACCTTCATGTGGGTCCCTCAACAAATGGAGCAGGGTTTATCACTAAACTTGTTGCCTGTCTGTGGAATGCATTCCCCTAACTGAACTGACTCATCTGTCCTTTGTGGGATAGGATGCACCTAACCCAACAGACACTTGGTGTGTCAAAGTAGGGGGATAGCCAAGTAGGCCCTCCATCATCTCAGAGGAGAACATGAAGGGGTATTGGGGGAGTGCATCGTATGATAGGGGTGTCAGGGGTCCATCATAGGGGATGATAAGTGGATACAAAATAGATAGAAAAAAAAATACTGCAGAAGACTGTGCCTGTTGTAAACAGTATTCATGAATCAAAGAGGGGTTCATGGGGCCCTATCACTGCCTGCTGGACTACAGACAACTAATATTTTCTAGGGTAGAGAAAATCACTGCCTTCAGTTAGCCAAATAATGACCTCACCAAGCTATATGGAATAGTTCAAAACTGGTGGCTATACTGATCATCCTGGTTAAAATCTATGGGTCAAAAACAAAAACAAAAACAAAACAAAACCAACAAAAGAAGCAAAAAGAGAGAGAGGGTCTTATTCACAGGAAGGTCTCTAAGGTCTATTCTGCAGAGGATGGCAGACAGTGTGGACTTCTGACTTTCCTCAAGATTCTCAATAAAGAGTTTAATAAAGGAAAAGGAGGAGGAAGAATGAATGTCATGACCGAGAAAGCTGAGGTAGGGTGCAATAAAGCAAACAGAACACATTGGGTTGATGTATGAAAGCATCAAAGGACAGATGAGATCCATAAATTGAAAAAAATATTTTGTAGGAAAAAACAGGTAACCTAAGGAAAATAGAGACTATCCCAAGAGGAGAACATGCTCTATCATTGCACATAGGCCTGGAGCCACTTGTATTTTGAGAGTAATCCCACTCTCCTGGGAGCAGTTGCAAACAAGGAATGAGTCAGTACTCAGGTGACTTTCTGTGAACCTCCCCACCTTAATTTGTAAAATAAAGGCTAGAGCCAGTAATTGGGCTGGAAAAGGGAAGGATGAGCTGAAAGTTTAGCAGAGAAGGAGGAGGAGGTGAAAGGAAAGTGGAGCAGAAGCATGTGGGATGTTATAAGGGATCTCATAGATGGGGAAGAGGGTAATGTACTGGTAGATCTGCCCAATCTAGGCGCACAGCATGTATTCATATCAATTGAGTTGTGTTTTCTTTGCCCAGGCTTATTTGGGTTATTTACCACAACACTCTTATCTCTGTATCTGTGTCATTATGCTATATGAAAAGCAGTGACCTACATATAAGAATGCTCAAGTTTATAATTAAAGAAAAAGAAAATGGAGTAAGACATTGTCTCAAAGATAAAAGGAAGGTAGAAAGAAAGGAAGGTACAAGAAAGACAGTCAACCTATAACTGTAGCTCCAGGAGATTCAATGGCCTCTTCTGAGCCCCTGTACACATGAGTATGCACCTATTTGTATATATGCATATACACACCAACACCCCCCCACACAGACACATGCACAAAATATAAATAAATAAACACAAAGAAAAATTTAAAAGATGAATACCAAGAAATTCTAGATAGTCATGAGTACCCTTTTCAATCATGATAAAGTGCTACAGAACTACAAGGTACTTCCCAGAAGCCAGAAAGCTCACATTAGCTTTTACATTAACAACTTGATTAGGATGGTGGGGAATTGGTAAGCCCTATGAACATTGGGATTTGAGGCTTGCACAGAGTGAAATCTAAATTGGAATGTATGTACTTGGAAAGAAAAATCTCTTACTAAAAATGTATGTAATTTTTTTTTTTTAAAAGCAGCATTCACTTTAGATAAAAAAAAAATAAAAAATAAACAACACAAGTGATAGATGAGCAAACACTTTCCTGGGAATTCAAAACCTACCTTCACACAGATTTTGGTCTCAATTTTATATACTGGAAGTTGGTCTGAGAGTCCCCAAACTAAGAGGAAGTAACACACAACTTGATTCTCAACTAATAATATCCCAGATGACTTGACCAAAGCTGACACTCTAGAACTAGCTACATTTTAGAAAGACATAATATTACAAAAGTATTTTCCTCTCCAAATATATTTATAGAGTCAAAAAACTAACAAAATCATAGGAAGCATTTTGATGGAAATGAATATCTGACAAACTACATTCCTTGACCACAAAGTTATAGGAGAGAAATGACTCCCAAGAATGGTCCTCTGACTTCCACACACATGTACCTCCACATGTATGTAAATAAATAGAAAATTTAATATACATGTAAAAAAGTAGTTAAAGACATGGCTCAGAGATAAAAATGTATGCACTGCTCTTAGAAAGCACCAAGGTTCAGTTCCCAGGCACACAACCTTAACTCTTGTCCCAAAGGACAAAATATCTTCTGTCCTCCTTGGACACCAGGCACACAGGTGCTATATATACATAAACACCTTCACACATAAAATAGAATAAATAAATCTATAATTAAAGCTTTCAAAATAAATATGAGAAGCACAAATAAGCAAACAATAAAATAAACAAACAAAAAACTAAATATAAAATACAAAGGTAGCTCAGTAGAAGCTCTCAAGTAAAGGGAAAAAAATATACTCTTATATTTAAAGGGTGACCAAGGAACAAAAAAAGTAATTCAAGCATGGCACAGAAGCCTAGGCTGACAGCATAAAAAGAACACAGCCCACTAGCAACTGTGACTCTGCCATCTGGCCAAGGAGATTTACCCCCTTGTTCCAGAGGAAAATTAAACAGGAGAGACCTAGAAGACTTGATCACCACAAAGCTGGAAAGTTCCATACTCAACACAGACTTAGAACCCAGTTGTGTCAAGACCCTTGAGCTCAAAAAATAGTTTTCTTTCAGAAAAGGAGGTGTCATTGTCACTCAATTATGCCCTAGACACAAGATTGATATAACACAGTGATGTCCTAAGAAAGAAACAACTTTTGGAAATAGTACTGATCTAGAGGACAAACGCCTCTGTATAACCTGTCCCTGGGACACAGGTATCTCACTGTACTATGAACTCCTTCCCAGTTAGGAACTAGGGAGATCGGACAGTCTATAGTGTACTTGCCATTCTCTGATGGTCTCAGTTTAAATTCTTATTACCATGGGGAAAAAAAAAACTGAAATGACCAAAACAGGGGATCCTAGAAGCTCATGAGCCAAGAAGTCAGGAAAACCACTGCCCAAATCCTCATGAAAAATAACTGTACTGAAGTATCCGGTTATGTATGGAAATGTAGAAGAAAAAATTTGGAGAGGAAGGGAGAAGTTCAAAGCGGGTGAAGAGCAACAAAAAGTGGGAGATAAAATTTTCTTGCTGTGAAGAGACACCATGACCAAATCAACTCACATACAAAAAAAAAAAAGAAAAAAATTACTAAATTGAGACTGGCTTACAATTTTAGAGGCTCCAACCATTATCATCATGGCAGGAAGCATGGCAGCATTCAGGTAGACATGGTGCTGGAGAAGGAGCTAAGAGTTCTATATCTTGATCATAAAGCAACCAGGAAAAACTTTCATCAACAGGAAGCCAGGAATGGAGTATCATTTCCTATAGAGTGAAGCCAGAGCATAGAAAACCCTAAATAAACCCACCTCACAGTTTCACACTTTTTTTTTCCCACTGAGGTCACACCTACTCAAACAAGACCACATCTCTAATACTGCCATTCCCTGTGGGCCAAGTATTTAAATTCATGCATCTATTTGCGGCCATGACTTTATCCTAGCTAACCAAAGGGGTGTGGAAGGAACAGAGAGGGAGAGAGGGAGTGAGGGAGAGAGAGAGAGAGAGAGAGAGAGAGAGAGAGAGAGAGAGAGAACTGGAATACAAATATAAGAGTTCATTAAGGAAGATTATCAAACAAATATTTCAGCAAGCTGAAAAGCCAAGTAGAAAATAGAGCAATTCCTGAACATGTGTGATCTACCAAAATCGAAACAAGAAGAGAAATAAAATACTGGAAATACCAATAGTGACAAACCAAACTGAGAGTGAAATAAAGTCTCTCAGCTAAGAACAGCCCAAGGCCAGATGGCCTCACTGTAGTACTGTACAAAATCTATAAAGAAGAAACAATTCTATTTTTTCTCCAACTATTTGAAATTTTTTTTTAAAAAGGGAGAGACTCCCCAAATTGTCTGACAAGACTAGTATTACTATGATTACAAATTAGAGAATGACATAACAAAATTGAAAATGAGGGCCTGGAGAGCTGGCTCTGAAGTTACAAGGCACTTCCTGCTTTTGCAGAGGACCTGCGTTTGTAGCACCCATGTTGTTCAGCTCATAATCACCTCTAAGTCAAGTGACAAAGGATCAAACACTGTACATGCTTCTACATGCATTTATATGCTTACACACCCACACCCACACCCACGCACACGCACACACACACACACACAAACATCAAACTTTAAAATAAATCTTTAAAAAGTTAAAATGATCAACAAACTCCCAGATAAACATAGATGTAAAAATTCTCAACTGTTCTTCTGGTTGGTGCCAGCACCAGGCCACCTTGGGTGCAATTTTGGAGGACAGTCCCACAGTCCCCAGCATACTCTCCACTCCCTAGGCACTTAAGCATGCCCAGGATCTTAGGATCACCAGTGAGTAGAATACAACATCTGTTCCAACATCACCAGGAGTGACTGGGAACAGCAGGAGCAAGGGACACAGGAAACCTGCCCAACCAGTGCCTTGGGTTCCAAAGTTGACACTATCAACAGGCCACCTTAGGCACAAACTAGATGGACAATACCACAGTCCCCAGAGGACGCTCCACTCCCTAGGCACCTTAGCATGCCCAGGATCTTAGGATCACTGGTGAACAGAAGACAACACCTGTTCCAACACAACCTGTAGTGATGGGCCCAGCAGGCACTAGGGACAAAGGAACCCAGTCAGACATTTCTTCCAGTGGGTGCTGGTCTATCTTGGTTGCACTCTCAGTGGATAGTCCCATGGCCCCCAGAGGAGGTACCATTTCCAGGCACTCTAATAAACCCACGATCTTAGGATTGCAGGATCCCAGGATAGTAGGAACTTGGTCATACCAGGATCTCAGGGTCTCAGGGGAAGCTTGATTCCCAGGAACTCTGACACAATCACAATCTCAGGATCACAGGAACACAAAATCACAGGATCACAGAGAAAGCTGGACCCTGAGGAGTTCTGACTCAACCAGGAATACAGCAAGGACAGGCTCCAATCAGATATATGAAGGGCAAGGAACACTTTGAGATAATCAGATGGCCGGAGGCAAGTACAAGAACAGAAGCAACAAAAAGCAAGGTTACCTGGCATCATGAGACCCAAGTTCTCCCATCATAGCACAACCTGGATACACCATCACACAAGAAAAGCAAAAGATATGGATCTAAAGTCACTTCTCATGACGATGATGGAGGACTTTAAGGAGGAAACACAAAAATTCCTTAAGGAATCACAGGAGAACACTGGTAAACAGGTAGAAGCCTTTAAAGAGGAAACACAAAAATCCCTTGAAGAATTACAAGAGCCCACATCCCAACAGGTGAAAGAATTAACAAAACCATCCAGGATTTAAAATAGAAGTAGAAACAATAAATAAACCACACAAGGAGACAACTCTGGAGATAGAAAACCTAGGAAAAAAGTCAGCAGCCATACATGCATGCATCACCAATAGAATACAAGAGATAGAAGAGAGAATCTCAGGTGCAGAAGACACCATAGAAAGCATGGACAGAATAATCAAAGAAAATGAGAAATGCAAAAAGATCCTAACCCAAACCATCTAGAAAATCCAGGACATAATGAGAAGACCAAACCTAAGGATAATTGGTATAGATGAGAAGGAAGATTTCCAACTTAAACGACCAGTAAATATCTTCAACAAAATTATAGAAGAAAATTTCCCCAACCTAAAGAAAGAGATGCCCATGATCATACAAGAAACCTGCAGAACTCCAAATAGTTTGGACCAGAAGAGAAATTCCTCCCATTACATAATAATCAAAACACCAAATGAACTAAACAAAGAAAGAATATTAAAAGAAGTAAGGGAAAAGTGTCAAGTAACATATAAAGCCAGTTCTATCAGGTGTATACCAGACTTCCCACCATAGACTATGAAATCCAGAAGACCCTGGGCAGATGTCATACAGGCCCAAAGAGACCAAAAATGTCAGCCCAAACTACTATATGCAACAAAACTCTCAATTACCATAGATGGAGAAATGAAGGTATTCCATGACAAAATCAAATTTACACAATATCTTTCCACAACTCCAGCACTTCAAGGTATAAAAAATGGAAAACTTCAACACAAGGAAGGAAAGTACACACTATAAATAGCAAGAAAACAAGCTTCTTTTAACAAACCAAAAGGAAGATAGCCACATAAACATAATTGCACTGCAACAACAAAAATAACGAGAAGAAACAATCATAGGAGAATCACATGGCAGGAAACAATCAACTCAGGGCTGAAATCAACCAAGTGGAAACAAAAAGAACTATACAAAGAATCAACCAAACCAGGAGCTGGTTCTTTGAGAAAATCAACAAAATAGATAAACACTTAGCCAGACTAACTAGAGGGCATGGGGACAGTATCCCAATTATCAAAATCAGAAATGAACAGTGGGAGGGACATAACAACAGAAACTGAGAAAATCCCAAAAATCATAAGATCATACTACAAAAACCTATACTCTACAAAACTATAAAACCTGGATGAAATGGAAAAATTTCGAGACAGATATGAGGTACCAAAGTTAAATCAGGATCAGATCAACAATCAAAACAATCCTATATCAGGCTGGTGAGATGGCTCAGTAGGTAAGAGCACCCGACTGCTCTTCCGAAGGTCCCGAGTTCAAATCCCAGCAACCACATGGTGGCTCACAACCATCTGTAACAAGATCTGACTCCCTCTTCTGGAGTGTCTGAAGACAGTTACAGTGTACTTTCATATAATAAATAAATAAATTTTTTAAAAAAAAAAAACAATCCTTTATCCCCTAAAGAAATAGAAACAGTCATTAATAGTCTCACAAACAACAACAACAAAAAAAGCCCAGGACAAGATGGGTTTAGTGCAGAGTTCTATCAGACCTACAAAGAAAACCTAATACCAATACTACACAAACTATTTTACAAAATAGAAACAGAAGGTAATCTACCTAATTCCTTTTATGAAGTCACAATTTTTCAGAAACTAAACCACACAGAGACCCAACAAAGAAAGAGAACTTCAGACCAATTTCCCTTATGAATATCGATGCAAAAATACTCAATAAAATTCTCATAANCCAAATCCAAGAAAACATCAAAATGATCATCCATCATGATCAAGTAGGCTTCAACACAGGGATGCAGAGATAGTTCAATATATATAGTAATCCATCAACCTAATCCATGATATAAATAAACTCAAAGAAAAAATCACATGATTATCTCATTTCATGCTGAGAAAGCATTTGAAAATATCCAACACACTTTCATGACAAAAATCCTTGGAAAGATAAGGAATTCAAGGCCCATACCTAAACATAATAAAAGCCATATGCCGCAAAAACAGTAGCCAACATCAAACTAAATGGAGAGAAATTGAAGTAACCCCACTATAATCAGGGACTAGACAAGGCTTCCCACTCGCTCCCTACCTATTCAATATCGTACTTGAATTACTAGCCGGAGCAATTAGACAACAAGAAGAGATTAAGGGGATACAAATTGGAAAGGATGAAGTCAAAATATCACTAATTGTAAATGATGTGATAATATATATAAATGACCCCAAAAATTCCACCAGAGAACTCCTAAACCTGATTAAACAACTTCAGTAAAGAATCTGGCTATAAAGATAACTCAAACAAATCAGTGGCCTTTCTCTACACAAAGATAAACAGGCTGAGAAAGAAATTAGGGAAACAACACCCTTTACAATAGACAGAAATAATATAAAATACCTGGGTATGAGTCTAACTAAGGAAGAAAAAGTTCTGTATGATAAGAACTTCAAGTATCTGAAGAAAGAAGTCTTAGAAGAACTCCAATGATCATGGATTGGCAGGATTAATATAGTAAAAATGGTTATCTTGCCAATAGCAATCTACAGATTCAATGTAATCCCTATCAAAATTCTAACTCAATTCTTGACATAGTTGGAAAGGGCAGTTTGCAAATTCATCTGGAATAACAAAAATCTCAGATAGCAAAAATTATTCTCAACAATAAAAGAACCTCTGATTGAATCACCATTCCTGATCTCAAGCTATACTACAGAGCAATTGTGATAAAAACTGCAAGGTACTGATACAGTGACAGACAAGTAGATCAATGGAATAGTATTGAAGGCTCAGAAATAAATCAACAAACATAGGATCACTTGATCTTTGACAAAGGGGCTAAAACCATCCAGTGAAAAAAAGCATTTTGAACAAATGGTGCTGGTTCAACTGCAGTTAGCTTGTAGAAGAATTCAAATCGATCCATTCTTATCTCTTTATACAAAGATCAAGTCTAAGTGGATCAAGGAACTCCACACAAAAGCAGAGACACCAAAACTTATAGAAGAGAAAGTGGGGAAGAGCTTTGAAAATATGGGTAAAGGGGAAAAAATTTCTGAACAGCACAGCAATGGCTTGTGCTGTAAGAACAAGAATCAGCAAATGGGACCTCATAAAATTGCAAAGCTTCTGCAAGGCAAAGGACACTGTCAATAAGACAAAAATACAACCAACAGATTAGAAAACAGATATTTACCAATCCTAAATTAGATAGGGGACTAATATCCAATATATACAAAAAACTCAAGAAGTTAGACTCTGGAAAATCAAATAACCCTATGAAAAATGGGGTACAGAGCTAAACAAAGAATTCTCAACTGAGGAATACTGAATGGCTGAGAAGCACCTAAAAAAAAAAAGTTTAACATCCGTAGTCATCAGGGAAATGCAAATCAAAACAACCCTGAGATTCTACCTCACACCAGACAAAATGGCTAAGGTCAAAAACTCAGGTGACAGCACATGCTGGCGAGGATATTGTGGAAGAGGATTCTATAGTCAGTCATCAATATGAAGAGAGGGAAGAAATTTATATATCCCAGTATAGGGGACTACTAGTGCCAGGAAGCAGGAATGGTTGGGTTGGTAAGCAGGGAGACAGGAGAAGGGATAGGAAGTTTTGGAAGGGAAATCTAGGAAAGGGGATAAAATTTGAAATGTAAATCACGGAAATATCTAATAAAAATTAAGAGGAAGCAACAATTACTTTTCCTTAATATCTCTTAATATTAATGGAATCAGTTCCCCAATAAAAAGAAATAGACAAAAAGCCTGGATAGGTAAATAGGACCCAATATTTTGCTGCATACAGGAAAACCACCTCAGTGACAAAGACAGATACTACTTCAGAGTAAACGGCTGGAAAAACATATTCCAACTAAATGGTCCCAAGAAATAAGCTGGAGTAGCCCTTCTTTTTTTTTTTAATTATTATTTTCTTTATTTACATTTCAAATGCTATCCTGAAAGTTCCCTATACC